>NC_043013.1:49203491-49230991 GCF_006345805.1 Octopus sinensis | reverse complement strand
GACGAGTGTGCAAAGCTTCGTTCAAACGTGGTAAAGTGATCCAACTTGATTATGATACATCTATCAAGGACCTGGACCATGATGGTTTTTATAAGTATCTTGGGATACAGGAAGAGTAAGGGATTCAACACGGATCAATGAAAGAGAAGATCAGGAAAGAGTATTATAGATATGTCAGAATTGTCCTGAATACTGAGCTGAACCACCCCCAGTATAGAATTGCCACTATAAACTCCCTGGTGATACCAGTTGTCCACTATAGCCTTAATGTCATCAACTGGAATCTGAGTGAGTTCCGGCGTATGATCATAAAGACCAGGAAACTGCTGACACTAAACTGGATGCATCATCCAAAAATCAGACGCTCACAGGCCCTATCTCCAACGAAAGGAAGGCAGAGGAGGCTTAATACAGCTTGAAGTGTCCTATAAAACGACAGCAATAGGACTCCAAGTGCACATCCAAAGTAACACCAACTGGATGAAACAGCTGGTAAGACAACACGAACAGAGTAAGAAACTGCACTCAATTTCCAATCAGGCATTTACAGACAGGGCTTAACCTCTCTGTTTATGATGGGGTCAAGGAAGACACACCAACCACTAAGGCGGCAAAAAAGGGTAAAGCAAAAGCCAAACAAAAAACATGAAGGAAATATCAAGACCGTGGCAAGAAAAACCATTGCATGGGCAACACCCTAAGCGAGCTGGAGAAGCTCATGTACATAGAGGAGCCCATCAGTTGCTGCAGAGTATTGATTTGAAAGCCGAAACGGAAAGATTTATCTTAGCGACACAAGATCAGTCTCCTCACTCGGAACTATCAAGCTAATATTACACACAATGAGATAGACACGAAGTGTAGACTCTGCAATGAACAATGACAAACTTGAAAATGTGGACCACACTGTTGCCGGCTGCTCAGTCTTTGCTCCTATAGAATATAAAACCAAGTATGATCGAGTTGGCTAATCTGCACTGGAGCATATGCCGTCACAGTGACATCCTGCACTCTAAGAACTGGTATGAACACCATCCAGAGCCAGTCACTGAGGAAGAGAATGTTACCATCCTATGGTATTATGAGATACATATGTACACGCAAATAAATGCTAGCAAACCAGGCATCGTCATCAAGACTTAAGACAAAATACATGCTTGTTAATTGGAAAACTTAATTTGAAAAACTGTCGAAGTATAAGGATCTTGAGATTGAGATATCTAGGACATGGCAGCTAAAAACCAACAGCATCCCTGCTTTTGTAGTTGCTCTGGGAATAATCAAGAAAGGTACTGATAAATGTTTTGACCAGACCTCTGTGGAACCAACAAACTATGAGACTAAAAAACTGTGTTGATATCAATCTCTCCATCTAATATATACGTCCTTAGGTCTCTGATTGAGACCTGGTCTGAGGATGAAATGAAATGCAAATCAACTGGAAAATAATAATAATAATAATAATAATAATAATAATAATAATAATAATAATAATAATAATAATAATAATAAATAATAATAATAATAATAGGACTTACAAACACATATAACATACAGAAAATGGCACTACTAGGCACTGCACACATCCTACGCAGAACACTTTCCATACAATAACCATCAGAGCATCACAACAAATCACAGCACATACCCAAGGCACACAGAGCTGCGCTCGGTAGTGAAGTGAAAGCACGCTATAAAAATAAAACTACTGAATAATAATAATAATAATAATAATAATAATAATAATAATAATAATAATAATAATAATAATAATAATAATAATAATAATAATAATAATAATAATAATAATAATAATAATAATCTCAGCAATGGTTGAGAAGCTCAGGACTCAAAGCAGAGACAGAGGGATTTTTAATTGCAGTACAAGACAAAAGCCTCCCCACCAGAAATTACCAAAAACAGGTAATGAAAAGAAATATAACAAGTAACTGCAGAATATGTGGAGATGGACAAGAAACAATAAATCATATTATCTCTAGCTGCCCAGTCCTGGCTAAGAAGGAATATATTCACAGACATGACAGAGTTGGGACCTACATACATTGGAAGCTATGCCAACATTATGGAATAGCAACAGAAAAAAGATGGTATAGGCACACGCCAGAAAAGGTCACAGAAAACGAGAAAGTAACAAAACTCTGGGATATGCCAATACACACAGATAGAGAAATTAAGGCCAAGAGACCAGATATAGTTGTCAAAGATCATGAAGAAAAAAATGCTTTCTAATTGATGTATCAATACCGGCTGATGACAACGTGTCTCTAAAAGAAATGGAGAAACTCTCAAAATACAAAGACCTGGAAATACAGGTAACCAGAATGTGGAATCTAAAAACAGAAACAATTCCTATCATAGTAGGTGCATTAGGCATGATAAAAAAATATTCAGACAAATACATAACAAAAACACCAGGACTTACAAACACATATAACATACAGAAAATTGCATTACTAGGCACTGCACACATCCTAAGCAGAACACTTTCAATACAGTAACCATCAGAGCATCACAACAAATCACAGCACATACCCAAGGCACACAGAGCTGCGCTCGGTAGTGAAATGAAAGCACGCTATAAAAATAATTCTACTGAATAATAATAATAATAATAGTAATAATAATAATAATAATAATAATAATAATAATAATAATAATAATAATCCTTTCTACCAAAGACACAAAACCTGAAATTTAAGGGGGGGAGATAGTCGATTACATTGACCCCAGTGTTCAACTGGTACATATTTCATCAACCCCGAAAGGAAGAAAGGCAAAGTCCACCTCGGCGGAATTTGAACTCAGAAGGTAGCGACAGGTGAATTACCGCTAAGCATTTCGTCCAGCGTACTAACGATTCTGCTAGCTCGCCAGCCGAAGACACAAAACCACCTGTACAACCCTGCAGAACAACTGAAAAATAACTCTAAAAAACTGGAATATCCACAATTTCCTGTAAAAATTTTAAATTACTTTCAAAATGAGCTTAAAAACTTGCATATGTACAGTTTTTTTTTGCCGAACACACAAACGATCACTTTTAAAAACTTCGAAACTTTAATATCTACAACTTTCTGTGAATATCTATCCTTTCACCTGTGTATTCGAAAATGTAAACATCCTTTTACTGCTGGAACACTATAGTTTTCACTGGTTGGACATACAAACAATCATCTTTAGAAAATTTCAAAATTTTAATAACTACAACTTTTCGTGAAATTTTAGCCTTCTTTTCTCCCTGACAACTCGAATGTGTAAACATACCTTTTGTTGCAAAAACACTATAAAACGCACAATAAAAGCGAAGGAGATAAGAAATTGCCATTATATACAAACTGCACAATTACGAAAGCTGTAAATCACAACAAAACCTATCAAAAGGAAAGGAAAATTCAACGATGTAAATGTCAGTATATTTACAGGGGTTGGACAAAATAATTGGAACAGTAGAAATTTAACTCCTATATTTCAATGAGCTATTATATCACGAATATCCATCCAAATTTCATTGGGAGTTTTTGCCTTTATATTGTAGATGGTTTTATTTATCTAATTTCTATCTTTTTTTCATAGGAGAAATAGCTCGTGAAGGTGAGTGTAAAAGTTCGCAGGTTGCCAGCCCAGTCGAGGTTTTGGCAGCAACCACACAAAAGACGTTGAGCTGGCAGTATCGTTAGCACGCCGGGCGAAATGCGTAACCCTATTTCGTCTGCCGCTACGTTCTGAGTTCAAATTCTCGGGGATATTCAGCGTGACACAGAGAGTGACAAGGCCGGCCCCTTGAAATACAGGTACAACAGAAACAGGAAGTAAGAGTGAGAGAAAGTTGTGGTGAAAGAGTACAGCAGGGATCACCACCATCCCCTGCTGGAGCCTCGTGGAGCCTTTTAGGTGTTTTCGCTCAATAAACACTCACAACGTCCGGTCTGGGAATCGAAACCGCGATCCTATGACCGCGAGCCCGCTGCCCTAACCACTGGGCCATTGCACATCCACACGTTTTATTGTAATGAATAGATGATGAATGCCGTAATGAGAATAGGAACAAAAACAAAAACAAATGAATGACAAGTTTTTGGGTGTACCACACAGAAACATTGAAAATCTCGAATTTTTGTGGTAGGAATTCAAGAATCAGAAAAATACTAGAATTAGAAAAAATAACACGAGAAAATAAAATATTCAATTATGTTAATCTGCTAAACCTGAGGTTCAACGAGATATATACAGTAGAATAAAAACGGCTGAACGAAAGGCGAATGTGGTATTCATACATTTATATAATTCATACCTTTGCCACCCAGGTGCATAACAGTTTGTGTACTGTCATTGTATAATATGAGTTAAAGACAAACAAACATCTTCAGTGTTGAATGGGAACACTTGTTGGAAGTTGTTGGTCACTTGACATTCAAGTTGCTTATTCAACAGTCGATTGTAAAATCCTCCAATTTACATATTACTTGTTTGGGCCTTTGTGTTATGATCAATGTATTTTTGTCACTTTGTATACATTCGAAATAAGAAAAATTGTTTCCCACACGTTTTTCACTCGACAGACAATAAGATGGGATACTGTCTTTATTTCTTTCTCATAAAGGTAATACAAACAAGTCTCGAAAAGAGTTGCTTTTCGGGTTATTTCGTTGAGACAATCACAAATACGTTTTAAAACACATGTCAAACATTTTAATATCTACATCAAGACTACGTGATATTTATACATAAAACTACATTTTCCAATTTAAATCTAAATATATTTCATCAACGTGAATTCAACTATTAGCTGCACACATATTTTTATTGACGTCCTATCGAGGCGGGCGAAATGCTTAGCGGTATTTCGTCTGGCTCTACGTTCTGAGTTCAAATTCCACCGAGGTCGACTTTGCCTTTCATCCTTTCGGGGTCGATTAAATAAGCACCAGTTTCGCACTGGGGTCGATGTAATCGACTTAATCCGTTTGTCTGTCCTTGTTTGTCCCCTCTATGTTTAGCCCCTGGTGGGTAATAAAGAAATAGGTATTTCGTCTGTCTTTACGTTCTGAGTTCAAATTCCGCCGAGGTCTACTTTGCCTTTCCTCCTTTCGGGGTCCATTAAATAAGTACCAGTTTCGCACTGGGGTCGATATAATCGACTTAATCCGTTTGTCTGTCCTTGTTTGTCCTCTCTGTGTTTAGCCCCTTGTGGGTAGTAAAGAAATAGATATACAAATGATGACGTATTAAGCTGTCTGTTATGCACAAGGAGGCGCGTGGCTCAGTGGTTAGGGTATTCGGCTCACGATCATAAGGTTGCAAGTTCGATTTTCGGCGGTGCATTGTATCCTTGAGCAAGATAACCTTATTTCACATTGTTCCAGTTCACTCAGCTGGCAAAAAATGAGTTGTACCTATATTTCAAAAAGCCGGCCTTGCCAAATCTCACTGGGAATTACGTTAAGGGTACACGTGTTTGTGGAGTACTCAGCCACGTGTACGTTAATTTCATGCACGAGCAGGTTGTTCTGTTGATCGGATCAATTGGAACCGTTCTTAATATTAGAAACATCAGTGCCGTCTAGAAATTTCAAGAGACTTGCTCATAATTACAAAGTCAATAATAAATAAAACATTTTTGATATATCGTATCTTTTAATAATAATAATAATATTGGTTTCAAATTTTGCCACCCGGGCAGCCATTTTGGGGTAGGGGATGAGTTGATTACATCGACCCACAGTATTCAACTGGTACTTGTTTTATCGACCTCGAAAGGATGAATAGCAAAGTCGACCTCGGCGTTATTTGAAGTCAGAACGTAGCAATGGGCGAAATACCTATTTTTTTACTACCCACAAGGGGCTACACACAGAGGGGACAAACAAGGACAGACAAATGGATTAAGTCGATTATGTCGACCCCATTGCGTAACTGGTACTTATTTAATCGACCCCGAAAGGATGAAAGGTAAAGTCGACCTCGGCGGAATTTGAACTCAGAACGTAGCGGCTGATGAAATACCTATTTCTTTACTACCCACAAGGGGCTAAACACATACGGGACAAATAAGGACAGACATAGGTATTAAGTCGATTACATCGACCCCAATGCGTAACTGGTACTTAATTTATCGACCCCGAAAGGATGAAAGGCAAAGTCGACCTCGGCGGAATTTGAACTCAGAACGTAGCAGCAGACGAAATACCGCTACGTATTTCGCCCGGCGTGCTAACGTTTCTGCCAGCTCGCCGCATAATAGAGGATTTTGCATTGATTTTCGTACGTTTGTCATTCTTTTGATAACTGGGTCATTCAAAGTCGGGAAAAAAAAAATTAGCACCATGAAGTTAGTCATTCAAGTTCGTTTTAGCATTTATATCATTCAAGTTAAAATGCCCGTTGAGAGTACTCAAATTAGTCGGAGTGCAAAGAAGCTTCTTTTCGAGCATTCAAACTCGCACGTGAGCATTCGAGTTCAGAATAAGTTTATTCAACTTAGCACTAATTTTACGTGTTTTTACTCACATTCTGAGAAGTAAATGTTAAAAATGAGGACCTTAAATGACATGTTTTGTCATGCACATTTTATTATGTTGTTATAGCTCCAAGGAAAAAATAAATTAAGTGATACTTCTGTCCACGGGGTTCGTTTCCACTGCAAACATTTGGTGAGTTAATTTGCTGGCGTTATATTGTTTAAAATCATTGTTGTTTAATTGTTGTAGTGTTCCTTGAACATTTTTGTTTGTGCTGCCTTGTGGCGGTTCGTTTGTGCTTTCCCTCCTCATAGAAGAGTGTGGGTCGAGTGGAGGAGATGTCAGAGGAAGAAGATAGCAGTTACTCAGAGCTATCCCTCTCGGAACAGTCGGAGCAGTCGTCGTCATCAGAGGTTAGGTGGAGTGTGATAGAGAAAATGAATGAGGAACGGATAAGAGAAAACAAAAGTTTCGTAGAAATTGCAAAGTGTAAGGAGTACCAAATCGAATGAGATGAATGGAGGAATTATATGAAAATAATGAGGTGCGAAGGATTCAATGTAGAACTGAACCCACGAGAAGAAATGGTTATCAACGGGAAAGGATGTACAATTATATGCAAGACGCTTTCAGTAGCTGCTGGGAAGATAGACATAAGAACTACTTCCAAAATAGAGAAGGCACTAAGGCCAATCTGGCAAGAGATAACGTATCTTGTCAGAGGGGCCAAGTATGGAATAGTAGAGGTGAGATTTAAAGGGTCAGAAAAGGCAAGGGAGAACGCGGCAACCATTATAAGGAGTGATGAAGTGGTCCTATTACCTATGTAATATGGAAGGCGTGCTTTAAAGGTTATCGTAGAGGGAATCCCTCCAGAAGTTGACGGGGCCAGAATAGCAGCCACTGTCCTTCATGGAAATGAGAAAGAGATAGCGGTTCTCCAGGCCACAAGGACGGGAAGTAGGATTTGGAAAGGCCAAACCTTAAACATGGTCATTCATGGGCCAAAGGAAACCATCGAGAGAAACGATAACAATAGATTATGTAATAATGTGGGTTAGGGTGGAGGGAAGGATCCCTCGATGCTACAATAAATATAAAAAAGCTGGATAAATACAAAAGTATGTTAACAAAGGAGGGGACGGAAATTAAAGTAGCCCCCTCCACAAGTTATAGCTGAGGATATGCTTAAGAGAACCATAATTTATAAAACTTACCATGTAAAAGAGAAAAAAAAAGACCATGTAACAGAAAAGGAAATCGAAAAGTGCTTAAACCAATATGGAAGGATATATCTTACCTCACAAGAGGTAAGAAATACGCAACGGTGGAGGTCAGAATTGAGTCTGAAGAAAAAGCGAGACTCCATTCAGTTGACCCGCTAAGATCAGAAGTAATACTCCTACCCATATATATATTGAGAGGAGAACTTCAAGAATCAACATCAACAATGTGCGACCAGAAGTAAATGCAAAGTGGCTCGTTGCAGCGGTGACACATAAATTAGAGGTAAAAATCACTCTGCTAGAGGCAGTTGTGACAGAAGAGAGCAACTAGATGGGGCAAGGCATAAAAATTATGCTCCTGACCCTGGAAGAAATTCCAGAAGCAATTCAAGTGCGATAGACCGGACTAGTCATGGTTGAAGGGTGGAAATCACATTCTTTTAACTGTGGAAGAAAAAAGGGCATGTAAGAGCTGGATGCAATTCCCCTAGAAAGCAGTCAAAGGAAGAAGAACGAGAACCAGCAACACAGGAAGGAAACCGTACGCCAGAAAACAGCGGCAGAACACCAGGGAACAACAACAAAAATGGGGAGTGGCTCACAATATTAAGAGAAACATTAACCCAACCTCCCCAGAAAAAAAAAACAACGAAGAAAGAAATATAATAAAAAGGCAAGAAAGCTAATTAAATTTGATAACAAAAAAGTCTATTATACCGCGGTTCGGTGTTTAAACGGCAGATTAATGAGCCTTTTGAACACCATTAATGAAACCACCGATTAAAGGTAGGTCTTAATGGCTGTTCACGTTGTTTGCATAAATGTACATGGCCTAACGTCGAGTTGGAAGCAAGAGCGCTCCCTAAATGACGTTAGGGCACACAATTTATTTGTAATTGTTGCTACTGAAACCTGGTTAAAGGAGCCAAGAGATCTGATCTCGCTGCTGGAGGGTTAAAAGAAATTTATTTCTCCAGGCCGTCTTGCGAGCGGAGGTGGGGTGTTGGTCCTGTTAAAACGAAACCGGATTTCAGAGAAAAAGTTGATTTTTTTCTGACCCAGAAGGTAGGCTGTCGTCTTAGACCTGACATTTAGTTGTGGTAAGATAATCATACTGGTTGCAATTTATGCACCCAATTCTGGTCAAAGTGACTATTTTCATGACCTTGGAGAGGTTTCTGGGTACGTAGCATTCGCTAGTTTTGTTAGGAGAATTTAACACTATTCACGATGCACGCGTGGATAGTATTGGCTCGAACACGGATTGGAGAGCGAATCCTGGCTTCCGGGATCCGCTAAGTCACTTTCAGCTGGCAGATCCATATAGAATTGAATTTCCGAACGCCCCATGGTCAAGTGGTGACGGGTTTTCAAGGTATTACATAGATAGAATTTTAATTAGAAAAATAGACTAGGCTATAGCTAAGTGTACACAATTCCACCCGGTCAGCTACAGTGATCACAAGTTTATCACTTGTAAGCTGAACCTAGATAAGCTATAAAGTCAGGGTTACGGCTACTGGAAACTCAATACGCCTCTTTTGGCGATTGAAGAGTACAAGAAGCGGATTAAGATGTTGATACGGAGGGCATTAACAGGAACCATTTTTAACAACAAATGGTAGTATGCTTTCAAACTTGCAACCCTTCAACAGATGAAGAGGGACTTAGAGGCAGCATTACCCGGAAAGCCGCCTGTTTCTGTGTCTGCAATCGTACGGGCTATAGATGGAATATTGATAACTATGAATTTGGTTGAAGATGCTGCAGATGCAAGAAATACCCCCAAGAACTCTGGAAAAGCGTTATGAATACGCGCATTGTTCATGGAAGAGAGAGCTGTTGGCCATTGTGTATTCATTGATGGATGTGGGTACAAAATTTGGACCTAGTGGTCTTTTGGACGAGCTCCTCGAGGCTTTCCTGTTCGCTGAGTTGTCAACTGTCACCGTGGGCAAAACAGCAACGTCACTTTCGCGGTGTCGGGAGGAATCGGCCTGGTTCACCACTCCATTAAGAACGATACCAATGCCTTGTGAGTGGATTTGGTAGATGGAAACTGAAAGAAGCTTGTCGTATATATGTATATATAATATATATATATATATATATATATATATATATATATATATATATATATATATATATATATATATATATATATATATATGTATGTGTGTATATGTGTTTGTGTGTCTGTGTTTGTCTCCCTAGCATTGCTTGACAACCGATGCTGGTGTGTTTACGTCCCCGTCACTTAGCGGTTCGGCAAAAGAGACCGATTATGCTTAAAGCATAACCAATGCATCAAAACACATGATTATGATAACAATGATCATGAGATAAATCCAAAGCAGCTATCGTGCTAATTTGATTGCTTTCAACGGGCATTTTAATTAGAATGATGTTAATGCTAAATTCTTTGACCGAAGTCCGAAATTGAATGGTCGAAAAACGAATTTGAATGACAAACTTCATGGCACTATATTTTTTCGCGACTTTGAATGACTCGATTATACAATTGAATGGTAAGCGTATGAAAATGACTGCAAAAACCTATAATAATATTGTGTCATTTAAAGTGATATATTAATACTCTTTTACTCTTTTACTTGTTTCAGTCATTTGACTGCGGCCATGCTGGAGCACCGCCTTTAGTCGAGCAAATCGACCCCGTGACATATTCTTTGTAAGCCCAGTACTTATTCTATCGGTCTCTTCTTTTGCCGAACCGCTAAGTGATGGGGGACGTAAACACACCAGCATCGGTTGTCAAGCAATGCTAGGGGGACAAACATAGACACACACACACACACGCACATACATATATATATACATATATACGACAGGCTTCTTTCAGTTTCCGTCTACCAAATCCACTCACAAGGCACTGGTCGGCCCGAGGCTATAACAGAAGACACTTGTCCAAGATGCCACGCAGTGGGACGGAACCCAGAACCATGTAACTGGTTAGCAAGCTACTTACCACACAGCCACTCCTTGCACAATTAATGCGTGTTTCTTTGTCTTTATTTATTAGTGTTTTATTTACGTGCATGTAGAGAGTATTATATGTCGGGTTTATTTTTATGCGTTTGTCTTGCACCTTCTCCCCCCTCTCTCTCTCTATGAGTTTGTTAATCTGCATTTAGCGCCTAGTTTTCCATCACTAAAAGGTATTATTTAGCACTGCTCCTTGGTGCTAAAATGGGTATAGTGCTAAATAAATCTACCAAATGACTGGTGCCCAAACGACTGCGCTAAATTATGCAAGTTCATTAATGCTCAGCAGCTTAGTTCTCGAGCTGTTAATAGGAAGGGTCATTCATGTTAAAATCTCACCTGAGTATTCTCTCTAAATATTAATTACACCTGCTCTTCTATGTATTCGGTACAAATGCTGCAAATCATTACCCAATTGTATCTTTTACTTAGAGAATTGGACTGGACATGAAACGCCGTGGTTGTGAAACGAACTTCTTAACTTTTCAGACATATGTATCATATTGGTTTCAGATGTTGGCTCAAAGTCAGTAATTTCTGGAGAGAAGCAAGTCGATTGCATTGGCCTCAATACTCAACCGGTGCTTATTTCATGTCCCCATAAATATTAAAGGTAAAGTCGACCTCAGCGGAATTCCAAATTCATCATATTGAAGAGAGTGAGTGTTCGAGTGAACCATTACAGTTAGGAAGCCAATGCTGAATAAGGGAAGTTAATGTGAAACGTTATGCAAAATAGGACCAACATGTGATTCATATTAAGGGCAAAGTATATTGTGCTTCCATCCTCAGCATATAATGTACTTCCATACCATGTGAGTTTGGAGCGACATTGCTGAATGTGGAGGTTATATATGTTTGCTGTATGTTTTGATATCATATAATTCATTCCATGCAGAGTATGCCTTGCGACATATCCAAGTCCTGTGTATCCATCCCGACGCCCTAAAACTATAATGCAACAGTATCAATACAAAGGAAAATCAACACAAAGTTATTCCCTAAGGTGAGTGAAAAAGGATGACGCAAGAGGGTAAAGGAAAAGAGCCAGCATCCATGCTTTGCATGGTGATAATGACAGCACAGTGCAGGCCGAGAAAAACGAAATTATTTAAAAAAATATTTCTATGCTTCTAGAAATGTTTTCCACTTAAAATTGTGTCCCCGAAGAGCAACGAAAAAGTCGGGTTTAGTGCTTATAATTCTGGTTTGATAAATAACAAAGTAGAACAATTCATTCAACAAGGACAACTCTCTAAAGAAAATGCGATAGTCACTGAGCTTCGAGTTAGGGAGCAAATATGGAATCCCTGGGAAAGGAGACGATAATATTGACCATGTCAAGAGTGAGTGCGGTAAACTAGCAAAAAGTGCAAGAATGATAGTCTAGGTAAAAGAGTTCACTAGGATGTTAACCAAGTGTGTGGAACCACATGGTTCCGGGTTCAGTCCCACTGCGTGGCACCTTGGTCAAGTGTCTTCTACTATAGCCTCGGGCCGACCAAAGCCTTGTGAGGGGATTTGGTAGACGGAAACTGAAAGAAGCCCGTAGTATATATGTATATACATATATATATGTATGTGTCTGTGTATATATGTTCGTGAGTCTGTGTTTGTCCTCCCAACATCGCTTGACAACCGATGCCGGTGTGTTTACGTCCCCGTAACTTAGCGGTTCGGCAAAATGGACCGATAAAATAAGTACTAGGCTTACAAAGAATAAGTCCTGGGGTCGATTTGCTCGACTAAAAAGGCGGTGCTCCAGCATGGACGCAGTCAAATGACTAAAACAAGTAAAAGAGTATACAAATTGCAATATTCATAAACATTGCAGGATTCTATGCAATTTCCCCATGGTGCCCCAGCATTGCCGCAGCCTTCGGGCTGAAACATTTTTAAAGATTTAAGGATATCGTTGAAGCAAGCAGACCAGATATGATTATAGATGACAAAAGAAGTAAGTAGTGTAATATCATTAGCTTTGCAATACTATGCTATAATAGAGTGGATACCAAAGAAACTGAAAAGAAAAAGATATGAAATAGTGTGACAGCCAAGGAACTGAGATTTTGGAAGACCAGAATAGCAATTATTCGTGTGGTAATTGGTGCACTTGGTAAAATTGCCGAACTGATACCCAAGAACCTGAAAGATACTTGAACTGAGACTTGCGTTATCGACCTGTAGAAAACTGCAATCCTGTGTTCTACAAGAACCACAAAATCCTTGAAATTTGAAATTTGAGGAAATTTGTCACCAAATTTCAAGACAACGCCTCTACTGACTAATATAGCATATAATAAATATAATAATAAAAAAATGTTTTATTTTCCTTAAAATCTCAAAGTGATTCATTAAAATTCGATTATCGATGAGCAGAGGACTTACAAAGAGGTGTGGAGAGCGAAGGAAAAGTTATACAAAGAAAAGATTAGACATTTCTACTTTGTTATTTATACAAAGTTAAGATTAGACAGTTAAAATCAATTTCTTTACAACCTACAAGGGGCTAAACACAGAGGAGACAAACAAGAACAGACAAACTAGGACAGACAAACGGATTAAGTCGATCACATCGACCCCAGTGCGCAACTGGTATTTAATTTATCGACCCCCAAAAGGATGAAAGGCAAAGTCGACCTCGGCGAAATTTGAACTCAGAACGTAACGGCAGACGAAATACGGCTACGCATTTCGCCCGGCGTGCTAACGTTTCTGCCAGCTCGCAGCCTTCGGGCAATTAACATCAGAGTAAGTCGAAATTTATTAAACAAATAGAAAGCAAAATACACATATATATAAAATGTGTAATAAAACATAATCAAAATTATGTATAATTAAATAGAAAATAATATTTAATTATGTATAATTAAATAGAAAATAAAACAGGAAAAAATATTTTGTGTTCTCAGCAGCACTCGGTCGAAAAACCACTGGCTAGGTCACATACTTATCCTCTCACAATTTTTCGTACGTTGATGTCTTGCATCCCAAAGGTGCCTATTAGCAACATTTTTGAGTTGGTTGGGTAGGTAATAATCTTCATCTTCAAGATATGCTTGTTTAATTTCATTGTAATATATTTGTACTGCTTTTACTAAAAACTAGTCTTTCACATTTCTCTTCAACCACACCATTTGCCTCACTCATTTTTACAACTCCGAAATACTCCTTGTACGTCAAATGGTTATTTTGTCCATGGAATGTTGGTTTGATCATCGAAAGACGATGAATTCAGCATCTTCCTCTTCATTATCGTCATCATTACACAGACAAAAGGGTATAATTGTGCTTCGAAAAGCTTTTCTTCACCCGTTTTTTGTTTTCTAAAGCAGTTCACATTTCTTTTTTTTTTAATGAATTCTTTCTCTTTTATGCATTTACATTTCCTTCTACAATTTGAATACTTCCTGTGACAATCTTTATTCCTTACTTGTGAAAGAATATTGGGGTGTCTGTTTGCCTGTTTCCAGGACCTGGCGTGAGTTGACGCGGTGACCTCCTCAGCCATTTTCGAAACTGTGACTCTTCGTATTCCGGTAACTTTGGCTTGCTACTCTTGTGTCTGATTCAGCTCGTCTTCACCACTTTCCTTTCTCATCTTCTTTCCTACTGTATCCAGTTCTCCAAGGCAAAGGCTCTCCACTTGTAGGTGCCACTCGTTCTGCTCTCCATCAACAGTCACATACTCTTTGTCTTAGCCTCCTAAAGTTGACTCATATTCGAGGATCATAAGGACTTGCAAAATCTACTTTGAAACACGCCGATGTATCGCCTCTTATCAACCATTACTGTAACCACCTGCCTATATTGTAAAACAAGTGATGACCATCCACAGACCAGCATCGTTTCCAATGTCCCTTATCCTGTCTTTGTATTACTATGCCTCATATAATGGGAAGCGAGTGTTTGGCTTGTGTCTTAATTGAACTTTTGCAGTGACTATTGAAATATCTGTTGCAATTTCTTTTCTAACAACTGGGCCGTCGACAACTGTAAGCCGTAACCTTCTTTCTAAAGGCACATATGTATCATTTATATCTTAGATGTTTCTTACATTAAATCCCGGAGAATCAAGACACTATCTGAACAAAATGCCCTCAATTTTTATCCTGGGAATTTTAGACCCACGGTTTAAAAACATTTAGTGTGAAATGATAGCGGCAAAACTAGATTATTTGAGGTTACAACAATTACTGCTATGAGCATTCACTAACGTAATTGTCACCTCTAGCATTCATTATTTTCTTTTTGTCCTAAATAAACATGTTGCGCAATTTCACTTTGTACTGTCTTCGATATTCTTTCATCACTGTTATGTTAGTTTTGTTTGTTTTCTGGGTGTATCTAGTAAACATTTTGTAGTGAAATGTCAAAATGCGAAGGCGAATGAAAGATAGTCTGTAAAAACAAACCTTATATAGTCTATCCGGGTATCGGGGGCAAAGAGTTTTCAGGTAGTTAAAATTCAGATAACTAAAAACCGAAGAAGGAATTTTGAGTTAATGATTTTTGAAATAAAGTCGAGTTTTGAACCAGAAAAGAGTCAATACTGCTGCTGCTGCTGCTACTACTACTACTACTACTACTACTACTACTACTACTACTACTACTACTACTACTACTACTACTACTACTACTACTACTACTACTACTACTACAAAAACAACAGCAATAACAATGATAAAAATAATAGTTTTCAAATTTTGGCGTAAGGGTATATTATTATTATTATTATTATTATTATTATTATTATTATTATTATTATTATTATTATTATTGGGGGAGAGGGCAGTCCGTGCCCTCAAAGTGGCACTTGAGAAAAATATACGAAGCTCAGTATACTCATCATGACTACCCGTCTGATAAGGATACACCAGGCACATGCATCACAGCCTTATGTGCGCGACATGGTGGTCTCATATCAAAATAAGCTGCGCATGAACTTGCAGGTGGGGCCCAGTTAGAATTTTCTTCGAGTCGAGTAGCCCATCCCACTCACATGGTCCCTGAATAAGAGTTGTTTAAGGATATTGAATGAAACAAATGTTTCCAGTCTCCAAAGAATTCCTCTCAACACATGGCTATAATGCTCCCTCACTACTTCTGCTCATGATCAGAGAAACACATATCAGCCATAAAAAGGACATGCTCTACTGGTTAAGGTCAAACAACTGACAGGCAAATCTGTCGTACTGAGTAGAAAATTTGCTGTTAGCCCAACTTTTATACCAAGACAAAACAATGTACATGATAACACTTACAATCAGTTAAGATCAGAAGCCATGTGAGTGACTGCCTGATACTGCATCAGGGCATTATCATCACCATCATCATCATCACCATCACCATCATCATCATCATCACCATCATCATCATCACCATCATCATCATCATCATCATCATTATCATCATCACCATCATCATCATCATCACCATCATCATCATCATCATCATCACCACCATCATCATCATCATCATCATCATCATCATCATCACCATCATCATCATCATCATCATTACCATCATCATCATCATCATCATCATCATCACCATCACCATCATCATCATCATCACCACCATCATCATTGCCATCATCATCAACATCATCACCATCATCATCATCACCATCACCATCATCATCATCATCATCACCATCATCATCATCACCATCATCATCATCATCATCATCACCATCATCATCACATCATCACCATCATCATCATCATCATCATTTGTCAAGACGAAGAGCGGTTCGATTGTAAGATATTTTATTACTCTCTTTACTCTCTTTTACTTGTTTCAGTCATTTGACTGCGGCCATGCTGGAGCACCGCCTTTAGTCGAGCAAATCGACCCCGGGACTTATTCTTTGTAAGCCCAGTACTTATTTTATCGGTCTCTTTTGCCGAAGTGACGGGGACGTAAACACACCAGTATCGGTTGTGAAGCAATACTAGGGGGACAAACACAAACACACACACATACACATACATATATATATACATATATACGACAGGCTTCTTTCAGTTTCCGTCTACCAAATCCACTCACAAGGCATTGGTCGGCCCGGGGCTATAGTAGAAGACACTTGCCCAAGATGCCACGCAGTGGGACTGAACCCGGAACCATGTGGTTGGTTAGCAAGCTACTTACCACACAGCCACTCCTGCGCCTATAGTTGAACGATATTTCAACAAGAAGTCTGTCTTTGTCAAGTACAAAATAAGAAGTGATAAAAATTCAAAATTATAGAAATTTAAACGTTTAAATTTCTGTAATTTTGAATTTTTATCACTTCTTATTTTGAACTTGACAAAGACGGGCTTATTGTCGAAATATCGTCCAACTAATAAAATATCTTTTACAATACAACTAAATTGTTATTATTATTATTATTATTATTATTATTATTATTATTATTATTATTATTATTATTATTATTATTATTATTATTATTATTATCGTCTTGTCTGTTTACTTTTGTGAAGAGTTACGTCAATCCTTTTTAAATTATTATTATTATTATTATTATTATTATTATTATTATTATTATTATTATTATTGTTGTTGTTGTAGACGTCGCACAGCATACAATATCTTGAGGCTTTTGATTGAAGGTTATTGTGTCAGTCAACTAGGGGTGTGTACTGTTTGTCAAGTCACAAAAGAAATTTAGACAGAGAAGTACTTTACGCATTATGCGCACTGTTCCAAGTACAACTAAATTATTATTATTATTATTATTATTATATTATTATTATTATTATTATATTATTATTGTTGTTGTTGTAGACGTCGCACAGCATACAATATCTTGAGGCTTTTGATTGAAGGTTATTGTGTCAGTCAACTAGGGGTGTGTACTGTTTGTCAAGTCACAAAAGAAATTTAGACAGAGAAGTACTTTACGCATTATGCGCACTGTTCCAAGTACAACTAATTATTATTATTATATTATTATTATTATATATTATTATTATTATTATTATTATTATTATTATTATTATTATTATTATTATTCAGTAGTTTTATTTTTATAGCGTGCTTTCACTTCACACTCTTGAGCGCAGCTCTGTGTACCTAGGGTATGTGCTGTGATTTGTTGTGATGCTCTGATGGTTATTGTATGGAAAGTGTTCTGCGTAGGATGTGTGCAGTGCCTAGTAGTGCAATTTTCTGTATGTTATATGTGTTTGTAAGTCCTGGTGTTTTTGTTATATATTTGTCTGAATATTTTTTTATCATGCCTAATGCACCTACTATGATAGGAATTGTTTCTGTTTTCAGATTCCACATTCTAGTTACCTCTATTTCCAGGTCTTTGTATTTTGAGAGTTTCTCCATTTCTTTTAGAGACACGTTGTCATCTGCCGGTATTGATACATCAATTAGAAAGCATTTTTTTTCTTCATGATCTCTGACAACTATATCTGGTCTGTTGGCCTTAATTTCTCTATCTGTGTGTATCGGCATATCCCAGAGTATGGTTGCTTTCTCGTTTTCTGTGATCTTTTCTGGTGTGTGCCTATACCATCTTTTTTCTGTTGTTATTCCATAATGTTGGCATAGCTTCCAATGTATGTAGGTTCCAACTCTGTCATGTCTGTGAATATATACCTTCTTAATCAGGACTGGGCAGCTAGAGATAATATGATTTATTGTTTCTTGTCCATCTCCACATATTCTGCAGTTACTTGTAATATTTCTTTCATTACATGTTTTTGGTAATTTCTGGTGGGGAGGCTTTGGTTTTGTACTGCAATTAAAAATCCCTCTGTTTCTGCTTTGAGTCCTGAGCTTCTCAACCATTGCTGGGATTTTTCTTTGTCTATTTCTTTTGCGTTTAGTTTAGTCCAGTATTTACCATGAAGGGGCTTTTCTTGCCATCGTTTTATCATGGTTCTATTTTTAGTTTGGATTTCATTTGTTTTATAGCTTTTGTTGTTTCTTCATCTTCTTCTTCTTCTTCATGTTTATTAGGTGGTATGATTTCTTGTTTGTATTTGTCAGCTTCCTTAAATACTGAGAACAGTTTTTTGTTTTGCTCGTGTTTTGCCGCTATCTGGATCAGTTTTCCTTCCTTCTGATGTAGATATTTTTGCAGTCCTATGGTGGTTATTTTATAGTAGTTTTCCAGCTGTATAAGGCCTCTACCACCTTCTATACGTTGTATATATATAGTCTTTCTATGTCAGATTTTGGGTGATGCATCCTAGATCCTGTCATTATTTTTCTTGTTTTCCTATCTATTTTGGTCAGTTCATTTCGTGTCCAGTTAAGGATATTGTAGCTGTAACTTATAACTGGGACAGCTAAAGTGTTGATACCTATTATCTTGTTTTTAGCATTGAGCTCTGTTTTTAGTATTGATCTAACTCGTCTGTAATATTCTTTTTTAATTTTCTCTTTCATTTGTGTGTGTCTTATCTAGTTCATGGATTCCTAAGTATTTGTAAGTTTGGCTTTGGTCTAATTCTTTTATTTCATTGGTTTTATCTAGTGTGATGTTGTTACTCTTAACTAGTTTTCCTCTTTTCATGGTTACTTTGGCGCATTTTTCTAATCCAAATTTCATATCTATTTCTTTGGTAAATCCATGAACTGTCTTTAATAGTGTTTCCAGCTGTTTGTCATTTGCAGCGTATAGTTTTAGGTCATCCATATATAAAAGGTGGCTGATCGTTTTGCCGTAACATTTATATCCGCATCCAGTTCTATTTAGTATATCAGATAGAGGTGACAGTGCCAAGCAGAAAAGGAGTGGAGAGAGCGTGTCTCCCTGGAATATTCCTCTTCTAATGGGGATGTCTTTGGTTTTCATGAGTCCCTCTTTTGTTTGGAGGTGTAGGACTGTTTGCCATTTATTCATAGAGTGCTCTATGAATTTTATGATTGTTGGTGCTACTTTGTTAATGGCTAGTGTTTCGAGGATCCATGTGTGGGGGATGCTATCAAAGGCTTTTTGTAGTCAATCCAGGCCATACTGAGGTCTTTCTTCATTCTGTGGCTGTCTTAAGTTATGGCTTTATTAATCATTAGTTGATCTTTACAGCCATATGAGCCCTTGCGGCATCCTTTCTGCTCTTCTGGGGACAGTTTGTTTTCGTCCAGGTGCTTGTTCAGCCTTTGCGATATCACTGCAGTAAATGCCTTGAACATAGTAGGGAGGCAGGTTATTGGTCTGTAGTTTTCTGGTTTTGCTGTTTCATTTGATTTGGGAATGAGGATGGTTTTCCCCTTCGTGAGCCATTCAGGCATTGTCTCTGGCTCTGCTAGTATGTTGTTAAAGTTTTCAGCCAGCTTTTTGTGCATTCCTGTTAGATATTTCAACCAGAAGTTGGGGATCTTGTCATGCCCAGGTGCCTTCCAGTTGTTATGGGGGTCCAAAGTTGTTCAGATGCCGAGTTTGTTATTTTGATACTCCTTTTTTTTGGTTGTTCGTTCGCCGACCATATTTCTCTCCAGAATTCTTCCAATTCTTCTGCCGTTGGTGCTGCAGTGACCTCTATTTTATTTTTGCCCAGTTCTTGGTAGAACTTTTTGGGGTTGGAGTTGAACTTTTTATTTTGTTCAAAGAAGCGTTGGCGTTTCTCATACCGGCGGATCCTTTGTGCTTTGGCAAGGATATCTTGCTTCAGCTTTTCTTTTATCTCAGGCAAATCTTTCTCTGTGATGTTATATTTGCGGAGTATTTTTGTTTTCTTTTTGTTGCTCAGTAGCGTTGATTGTTTGCTGATTTCATTAAGAATCGACAGGTCTTTTCTAATTTTTTTTTATTTTGTTTTGGATGTTATTTATCCACAGGGTTTGTTTGGGTGGTGGTACTCCTGTTTAGGCGGGTTTGAGTGAGTATCCAGCTTCTTTTGTGGCTGCAGTGGCTGCTGCGTATATTAAGTCATTTAGCTCAGTGATATCACTTTTTTTTGTTTCAGTGGCTATTAGTTCCGTGACGGTTAGGTTTATGCTGTTTATAATTGGTGTTGTTATTTCGTTTATTTTGATTCTTGGGAGGTATGGTCGGTGGTCCATTTTGAGCTCTGTGGTTTTCAGTTCTTTGATTATTTTATTTTTTATATTATCATAATCATTAGGCTCCCCTTCGTTGTTTACATCGTGTTTGTTGGGAATGTTGCGTTTGTCTTCGTGTTTTACAGTTTCATTGTTTATATTATTGGGCATTGTTGTGTGGCTCCATATTTTATATGTATGTGCTGTTGTATTTTCATTTTTTGGGTAGAGCACTGCTGTGAAGTATGCGTGTAAGATAGACATGTATTCCTCACGTGTCCATTTACGTCTTTTGGGTTTTATTTGCGGGACATGAGGTACAACGTCCGACCCATTATTTTGACGGTCGTCATTTTCGTAGGGTACCGGTCCGTTTATTTCTGTTGTCACATTATTTCGTACGTGTAGTTTTTCGTACATTTTTTGTTGTAAGTTTAATGTACGTACCGCTCGATTGTTATTATTGGGTTGAATAGTATCGGTGGCATTTAATTTCTTCGTAGTTCCTTTGTACATGGTGTTTGGGGTCGGGGATGATCGTGATGTTCCGCGCATGTTTACATGTGTTGTGTTAGAAGTGGAGATGATATCGAGTCAAAATACATCATTTCGTTTCGAAAATAGTAATAAATTTCAATTAGTATTACTTACTCGGATACAGTCCAATTCTTTGTTAGTAAATCTTTGGCTCCATAGGATGTCCTTGTTTTCGATGTTTGTGGATAGATTTCGGAGCTCTGTATTTTCCTTCTTACATCTTAAACGTCCCCCGGTGTTCTCTCTTAAACGTCCCCCGGTGTTATTATTATTATTATTATTATTATTATTATTATTATTATTATTATATTATTATTATTATTATTATTATTATTATTATTATTGAGTGAGAGAGCAGTGCATGCCATCAAAGTGACACTGGGGTAAAATATACGAAGCCCAATATACCCATCATGACTACCCGTCTGATAAAGGTACACCAGGCACATGCATCACAACCATATGTGCGCGACATGATGAGCTCATATCAAGATAAACAGCACATGACCTTGCAGGTGGGGCCCAGTTAGAATTTCTTCAGGTTGAGTAGCCCATCCCGCTCAAAAGGTCCCTGAATAAGGGTTGTTTAAGGATGTTGAAAGAACCACCCATGTTTCCAGAGGTGAATTATTCAAACCCCAAAGAATCCCTCTCAACACATGGCTATGATGCTCCCCCACTACTTCTGCTCGTGATCAGAGATGCACATATTGTCAGCCACTAAGGGACATGATCAACTGGTTAAAGTCAAACAACTGACAAGCAAATCTGTGGTATTGAGCAGAATATTTGCTGTAGCCCATCTTTTATACCAAGACAAAACAATGTACATGATAACACTTCCAATCAGTTAAGATCAGAAGCCATGAGAGCCACTGCCATTATTATTATTATTATCATTATTATTATTATTAAAGCGGGGAGCTGGCAGAATCGTTAGTATACTTAGCGGTATTTCGCCCATCTATACGTTCTAAGTTCAAATTCTGCCGTGACTGACTTTGTCTCTCATCCTTTTGGGGGTCGATAAATTAAAGTACCAGTCGAGGAATGGGATTGATGTGATCGACTTACCCACTCCCCGTAAATTTCACGCCTTCTACATCTAGTAGAAAGGATTCTTCTTCTTCTTCTTCTTCTTCTTCTTCTTCTTCTTCTTCTTCTTAATTATTATTATTATTATTATTATTAAAGCAGCGAGTGGGCAGAAACGTTAGCACGCCGGGCGAAATGCGTTGCCATATTTCGTCTGCCGTTACGTTCCGAGTTCAAATTCAACCGAGGTCGACTTTGCCTTTCATCCTTTCGGAGCGGATAAATTAAGTACCAGTTACGTACTGGGGTTGATGTAATCGACTTAATACCTATGTCTGTCCTTGGTTGTCCCGTATGTGTTTAGCCCCTTGTGGGTAGTAAAGAAATAGGTATTTGATCAGCCGCTACGTTCTGAGTTCAAATTCCGCCGAGTTCAATTTTTCCTTTAATCCTTTCGGGGTCAATAAATTACGTACCAGTAAAACACTGGGATCGATCTAATCGACTAGACCCGTCCCCTAAATTTCAGGTCTTGTGCCTAAATAGGAAAGGATTATTATTATTATTATGATTTTTGTTATTATTATTATTATTATCAATTTTATTATTACTTTCTTTTCATAGCTTCTAACGCTGGAGATGTACTACGGTGCCAGCTGTTCACTATCGGTGAACTAAGGTAACACCCTTTATTCTTCGAGCACCACCCGGAGTATTCGAGTGGTTCCAAGCAGTGCAGTTTTCTGCAAGTGCTCCACCCTTATTGCAGCCGCTATTTGTTCCATTTTTTACTCACTGTTCCCAGGGCTCCAACAGTTATTGGTACTACTACCACCTTTTTCATCAACCACAACTGCTGAATCTCTCAAGCTAATCTGTCATATCTATCGATATCAACAACTATCTGAATGAGTCTTTAAGTAATACGAAGATTAATACTGGAAGTAGCCACCAGCTCAGGATAACCAACTTGAATGAAAGCAGACAGGCCTCTCGGATGTCTTGGTTGACAACTTGTCTAGTGATGGTAGCTCAATATAATTACTGGCTAGTGGTAACCTTAAAAACGCATACCTCAATTATGAGAGAAATGTCAATATTGAAAAGTAATCCTAACGGAGTTAACGAGACTGCAGCTTTTAACGAAGCTGTCGCGTCCAGCAGGTATCCAATGGCATAGCAGCGCAGATCCGGCCATAATCAAACTACAGCTGAACCTCAACTGCAAAGGAGATTAAAATGGATAAATTGTTTGACTGTTGCATTAAGTATGAGCCAGAGAAAAGAAGCTGAAGGAAAAGGTTATTAAAATTTTGAAAAAATTTCATCCATGTGAAGAGCTGAAGGATGTGAGTGAACAAAGATTGGCTGATCAGATTAGACAAATTAAGACCAAAAGGTGGTTAGAAAAGATGGAACGGGAGAAGATAATAATGGAAGTGAGAAAGGAACGGCAGTTGCGTACTGGGGCTGATGAAATACTCATAGAAGAGGAAAATCTACAAAGCTGCGACATGAAAGGAGAGAATCCACAATATACAGAAGACATTAGTGTATCTCTAACTAAAGTGTCACCGGAAGAAATTAACCCAGAACTAGCTACTGTCCGCGACGGAATTCTGAAAGTGATGTTCCTTGAGGTAAAAAAAAAATAGTTATCCTCACTGAAATGATGCGATGGAGCAAAGCTAAAAACAGAACTCAGTCAAGTTGTCATCAGAATCCCTATTATGGATATCATTGTGTTAAATTCCTTGCTGTATGGCACTGCCTATATCACGACAGGAAAGATGAGAATGTTTCGAGAAAAGAAAGTACGGCGAGACAAAGAACCACTCTGGAAAAGGAAAATAAAAGTAAGCACCGGTGACTGGTAGAAGGATTTGCGTGAGATCGAGGAAGTAATGAGAGGAAATATAAGGCTCAATGAAAGAGATCAGAATTTCATGTTTAAGAAATAACACCTAGTGGATAAGGGTACTCTATTTATATTGGGTATGTTAAAACAAAAGAATCAAAGTGAGTGGAGTGAAAAATACGAGGAAAGATATCTGCAGTAAAATCAAAATCAGCTCTTTAGAACAAATCAGATGTTCTCTGAGGAGCCAAGGAAGTAGCGGAATTAACTGATTCCGAAGAATCAACTTTGTTTTGGAGCAAGATTCGGTCAGAGAATGTCAAACACAATAACAGGGCACCCTGCCTCCATAAAGTGAAAGAATTTACAGACAAGGAGATACAGGAAGATTTTACTGTTACATTGGAAAATATTCAAGTCGGACTTGGCAAGATGAGAAACTGAGAAGCAGCTGATTTGAACTCAGTTCAGGATTTTTTGTTCAAAGTTTTGACGAATTTACATCCTACACACCTGCAGTAAGGCTCAGTACACTCAGTACGAGAATGGATGAATGAAAGGAAGAACTGTGTTGACCGAAATGACCAAGCAATCATTCTTTTAAAATGTCGAGGTGATCTATGACGGCAAAAATTAATCAATAAGGGAGTTGGATCAGTTGATTTGTTGTGAGAAATAAAAAAAAATCCAACGGTCTGAGCACATTCTCTTCTCTTCGTAGTTGAGAAGACGGATACTGTTATCGAACAGTTAACAAAATACGGAATGAAGTGAAAGAGTGATGTGGCGAGTAAGAATAAGAGGAAAAGTCTGTGAGCGTCGTTTGGGAGGTGTATGACTTGTGTCTATGGTGAATGCAGGAAAAGGGGGTAAAAAAAAGAGGAGTGGGAGAGAGTGTTGAAATATATGTAACAAGGTCGATTCCAAGCGAGGTTAGAAGAAAGTAAGGACTGAGTCAGCAAAGTAAATAACAGAAAAGACCTTTAGACGAAGATGTTGCTGCAGAGATAAGTACATACAATAGTGGCAGAGATACAAATGCAGCGAGTTGGACTTTATTATTTACTTAAAAGACAACCAATCAAAATAACGACCATTCGATATAATAGAATACATATTCAGTGTGACGATACAAGTAAAATAAGCCAGATGACAATAGATAACAACGTTCAACAAAAATACGTACTCTTTTACTCATTTACTCATTTACTTGTTTCAGTCATTTGACTGTGGTCATGCTGGAGCACCGCCTTTAGTCGAGGAAATCGACCTCAGGACTTATTCTTTGTAAGCCTAGTACTTATTCTATCGGTCTCTTTTGCCGAACCGCTAAGTTACGGGGGACGTAAACACACCTGCATCGGTTGTCAAGCGATGTTGGGGGGGGGGGACAAACGCAGACACACAAACATACACACATATATATATACATATATACGACGGGCTTCTTTCAGTTTCCGTCTACCAAATCTACTCACAAGGCTTTGTTCGGCCCGAAGCTATAGTAGAAGACACTCGCCCAATGTGCCACGCTGTGGGACTGAACCCGGAACCATGTGGTTCGTAAGCAAGCTACTTACCACACAGCCGAAAATTATATAGTGTATGAACAATATACTAATACAAATGCTTAAAACAGAAATAAAATACACTGTAAAAAATTGATTTAAAACTTTAGGGAAAAAGGTTTATCTTAAAACGACACCTTTCAGTAATAGCACAAAAGTAGTAACAATATCAAAATAGATAAAATACACATTGATAAAAGTAACAATTTTGCAAATCCATTTTCCAAATGTAAAGAAGCAAACCTATTTTCCAAAATATTATGCTATGATTGGAACACGATTCAGAAATCTTTGGAAGCAAGAGAAGTTTTGCATCTCTGCCACTTTTATTAACTCTTTTGGTGGTTGTCATTCTTGATATATTCTCGCCATTAGAAGACTACCTACAAAACTCTTTTAATCAATCCGATAAGGAAAAAAAAAACAACAGATACTTCAATAACTGGTAATTTATAAACAGTCCTTAATGTTTCTCAATTCTCTTCAAGCTCACAAGAAAGCCTCCTTCGTACCCTTATAGAATACAGTCGTAAAACAGGCATCAAACTTATTATATCTACAGCAAGGAAAACAAAAGTCAATTCGCAAGGATTGGAATTAAACTTCCAACAGATAAAATCTACACCAAAAGCAGCAACAAAAATAAATATACTTAGGGTACATTAACAACTTCGATAAACAACTATTAACACGCCTTTATATAACCAATATGTCCGTGAGCTGGATTCTCCATATTATAAATATATAATAAACCTAGCGTGAATGGAGCAACAGAAGCACCAGTATTCAAGATACAGAAGCAGGACATCAGCAAGAGATACCCTAAGATCCCACCAAACGGCTACCTTCAGATTCTGCACGACAGATTACGTGTGTAACCTGTATGTTAGATTTTCTGAAACAATGCTAAAATACTTCGAGAGCCAATACAGTCACAAAACTGTGTACGTTTAGTCGTCGCTGTTTGAACTGCTTCGATGAAAAGTTATGTTGTTCATAAGGACTTGTGAAATAGGAAAATATAGAACTTTAGCACACAGATGACTACCAAATATCATATAATAAAGCCACACCTTTTTGCATGTTAAACATGGCAATTAAAATTGTGATAACAGCGGAGTTAAAGCTACTATGGAAGTTAAGAAACGCATTATTCCACTTGTAACTGGCACGACTGGAGCAATACATAGTTTTATCTGTAATAAAATTGATTCATTATCTATAAAGATAGACAAGCTATTTCCAGAAAATAGCAACACTGGGATATATAAATATTGTCCAATCATTCTCACACAGTATTTATTAATGATTATTCATGTTTTCCGAGATCTCATTTATTACTTTTGATGGAACGGGGCTAAGATAATAATTATATGTTTACATTTTATAATTTGGCAACTGAATAAAATGAGAAAACTTACCGAGATTTTCTAATCCAAAGGTAAATGGTACGATGGTAAAGAAAAGAGCAGCTCCTAACAGCATTTTTTATATGCCAGCCAACCAAACCTGTAAACGCATGAAATTTTAATAGATTACAATACTTTCTCTTCTACAAATATAAAAATATTTTAACATTCGTAAAATATATTCATGCTTAAGACAAAGACGAAGTTTACCTCAGTGTCAAAGTTAATTTTCTTTTCCATTTATGGGATTCTTTTCTCATTTTTAGTTTTCGAATAGAGACACATTCCATTAGGTTCTTTTTCAAAGTGGGAAATTTTTAATGGCAACACACTTTAAAAATTATAGCGTATTAATAAAAATTATTTATATTAGA
>NC_043013.1:49168491-49198491 GCF_006345805.1 Octopus sinensis | reverse complement strand
TTCCTAAGTGTCATTGTTATGGGTATTTGTGCAATTACAAATAGGAACGGAGAAAACGAGTCACCTTGGAAGATTCCCCTTTTAATATTAACTTCTCCAAGGAATACATCACTTGAGTACAATTTGGTTTTCTACACTTTCATGCTAAGTATCAGAAAATTCGTGATGTTGTCAGCAACACCAAATATCTGCAGGCATTCAACGATCCAAGAATGAGGCATCATATCATGTCCCTTCTTAAAGTCAATCCAAGCCATAGACATGTTTGTATTATGCTTTTTATGATGCCTCGAAACTGTTTTATCGATGACCAAGTGATCCTTGGTACTCTGATAATTCTTACTACATCCTTTTTGTTCCCTTGGTAGTATTTCTTCATGTGCCAGGAAAGTGTATGTCTTTGCCGCACACATTCCAGTATCTTTCAGATTATCTTTAGGCATGCTATGGAACGGTAGTTTCCCACAATATTCACCTTTTTATCTTCCATTATAACTGTTGTCCTCCCAGTCACCATCCACGCAGGGACTGTACTTTTCTGGACACACTCATTCAATTGTGCTGCTAGTCTTTCATACACCGCGTGGCATCTCTTCACCCAGAAGCCATGAATCCCATCTGGTCCGAGGGCTTTCTAGTTAGATACTTTACCCCCTTGCTCTTTCACGTTACCCGTGCTTATGACAATATTCCTTTCTTTCTTTCCTCCTTGTAATTCTGTCTTGACAACTCCTATCCATATTGCATCCTTTTTATGCACCACATTATTTCCCCATAATCCGCTCCACAACTCTTTGGCTTCATTTGCATCAAGCGCAACATTTTCCCCCTTGTCACCTTCCAACGTTCGGAAGAATTGCTTCGGATTATTTTTGAACAATGTGTTCTCAAACTGCTTATTTCTATTCACAAATCTTCTGATATTCTGGCTCTTTGCCATGATCCTCTGTTTTAACTGCTCTATTACTGCAAAAAACCCGTTCTTCCGTATTTTATATTTCCTCTCTCATTTTTCTCGGTTGGTATTTTACCCCTTTTTCCAGTTTCCCCTTAACCATTGCTCAATTTCTCCTAGATCTTGCTTTGCCCACATTATGTCTCTTTCAATGCGTCGTTTCCACCATGATTCTTTTGCTCCACAATTTTTTATTCTCTTAAGTTGTAATTTCTCCAAAACAAGTAACGCAATAGCCCGCAGAAGAATCCTTGTTTGTGTTATGTCCTCCGTCTGGATGTATGGTATCATAGTATTTATCTTTCGTGTTACTCTATTTATCATATTCCTATCTACCTTTCTCATTCATGGGGACTTTTTTCGTCTGGAACATTCATCAAGTCAGCAAGACCTCTTTGAATTTCAAGCAATTCATTGACTAGTTGGTTCACTTTTCCCTGCATGTCCACCCACCACAGTATCGGGGTTTACTGTATAATGTTCCTCACCCTTACCAGCCTCATTACCTTTCCTTCTGTCTACTCTTCTCTCTGCTTTCAACTCTTACCTCTCTGTTTTCAATTCGAACATCCTTTGTAGCCCATCCGCAGGGTCTCTCAGACTCTCAATAATCCGAGATATTTCTACCCCAGTTAAGTAACCCTTTCTCTTAATCACTCTCACTTTGTTCATTAGTTTATTTTAGTCCTTTCCATCCAAAGTTTCAAGGTACGTCGGCCTACTCCGTGACTTTTTTCAGCTTTGCTCTTTCATGATGTTCAATAAGTGTATCGTACATTTCCTACGTTCATTTACGCCTGTTTTTGCGCATACCGAGTATGTGATTTGCTGTGGCATAACGACCGTTCGAGGCCAGATCACTGCCCCTAATGCGGGCGGTTTCGGACATGCCGGGCGGGAAACCTTCACCATGATCGGTTATAGCTTCATTCTCGCCGATATTCTTTCCTTCCTCGTCGAGTTGCATCATGATTTCATGAGTCGATCGTGGGTTCCCACGAGAGTTGTTATTGAGCTCCCATCTCTCGCTTCCTCTCTTTATTTGTATATACACGGGAACATGTATGTACATAAATATATATATATATAACGTGCTCGCATTGTATCACCTCCATAACCAGAGTGATTATCATTACCACCATCGTATTACCTATAGCATTTAAGATTGTCAATAATAATATGGATCTCGCTATATTGCTACAGATCTTCGTCACCATTTATCAAATACTCGGCAAGCGTTTTCCTTTCACTCCTTATACAATGGTCTATATTAATCAGTCCTCTGCCATCATTTTTTTCTTTTCATATACAGACTGTTTACGTTTGCAGTTAACGCTTAATACTATCTTTTGCGCTTCCTGCATGAATGGTAATCCATGGGGTCATTCTCAACTAATTTTTAGTTCCTTTACTGCTCCCACAATCACTGGTTTTGTAACCGTCTTAAGAGGAGAAAGAAAAGTAGCTTAGTGAATAGACCAAATTCTATAGATTGTAAGATCAGCTGTAGGCACACACACACACACACACACACACACACACACACACACACACACATACACACACACATATATATATATATAGTGTGGTGTGTGTGTGTGTGTGGTGTGTGTGCGTGTGTGGGTGTGGTCTGTGTCTGTGTCTGTGTGTACCAAATCCTCGTGTTGTTATTTTTTCTGTCTTTTTTCTCAGTTTTTTAAAATTATATATTTATATATATATCTATATCTATATCTATATCTATATCTATATCTATATCCATATATCTATCTATCTATCTATCTATCTATCTATCTATCTATCTATCTATCTCTATCTATCTATCTATCTATCTATTATCTATATATATATATATATATATATATATATATATATATATATATATATATATATATTATAAATTTATATTATTATTTAATGACGCCACGCATCCATTTCCAAGTAAGTTTATATATATACAAAAGATATACGTGTGTGTGTGTGTGTGTGTGTGTGTGTGCGTGCGTACCCAATAAAAAAACGGAGAAAAAAAGACAAGGGAAAACAACGCAAGGACTTAGTATATGCAAATATTAATAAGATGTTCAGAGAAGGAAAGAAAGAGTGGTTGTTTTAAGTTTCGAGCAAAACTCTTCTTCGGAAGCAGGAGACATAAGAAAGCCACCCTACACCCAAAAGGAAGAAGGCGAAAAAATCGCCAACATTCCACGTTGGTTACGTTTTCTAATGTATATACACGTGTGTGAGTGAATGTATATATGCGTATGTTTGTGTCTGTCTGTCAATCTATCTATCTATCTATCTATCTATCTATCTATCTATCTATCTATCTATCTATCTATCTATCTATCTATCTATCTATCTATCTATCTATCTATCTACCTATCTATCTATCTATCTATCTATCTATCCATCTATCTATCTACCTATCTATCTAACTAGCTAGACACAAACACACACACAGATATATATAGATAGATAATACGCACACACACACATATATAATCTACACACACACATATATAAATAGATAATACACACACACACACCTATATATGAGCGTCATAGTTCGCTGCAAGCATTATAATATCGAAGAAGAGTATACGTCGCAAACAACCAGCGGCCTACACCTGGCAACATTTGGAGACCGACTGCTGTTACTACTAACATAACTAGGTCATATCATCCAACAAATGGCGAGTGGCCTATAGCAACAGTTGGAAGTTTGTTTACGACAACGCTTAGAGATTCGATTGCACTAACATTCAGAGAGAGACTGCTGTTGCTAGCTTAACGTTGAGGGATTTCAAAGGGTTAAGAGAACCTGCGTCACTAGACATTTCTCCGAGGATGAACCTTTACGCTTAAAATATAAAGGTTTTGTTAAACTTGTCGCATTGTCACAAGCTTTCGTATTACCCCTTTTCCCCTCCTTACACACACACACACACACCATATATATATATAATGTTATGGGTGGCTAATTCGTAATTTTACAACCTAAAGGCAAAAATATATACGTCACTAAAGTGAACGGCATCAGCATTGCTAGAAATAAGAGTCAAAACAAACAACTCAAAAGCCAACGAAAGCGATATCTTAATAAGCTGACAAGAGAGACAGGCTCCCTATGGTCGCAGATACATCCAGATCAACGATGATTTCGCGTTCTGATGCTTAACGCATCTTAACGTTCATCAGTGGCTTTCACCACGCCTAGGTTAAACTCATCTCGCCTTGTCAGGTCACAAGATTTCCGTTGAGATAATGCGCTGAATTTAAAAACGGTTAAAGTGAAAATTATATTGGGTTGAGGAATAATTCATGAGCGTTTTTTTTTTAAATTTAAAAATGCAGGCAGAAATAAAATGCATTGGCAAAATTTTTTATGTTATTTAAAAGAGAATGTTTTGCTCTACAAAACAGCGTGTTTTGAGTTTTTAATTTTATTGATTTTTTTGTATTTCCCGATCATTAAAACGGAATATCAAGTGGACAAAACTGAGCACTTTCGAGAGCATTTGTTTTTTACATTTAATCGAGGTGTTAAGGCCGCCGAAGCTACTTGTGAGATTTGTGCTGCGCATGGAGAAAGGGCAATGCCTCAAAGTACCAGCCACCATTGGGTTTTCGCACTTCAAAAATGGAAATTTTGACCTCAAGAAGAGCGATTGAATCAACTTCTCCACGAAAATTCACGTCAAACGACCAGAGAATTGGCGGAGCAGATGGATTGCGATCAAAACACGGTGTTTGGGGGTAAGGTTCAGAAACTCGGCGCTTGGGTGCCACACACTTTGAGCGAAAACAAATATCAACGCTCCACAATCGTCACCAGTTTGCTTGCTCGACATCGCTCAACACATGGTCACAAACAGCGATTTCTTTAACTCATTGTCACTGGCGATGAAAAATGGTGCTTTTGCGTCAATATAAAGCAGCGAAAGGAATAACTCAGCCCCGACAAATACGCGACTCACGAACAAAACAAGAGCTCCATCCTCGAAAGATAATGTTGTGTGCATGATGGGACTGGGTAGGCCTAATTCAATACGAACTGCTTGAACCCAACCAAACACTCAATGCGGAGTTCTACGTTCAACAACTGCACCGAAGGATTTCAGCAAGAAAGACGGAATAGGCGAAATGGCGTCCTTCTGCAATACGACAACGCCCGTCCTCACATTGCCAATATGACCAAAGTCGCGATTTAAGAACTCGAATGGGAAGTGCTGCCTCATCTTCCATACATAGTTCCGCAACCATAGGATGAATTTGATCAGATAAAATGCTTAAATAATCTGGACTATTAATTCTGCCATGAAGGGAAACCATTGGCCGACGGATTTCCAAGATATAGCCCCTCCAGATCATGTTAAATTAATATTCAATTTATCACCCTCAATATTAAATTTTATACATATATATATATATATATATATATATATATATATTATATTATATATATATATATATATTATAATATATATATATATATATATATATATATATGACGGAAAACGTTGTCAGAATACGCAAACAACCGTTTCCGCTATATAAGGGTTCAACACCCAACTTGTCTGCTGTGATCATGGCTATACTGCATTCGACATATTACTTTTTTGTCTGCATGATACAATACACATTCGATGCTTCTAAAAGCAAGAAATGTTTGTTTACATACGTTGCTGCACTCACACACACACACACACACAGAGGCACGCCCAATGTATAGACAATTATGCGGATAAACATATCAGATATATTAAATATAATAGTCTGGGCATGAAACAAAATATTTATATAACTATACATGAAAAACGAAAGAAAGCAAAAGATAGAGACTTTCAGACAAAGAATATTTAAGTACCAACATGTAGATATTTACATAAATAGAGTCAACTTCCACAGACAGAGATAATTAAAGGAGTGGAAGAAAGGTATGATAAATCCAACAGCTTTTTCTGGGGGCTTGGAGATCCATGATGATTTTGTTTGATGTAGTTCATCTCAATATGCGGCCGTAATGGATGTAACTACAGTTGCCATCTATCGAAATTATCATAGATCTCCAAGCCCCCAGAAACAGCTGTTAGATTTATAACACCTTTCTTCCACTCCTTTAATACATTTTGTCGCTTGTGCTCTGTGGAAGTTAGATCTATTTGTGTAGATATCTATATATTTGTCCTTGAATATTCATTGCCTGAAAGTTTCCATCTTTTGCTTTCTCTCGTTTTCCACGTATACTTATATACATACTTTTTGTTTCATGACCGAGCTATTAAATTATATTTAATATATCTAATTTTTTTATCCGCAAAATTGCCTCTGTAGCCGCTCAACTTGATCACTCTTATATCCACTTTTTACCCTGTTGAATTGATTCCCTGTGAAGATTTCGGAGTCTAAGTTTGAACATTTTCGAGCACTACTCTCTTCTATACTGAGAATCTATGGATTTCATGTTTGTTTGTGTGTGTGTGTGTGTGTGTGTGTGTGTGTGTGTGTGTGTGTGTGTGTGTGTGTGTGTGTGTGTGTGCTATAGTGTGGAAGTTTTGTCGATGGGTGATCCCAGCAGCTCTGGTTCTCCTGGTTTGGGGGCCGAAACATCTACAGAGCTGTCTCGCTGCCTATTGAAACATCGCCTCCTGCATATGCAGAGGCAGAGTAGACAACACCTTTAGCACATAGGTGTTTACCTTAAACTACAAACCCATTAACTTCACAAATCGGGTATGCAACAGCATGCCCAGGAACAAAAAGTCACTTGCATGATCGTCAAAGACACAGAGATGATAGCATCAATTCCAGAAAACCAAAACAACTAAACAGTCCTTTTAGGAGTAACAAAAAAATCCCCTTTTCTCAAGACATAATAATCTTCAATGATAGAAATATAGTAATATAAGCTCTTTAAATTTTGGATAAAGACTGTACTTCACAGAAAGAACCAAAAACCTCTTTCTATCTCTACGTAATATCTCTCTAAATCGGAGACACCAGTTTGCACAACACGCCAAAAATTATAACCGTAATGATTACTTCAGGAAGATCACACATAAACTAGAACCTATAATAGATCACTCTTTAACATAAGACCAGAAAACAATTCATTCCCTTACAAGAATACAAATACCTTCAACCGAAAACCAAGGAATCTTTTTCTAGAGAGAGTGGACAGAATTCAAGACACTCGATGGAACAAACCAAATGTATACTTCCAAATGTAATAAATATATCACACACAACCCTTTCAACGCAATAAATTCAAGATTTCCCCAATAGGTTAAAATTCTTCTCAATACCATAAAATTTCAAAATGAATGAAATGCAGAAAGATGTCGTAAAGTTTGTAGAAAACTAAGCAAAACAGAATTGTTCAACAAAAAAGTTAATGATGAATCATTGAAAGTTATTATAGTCCGGAAAATGGTAAGACTTTAAATAAATTCTGTGGTTTTATGACCAATTTTCATTGTTATTTATTACCACGTCTAACATTTCAATCAAAAGCAGCTGAAAGAACGGGAAAACATCAAGGATTTTAAGAAGGACAACAATATAATTATCAAAGTAGCTGATAATGGAAGTATACTCTTTACTCTTTTACTTGTTTCAGTCATTTGACTGTGGCCATGCTGGAGCACCGCCTTTAGTCGAGCAAATCAACCCCAGGACTTATTCTTTGTAAGCCCAGTACTTATTCTATCGTTCTCTTTTGCCGAACCGCTAAGTGACGGGGACGTAAACACACCAGCATCGGTTGTCAAGCGATGTTGGGGGGACAAACACCGACACACAAACACACACACATATATATACATATACATATATACGACGGGCTTCTTTTCAGTTTCCGTCTACCAAATTCACTCACAAGGCTTTGGTCGGCCCGAGGCTATAGTAGAAGACACTTGCCCAAGGTGCCACGCAGTGGGACTGAACCCGGAACCACGTGGTTGGTAAACAAGCTACTTACCACACAGCCACTCCTGCGCCTGTAGTCAGAAGTATTGTAGTCATAATTAACTCCGAACAATTCGAAAACAGTGAGCTATCCCTACTTTGTGACATCACCCACCATGAAAAGTAAACAATTGATGACAATCGGAAATAACGAGGGTACGCACGACATTCTGCCAGTAGATCCGAAAGGTATTTACTGAAGAAGGAATGGGACTATCTAATAAGACTTGAACCAACAATTTCTAAGCAGTCACAAAAATCTTCTGGAGCAAGACAAATGTTTATTAATATAAAGGCGCAGGAGTGGCTGTGTGGTAAGTAGCTTGCTAACGAGCCACATGGTTCCGGGTTCAGTCCCACTGCGTGGCATCTTGGGCAAGTGTCTTCTGCTATAGCCCCGGGCCGACCAATGCCTTGTGAGTGAATTTGGTATACGGAAACTGAAAAGAAACCCGTCGTATATATGTATATATATGTATATGTATGTATGTGTATGTGTTTGTATATGTTTGTGTGTCTGTGTTTGTACCCCTAGCATTGCTTGACAACCGATGCTGGTGTGTTTACGTCCCCGTCACTTAGCGGTTCGGCAAAAGAGACCGATAGAATAAGTACTGGGCTTACAAAGAATAAGTCCCGGGGTCGAGTTGCTCGACTAAAGGCGGTGCTCCAGCATGGCCGCAGTCAAATGACTGAAACATGTAAAAGAGAGAGTAAAGAGTATATCACATCCCTAAGATCTGAACCTAAGACCAATTATATCAGGTCCATCATGTGAAATACGTAAACTTAGGAACTTTAGTGATATATCCCTAAAATTAATTCATAAATTTTTATGCTGTCTTAAACTTTCTAAACAATGTCCAGTATAAAGGCAACACAAACACTCTTTTGGTTTCATTTGATGTAGTAAATATTTAAACCACGATTCCATATGGATATAGAACAGAAGCCATACCATTGTCATTGGTAAAATTTCCAAAATACCTACCTAAACGAATTCTTAAAAGACTGCGATGGGCATGAAAGTATCCGCCAGGCATGCTAATCTTCTTATGGAATATTTAGAAGTCCAAATATGCGAACAATTGAGATTGATATACGGTGATGTCTTCTATAAATGCTTATTCGCCAAATGAAAACGCTACATGGTTGATTATTTCAGCTAGTGGACATACAGTTTAAATCAACTCTATGAGTTTAAAACCGAGTTAGATACATAACCCACAGTATTCAATTCAACATGGAATATAGGGAAAAACAACTCTTTTTCGATATCTTAATCATATAAAGAGTTACGAACGTTGAAACCGACATCTGCATTAAACGAACAGACTCAAAACAATATCTGCTAATTTCTTCCTGTCATCCAAAGCATGCGAAAATTAATATGTTCTAACCTAGCAAGAACAACCAGCACAATTGTATTCATTTCCGAAACCCAGGAGAAACGACTTCAAGAACTATGAAATACAATACTCGAAACACACTACCCAATAGCTTTAATCACTAATGGGATAGAACGTTCAAATCGATAGACACCCAAGAATTATGAAAAACAAGGAACACCCCTGATACGCTCAAAGCTACCTTATATATCAACACACGATCCAAGAAACACGGAAGCATGCAATATCATCCATCAGAATATCCATCTTTTTATGAACGACCTACGAATGAAAACACACTCTAAACACAAAATAATTAAAAGTAAAAGTCAGTCTAAATCTTCAAAAGTACCACTTACTCATCAAAATTTCAACTCCATCCTAACTGTGTAATCTTCATCTATTTCTTGGAGAAATTGACATGGGAATATAAATCAAGGAATATAAATTGACATAGGAATATAAATACATAACATTTACCATATAAAGTCATTTCACCTGCATATCAAGCAATTTAATTTATGCTGTTAAATTGCACATAGAACAGACAAGTTTAAATCTGATGTACAGAACAGTGGTACACTACCAATAGATTTGAGACTCCACGTGTAAATATTTAGATCTCTGTCCAACAAACAAACATACGAAATATGAAATTTTCCTCTTACATCAAAGCATCTGGAACACCTTTGTCCAATTTCGATTAAATAAGGAAAATATGTTTATAAAGAAATATAAACCAAAATTATACACTCTATAGCAAAGAAATATATATCGGAAAAAAAAGGTTATTCGACTGAAGTTAAAAGAATTTGAAATCAGGAAAATAATAAAAGTAAATCAAAAGTTGGGGTAACAACTTGCCTCCAGGATTCGAATCCCTTTCTTCTAACCGCTACACATAACACATTTTCGACACTATTTGCCCCAGAAATTGACCAATTGGATTTTATTTTGGGTTAAAACCGGACTCTTGACGAGACAAGAATAAATAAATAATGCTACTAAACATTGAGCCGATCGTGACGTCAGAGAAACCACTGATGTCTGAAAGCTGTAAGCCAACCGGAACACTTGCCGACTGCCCGACAAAAGCAAGTCACATGACATTTGATAAACAAATGAAGCCCAGAGAAAAATCATTCAAACGGAGCAATGGTCGAAGGTAAGTGACCCAAAAAGTTGATAAATAATTGACGTCCCAAGTCAGCCCAGCAGAAAGCTGAGCTATTGCTGAGCAGTAATAATGTATGACCAGACTGTCTGATAAACAGATCAAACCAAACGAATATAAAAATCGCCACTATAGGGTAGGACAATATTTGCAGTGGAAAATATGTAAGGACTACCAAATCGACACCCCTTGCTGGTATGGACATGGTCCTAATCCAGTGGTTGAAGGTGAAAATGTTCCCAGCTTATGGGGTTTTCCTATCAATACTGGCAGAACAATCCAGACATAATCATTAAAGATAGGAAAGTAAATACTTGTAAACTGATAGATATAAGTGTCTCCGCCGATAAGAATATATTGGCCAAGGAATTTGATAGCCCACTTAATATAAGTATCTGGAAATTGAAATACAAAACGTGGTACTTTAAGCGAAAACAGCCCCTGAATGTATTTCTGTACTGTCTTCACCTTCCGTCCTCAAACTTTGCTCTTGGCGTCTGGATCACTCAGCAAGTGAGAGTATCAAACATGCTAATGAAAAAGCAAATAAAAAATTCTTAATTTCAAAATTTAGCTCAAGGCCAGCATTTTGGGGAAGAGGCAAAGTCGAGTACATCGACCCCAGTGGTTGATTGGTACTTATTTTATCATCGATCTCGATGTGATGGAAGTCTAAGTCGATCTCAGAAGAATTTGAACTTAAACGTAAAGACGGACGAAATACCTATTTCTTTACTACCCACAAGGGGCTAAACATAGAAGGGACAAACAAGGACAGACAAACGGATTAAGTCGATTACATCGACCCGTAACTGGTACTTATTTAATCGACCCCGAAAGGATGAAAGGCAAAGTCGACCTCGGTGGAATTTGAACTCAGAACGTAGCGGCAGAAGAAATACCGCTAAGCATTTCGTCCAGGGTGCTAACGATTCTGCCAGCTCGCCGCCTTAGCAACAACAATAATATCGGTTTCAAATTCTGCCACAAGGGCAGCAATTTTGGGGAAGAGAATAAGACGATTTCATCGACCCCAGTGTCTCACTGGTACTTAATTTATCGACCCCAAAAGGATGAAAGGCAAAGTCCATCTTGGCTGAATTTGGACTCAGAACTTAACCACAGGCGAAATACCTATTTCTTTATTACCCACAAGGGGCTAAACACAGAGTAAACAAACAAGGACAGACAAACTTAAATTATCGACCTCGAAAGGATAAAAGGCAAAGTCGACCTCGGCGGAACTTGAACTCAGAACGTAGCGGCAGAGGAAATACCGCTCAGCATTTCCTCCAGGGTGCTAACGATTCTGCCAGCTCACCACCTTAACAACAACGACGGCTACAACAACAGCAACAACAACAATGTTAATGATAAGAATGGTTCTTTCTATTTATTCTCACCTTCTTTATTCTTGAACGGAGAATTTCGTTATACTCCGTCTTAAGTTTCATTTTTCTCTTCCCTTTCTCCCTCTTTCTCTGTTTTTTCCTCTCTTATTCTCCTTCGTTTACCCGGAGAATTCGTCTAAGGAAGCTGACCATCCAGAGATGGTAGTAAAACGTGTGTTTTGTAAGTATGACCTTGTATGAATAAGGAAATAACGGGATAATTATTGTCTTCTCTCATTAAGATGTACTTTTTCTTTCCTACTCGGCGATGGCAAGAAGACTTGACATTGTGATCTTGAAACCTATTAGGTATCTATGATCAAATGCAATGCCATGTTGGAGAGTAGAGTTAACATCAGCAAAGGAAAGATTAATAAATGTGCATATCCATAGGCGCAGGAGTGGATGTGTGGTAAGTAGCTTGCTAACCAGCCACATGGTTCCGGGTTCAGTCCCACTGCGTGGCATCTTGGGTAAGTGTCTTCTGCTATAGCCCCGGGCCGACCAATGCCTTGTGAGTGGATTTGGTAGACGGAAACTGAAAGAAGCTTGTCGTATATATGTATATATATATATATATGTGTGTGTGTTTGTCAGACAAGTAGCATTGCTTGACAACCGATGCTGGTGTGTTTACGTCCCCGTCACTTAGCGGTTCGGCAAAAGAGACTGATAGAATAAGTACTGGGCTTACAAAGAATAAGTCCCGGGGTCGATTTGCTCGACTAAAGGCGGTGCTCCAGCATGGCCGCAGTCAAATGACTGAAACAAGTAAAAGAGTAAAGAGTAAAGAGTATATCAAAAGAGGAATATTTCAAGACAACAGCTTGCTGTCTATTTTGCTTATAATCGCACCGATTCCTTTAGTGATTACACGAAACATATCTAGTGATGAATTCCCATTGAGAAAGAAAACGAGAAAAGTTAATCATTTTCTGTTTATGGATGGTTTTTAAATCATTAAAGTTTTAACTTTAACGACCAACTGGATTCCTTAGTGAAGACTGCAAAGAATACTTAGCAACGGCGTAGGAGTGGCTGTGTGGTAAGTAGCTTGTTTACCAGCCACATGGTCCCGGGTTCAGTCCCACTGCGTGGCACCTTGGGCAAGTGTCTTCTATTATAGCCTCGGGCCGACCAAAGCCTTGTGAGTGGATTTGGTAGACGGAAACTGAAAGAAGCCCGTCGTATATATATATATATATATATATATATATATATATATATATATATATATAATATATATATATATAATAATAAATATTAGGGAATAAATCCAAACTTACAGAGAAAAATCAGATTTAGGATTGAATCCAATTTTATAGTAAAATATTATATTATATTAAATTAGAGACAAAACCACTATTAGGCAAATCATACAGTGAAAAACTTAAGCCAATACATAAGATTATTTAAATAATATAAATTAGATAATCTTATGTATTGGCTTAAGTTTTTCATTGTATGATTTGCCTAATAGTGGTTTTGTCTCTAATTTAATATAATATATATATATATATATATATATATATATGTATATAATATATATATATATATATACATATATATATATATATATATATATAATATATATATATATATATGTATGTGTGTGTATATGTTTGTGTCTGCCTTTGTCCCCCCAACATCGTTTGACAACCGATGCTGGTGTGTTTACTTCCCCGTTACTTAGCGGTTCGGCAAAAGAGACCGATAGAATAAGTAGTAGGCTTACAAAGAATAAGTCCTGGGGTCGATTTGCTCGACTAAAGGCGGTGCTCCAGCATGGCCACAGTCACATGACTGAAACAAGTAAAAGAGGAAAAGTAAGTAACGGCATCTGGATGACTTTTGAAAAAGATGTGTTATGATGGAGATGATGAGAAGAAAATCCCAATAAGGCACCGGAATGGATCTGCCTGATGTTGCGAATAGTAATAAATGTAGATGAAGCAAAAATATTTGAGAATACTGAAAACTGACAGCAAATGAAGGAAGCAGTTCGGAGCAGTTGAATGCAAGGAACATCACACAAGCAATGAACAAGAGGGCACAATCACTTCTGATGTATGGAGCAGATACTGCTGGCTGGAGAAGCAAGGGACAAAATGACATCGACAGGAAGGAACAGGTGGCAGCAACATTAAATGCACAGAAATAACAAGCGTCGTGTGAACCGATTATACTGGAAAAGACCAGACGAAATGGTTCTGCTATAAGCTATGGGAACAGAAGACAGAGTGTTACCATTGTGTAGCAGAACAGCTTTGATGCTGTCCTGTCCTTGGATGCTGTCCTGTCCTTATGAAAAGTCGTCAGTTGGTTTTATCATATGGTATTTCCAGTTGCTGAAAAAGTTCAGCGATGTCATTACAAACGCATAAAGAGAAAACAAGAATGTGTGAAAAAAGAGAAATCTATCTTTGAAGGAAAGAAGCCTCACTCAATGGTTTCAGCATCAAAAGAGAGATCAGAGATAACCCAAACAACTGGGTTTAGAAAGGAGTATTGAAGAAAGAGACTAGGATCTTGGTAGTACAGGCCCTAAGAGTACATTAGATGAAGACGATGAGAGATCAGCAGAACCCTCCCTGATATTATTGACTTGACTGAATGCCCGAGCAATGCAATGAATATTCGGAAAATTAAAGATATTTATGAAATTCTCGATTAGAAACTCTGTTCTGTTGTATATACACTCTAGCCGGGTTGTCATCCTTACAACATTATAATAGACAAAGGAGCTAAGCATAAAATATTCACCCTACCTTGATTAATAGGAACCGAACACTTCCTAATGGAGTTAATAAGGAGAGGCTTTTCTAGCGATAGAGAATTACATTTCAATAAGTGGAAATCACCGGAAAGTTAAAAATCTTTTACGTACATATGAAAGGTAACGTAATCTGCAGTTGGATGGTTAAATATAAGTATATACGGGCATACGCACATACACACATACATACATACATACATACATACATACATACATACATTCATACATAATACATACATACATACATACATACGTACGTACATACATACATACATACATACATACATGCATACATACTGTTGGGATGAGAGTCACGACGCCCCTTGCGAGAAAAAAACTGGACCGAGCGATTATAAATAGTAGCGGTCTGAGAGTATAACTTTTGCGGCGTATTGCAGAAGGTACGAGAATATTTTAAGGAAGATTGCAAAACATGGTTGGACGAAGAAAAAGTAAGGTCATTATTACATAAATTATCTCTGTCTGATCATGAACGCTACTGTAATTTCATATTGCCCAAAAAGGAAACAAATTACTGTCTAACATGATCGGTGATATAAACTTCTCTATACTTGAATGGACTGTTAGAATTTGACTTAAAAAGAGGATGATGAATTTATTACGTATGCAGGAACGGAAATGAGTAATGCAAGAATTCCACAGTGGAAACCCAAGAATGTCGAGAATGAAAGCCATAATGAGGAGCTATGTATATTGACTAGCAGTGGACGGGGACATTGAAAATTGTGTAAAATCATGCAAAGGTTTGTGCGCTAGCAGCCAAAGCACCACTGGTGAAATACCAATCGTGGCGTGAGATGGATAGTCCGTGGTCCAGAGTACATATCGACTATGCCGGACCAGTGAACGGCACATACTATCTAATTGTTGTTGATAGCGGTACAAAGTGGCCAGAGGTATGCAGATGCAATAAACCAACCGCAAAGACAACAATAAAGTTCTTGTATTAATCACTTGCTCGAGCTAGAAGAGGCTTGGCTAATGACGGCCGTTATGTACAACATGGCAGAAGAGGCCCGAATATTGAAGGCAACCAGGACAAACAACCTGGACTACTGGGGCTATGGGTTGGAGCTAACAGTCCAGGCAACAGTGGAAGACTTGAACAAAATAGCAGAGGAGATAGTGTTACCTGACGGTTTCTCAAATGGGAGTGAACCACATGAAAGTTTAGAGACATGTTACATCCCATATCATGATAATGACTCAGCAGATCATTCACTACTTGCACATAGTTTTTTGAACGATGGTTGCCCAGAAAGTTATCACAAACCTTCTTGAATGACTTAAAGGCAAGCTTCTCTTTTCTCTTGAGGTGTGTGATGAAGGTTTCATCAAGTACAATTTTTCGAATTTGGGGACCTATGAAGATACCTTCTTTAATTTTACCTTCACTCAGGGCAGGGAACTTTTCTGCAAGATATGAAAATGCAGAGGATTCCTGGTCCAAGGCTTTCACAAATTGCTTAAACAAACAAATTTAATACGCAAAAGTGGTAAAAAAAATTCTATCACTTTTGATGTTGTGTTTTCCTTGCTCAATTTCATCTCGGATCGGCCAATCCTTGCGTACATAATATTCAGCTCTTGCTCTGGAATTCCATAAGCATAGGAAGTAGCAAAATTTAGTATAGCCAAGCTGAAGGCCAGTTAGCATGGCCACAACCTTAAAATCTGTACAAATATGCCAGGTATGGTCATCATATTGTATGCTTGTTGGAACTGCTTTCAGATTTTCATATGGTTCTTTCATGGTTGTGCTATAAGCTATGGGAACAGAAGGCAGAGTGTTACCATTGTGTAGCAGAACAACTTTGATGCTGTCCTTGGATGCATTTATGAAAAGTCGGTAGTTGGTTTTATCATATGGTATTTCCAGTTGCTAAAAAAGTTCAATGATGTCATTACAAAAGCATAAGTCATCCTTCGTGGTGAATAATGCAAGCAGATCCTCAGTACGTTTTCTGTACAGTGTTATCTTCACTCCTTTCTTAAGAAGATTACGTTCTTGAAGCCGTGACGCCAGAAGCTCATTTTTCGCTCTCGTTAGAGATCCCTGCACAAGTCATTTAGAGCCTCTTGAGAAAATGGTATTGGTTTATTCTCGCCTTCTGGATCATTGGGCTCCCCACATTCACCACTGGAATGTTCATCAGCACTGCTGGAACTCTGCATTTCTTGATCTGGAGGTTTGGGCACAGATAAGTTTTCTGAGTGCTCTACCGGGCGCATTGCTGATTGCAATGTGTTTCTTTTTCTTTGCTGTAGTACAGCCTGTAAAGTCATGGTGACAGAAATAGCTATCATTAGAGTGATCTTTCTGCTCATGCCAAATCATTGGAACATCAAACTTCATGTGAACATTTTTTCCTGCATACCAGGAACTCAATGTCTTCACACATGTAAGGCAACACACACGAGGAGCCCATGACTTATCCTGGTCTCCTAAGTAACAATCGAAGTACACCTTGTATATTTTCTTGATATGGCGTGTAAATTACGCTTTTGTTTAGTAAAAGTTAATTCCCCATAGATATAACAGAATCTGTTTGGATCACTTTTGCACCGTCTTGCACTTATTGTTGAAAACAAATAAGATCTGAAAGAATAAAAAATAACATTAAACACAAGCTTCGAATCACATTGGAGGTGTTACTAAGATTGCTCTCTAGCCCAATGTGGTAGAGAATTTTATTTAATAATAATGACAAAAAGGGTATACAGTGACAATTCTGTAGACACCATGCCTAATTCAACAAAAAGAAGGCAAGAAATGGATTTCCCATGTCATTTTGCATATAAAAATGACCACAGATCTCTTGTCCATTTTTGAGTGTTGCACAGTGTGCAGCAACAGGATATATAACAATACGTCCGGAGCAAAGTACGGCTGAGCTTGGAATCTTGGCGAGTGAATGCAAATCCTTAATTCATACGCTATAAATAATCACGATATCTGGTACTATAAAATCCGCAAGACCTTAAAATTCAAAGAGTGATAGTTAAATCAAAACACTTTCCTTCCCAAACTTGCTACCAAGTGGGTGGTCAGGCAAAATTTACTCTAAGTTAAAAAGAGAAAACATAATACATACATGCATACATACACACACACACACACATACATGCATGCATACATACATGCATACATACTAACATACATGCATGCATGCATACATACATACATACATACATACTACATACATGCATGCATGCATACATACATACATACATGCAAACATACACACATCATACATTCGAAGCAACAAGTCGCGTATTTGGCGTGGGATACTATTCATCTGAGAGATACTTTTATCCATGATCGAAGGGACTTAGGACTGAAACTTGAATTTGCCACGCAGAGTTACTACAAGCAACTTGACTGGACACATCATCAACAACACAACCGAGGAAACGAAAGCAACAGCTCAGCAGGTAAACAAATTCTTTCTAGCTGTAGAAGAAACCATAATTACTAAACTCATTTCTGTTGGAATTATGAATTTAATACTGATCAGTATTCAATTGAATACTGCTTCAAAAAGCGAGGCAAAACTCCGCTGTTGGCTATATGAATCGATTGAAATCATGTTGGGACGATCTGCATCCAGAATTAAATCATTTTACTGTGAAGGAATTACGTCAACAAGCAAAATTTGTGGAACGTAAGCAGAAGGATCATGACAGTAACTTTATTAAAAAAAGACCTGAAATCAATATTCTTCCCAACTAACCATTGTCCCCCTACTACGACTAATGGTAAATTGCATGCAGAATCCAATGGTTATTGTTGTAGTAGTAATTGTAGTCAGGGTGATATATCGGTTAAATGTGCCCTTACTGAAATTTTCCGAGGAAACATAGCTTTGGCTCTGAAGCACTCTCTCAAAGAAAGAGTATTCTCTACCAAAGTAAGTAAAAAAAAACAAACACCAGATACGGTACTAACAGCTGTTAACGAAATTGGAGAGGAATATTTACAGCAGTGTAATGAACCTGCATTCTGGCAGATTAACTCATGTCTCTGTGCTCTGGCTACTACTGCAAAGGAGTACATGAGTGACATTCAAAAAGTGAACAAAACCGAAACAACTAGGAAAGTACCATCATGGCTTTTGAAGACAAAGAAAAAGACAGCTGATTTACGGAAGACCATCAACCATGTAATGATATTTATTGCGTGCAAACAAGTAAATCACTCTACCACTCACCAACAAAGTGAAAAAGGAAGGGAAATCATGATGTTTAGAGACAGTAAAAATAGGACACTCATTTGCAAACTGATCACCCTCAAGCAGGAACTAAAAGCTCTCAGCGAGAAACTCCGACACCAGAAGAGAATAACAGAGAGAAAAACAGTAAGCAAAACCAGAACCAGGCAGCAGTATACAGAGACATGAGAGGAGAAGAAGTGAACATCACAGAAGCTCCTCCACGAGAAGATGTAGACTCCTTCTGGAGGAAAATCTGGTGTGAATAGAAGGAATTTAACCAAGACGCTCTGTGGCTGGAAGAAATACGCAAAAGTTATTGTCCCTGCATTACACCCAAGACATATGGGATGGATGGTGATATTCATTTAAGTGTGATCCGGAAACCCCAGGATGGAAAAGCACCTGGAAAGAGACTTAATTGCTGGATATTTGTACAAGAAGCTAACCTTCTTCCGTCCATATCTTATCAACCTGTACCAACAAGCTCCCAATGGGTACAATAGCATACCACATTGGTTAGCTCTGGCATTGACAAAATTGGTCCTCAAATGCAGAACCACCCACATAACAAAAGACCACCGGCCAATTGCATGCCAGAACTTAATATATGATATACACAGCATGCTTAAACCTCTTTTGCCAAGACCATTGTGAAACCAGTAATATAATCACAACAGAACAAGCAGCTGAGAAGAAGGGAGTCTGGAGATGTGCCGAGCAATTGTCAATAAACAAAACTGTGATGTCAGAGGTGCGGGAACAGAGGAGGAACCTAGTATCAATGTGGCTAGGCTACAAGAAAGATTTTGCTTCTGTTCCCAACTCATGGATGCTAGACGCCCTTCAGCTTGCTAAAGTTCCAGTGAGAATAATCAAAGCCATAGTTGACCTGAATTCATCGTGGATCATCATCTTGAAATCAAACAGAAAGAATGAATATATTATCAATCATAGAATACAGTATCGCAAAGGTATATTCCAAAGAGACAGCCTCTCTGTGATGTTTATACTTTCTGTAAATGCCTTGTCATTTATGTTAAAGAAGCATGAAGGATATTTCACTGGTTCACAAGCAAACGAAATTACCAAAATTACCCACTGCACGAAATCAAAAAGAGCCTTGACCTGGTTACAACATTCTCAAAGGATATATGTTGGAGTTTGGTCAGGATTAATTTTGTTATATGGTTGTGAAAAGGTGGGGAAACTGTAAACCAAACTAGTGACATCTTCATCAATGACTTGACTGTTTCCTTTGTATCTAATGAGGAATGATACATATATCTAGGGGTGGATGAAAAGATATCTTACAATGGCACCTGTAACAAAACGCATGGCACTCAAGAATATTACCACCGAATAAAGAAACCTTGGACCTCGGAATTCTCCGCATTTAATAAAACAGTGACCCATAATGTATTTGCAGTGCCAGTATTCTTACCAACATTTGGGCTGCTTGATTGGACGCTTGATAAGATCCGAGCTATTGATGTGATAATCCAGAAAATACTAACAAGCACACAATTTCCCCGTAAACAGTGATGTAGATCGCCTCTACCTAAAACGTAAACAAGGCGGCAGAGGTTTAACATCGAACCTATGTGCGTTTGAATGTCGCATCATATCTCTTCGGAAACATCTTTTAACCACCAAGTGTTGAAATGCATGCCATGGCCAAGTTTTCATACATGAGGCTGATAACATCATAAGACTTGGAAGGCAACTCTTTGAACAGCATATCTTGTCTGATAACCGTAAATATATGCCCAAAGAAGTCGCACGACTCTACCACAAAGTATCATTAGATGACAGGATGAGCATATATGAGCAGAAGACTATGCATGGATGTGTTAATAGAATGTTCCACGATGACAGTAACATGGATCATCAAAGCAGTTTATCATGGATCAGCAACCGGATTACTACCTTCCACTTTGAAAGGTATGCGTTTGCAATCTAGGAATCAAATGCCTGATGCACAAAAGAGACAGAAGTGCGGGAAAAGCAGTAAAGTGTCAGAACCGATGCAGATTTTGTGGAATTGACATCGAATATATCAACCATATCATACACAGTTGTCCCAAAATGTCATCACAGTATTAACTGCCGATGAGACATGATGTAGCTAGGACACAATATAACGAGATCCGTCGATGGGATGACTCCGAGGACAAAGAAATAAAAACCCGCAGTATGGTGGAAGCCATAGCCACTCATAATAAAAAGAACTGCTGGAATGTCCCGGCGACAACCCATATAAACACATGTAAACACAACAGGCTTGTTATAAGGATTTGGAAAAGAGAAGAGAAAGTATATACAGTTGAAGAGAAACTATGTTCAGCTGCTCAGCGAATGTTAACATAAAGCTGAAGATCAGTGAAAAGGAGAATATCTACGCTGAACTATTGAGAAATCTGAAGTTACTCTATCCAGATTACAAGTTCAGGTTTTTATTGAGGCATTGGTATATGCAACACGATGCCTAAATACCAATCGTGAGAATGTTAGGCTTCTCAAAACCAGAAAGGTGAAAGCTGATTCGAAGACTACAGATCCAATCCATCACTGGAACTGTACATATAAGTATATATGAGCTTGTTTAGATATGCAAATATATGCATGAGAAGGCATACATGAAACAAAATATACAAATCTGCATATATACATACATACATACATACATACATACATACATACATGGTGGCTTCCCCCTCGTTATCGAGTATGGCCATTGCATGAAGCTTAATCAATGTTGTTATCGTGCAATGCCTGTGCAAGAAGATTTTTTTTTAAAGTGAGGAAAGGCTGTGCACTGAGTCAATCCCACTCACTAAGCAACAGCAGCCATAATCCGAAAAGAAGAACAATTCAACATCATCGGTAACCACTGAGCCGCAGATTTATGTCGCAGTTATCCCAGTTACCTGAGTTACCTTCTCCTAGAAAGATGCCCTAACAAAGGCTAAGAGTCCTTCACTCTCAATGGTTTAACCGCGCGATCGGGTATTCAGTCCGATTATTTCTGTCTCCGCGCATACATACATACATACATACATACATACATACATACATACATACATACATACATACACACACATATACATACATACATACATACATACATACATACATACACACACATATACATACATACATTCATACATACATACATACATACATACATACATACATACATACATACATACATACATACATACATTCATACATACATACATACATACATACATGAATGCACGCATACATACATACATACATACATACATACATACATACATACATACATACATACATACATACATACATACATACATACATACATACATACATGAATGCATGCATACATACATATATGCATACATACAAAAATACCCTGTTGCTGATTTTGAAATTCCAATGAAAGGGCCTTGGATCTAGATGTAAACCCGGTTCTTTCTCTATTGGCAAGAAATCTTGAAATAAAACTGAATAATGACATACTTACATACATACACAAACACACACATACACACGTAGATACATACATACATACATACATACATACAACATACATACAAACATACATACACACACATACACACGTAGATACGTAGATACATACATACATACATATACATACATACATACATACATACATACATACAAACATACATACACACACATACACACGTACATACGTACATACATACATACATACATACATACATACATACATACATACATGCATACAAGAATACATGTGTACACTTAACGCGGTTCACAGGGAGATTCAGCACGACACAGAATGTGACAAGGAAGATATAATTGTAGAATTACATTGTACAATTATATTTTAGTATAATGGGCGCTATGTCCGTCTGTCCGTTTGTCTGTCGTTCCCTCTTCACGGTGAAACGGCTGGACCAATGGTCACGATGTTTTTCGGGATTACGAAGGAGTTAATCAGGAAGGGTTTTAGCAAAAAACAAAAAATGTGCAAAAGTATGATTATGTAGTAGATATTGTGTTCTGTATTAATAAATCCCCTTTGATATTTCTTGTTAAAATCCCGGCGACGAGGATTAACTCTGGATTTCCACGCCGTATAGTTCGTCGTGAACTTACAGGATTTAGACATGCGATTCTACCCCATTATTTCACATCGTTGATCCGTAGATTTACTATCTTACTATAATGGGCGTTATGTCCGTCTGTCCGTCTCTTTGTTCCCTCTTCACGGCCAAACGGCTGGACAAATAGTTACGATATTTTTCGGGATTAGAAAGACAATCGTCAGGAAGGATTTTAGCATTAAAAAAAAATCAGAACGTATGATTATTTCGTGGATATCGATTTTGAATTGATGAACCACCCTCGCATTTTTATTAAAAATTCACCGACCACGAGTAACTCTGGATTTTCATCGTATAATTGGTGGCCCCATCGTAGATACGAAGCGGGTCGCGAGGACGCTTAATAGCGATAATAAAATGGAAAAAAGTGTGTATTAGTATATAGTGTGTGTGAGATTATTTAATGGTTATCGAAGTGTGTCAGTCTCGAGCAGGATTCGAAACGCCAAATCGAAGTGGCTGTTGTTTACAATTTTGTCAATCAAAATAACCTATGGTACTAGAACATCCAGACGTTATTCGAATAGAACAGTGAGAGGTAAGTCTTAGTTTGATTTTTTGCAACCCTAAAGATCCAGCTCGCGCATTCACAGCAAAAAAGTACGTGACCAGACTGTAGATGGTGTAGGTGTATTCTTACCCAGTCTGATGTTTACACGACCAGTCAGAGTAATTTGAAACTTAGTGTCGACCAAACGGAAATTATCGTCAACAAAGAAGTTTTGTAATCATATTGATATTATCGAAAGGAATATGGTTCATAATTTAAATAAGGAAATTCGTGAACTTTGAATATATAAGAGTATAAACACCCGTAAAATAATGTCGACAACTAAAATAAAAGTACAAATAATATTTTTTCTTAATACTCTTTATGTAGAGGTCGAAGGAAGCCCTGGCTTTCGTTAGGAGTGGTCTGCATAACCATTAATAATACAGAGGCTGGGAGCCTATATCAGTTCGGAAGTGAATCGTCAACACATGTCACTTAGTCGCAAACACGTCATACAGCTGCAATAGACTGCTGTATCATCATCAATAATGTAACATCACCCAGTAATCGATCAAATCCATTCGCACATTTCTCAATACACACTGCTGTAATGACCTTCTTCCCTCATCGTAGATAGGTAGATTCGCTGGTTTGTATAATTACATTGTACAATGGATTTTTTGCCAACTGAGTGCTAAGTGGACTGGAACAACAGTCATACGTTTATGTGTGTGTATATATGTGTGTGTGTGTGCGAGTGTGAGTGTGTGTGCGTGTGTGACTATATGTACGTATATAAATACTCATATGTATATATATTTATATAACCATGCGATATATATATTACACACGCACACGAACGTACATACAAATATATATAGAAATGTGTGTGTTTCTCTCTCTCTCTCTCTATATATATATATATATATATATATATGTGTGTGTGTGCGTGTGTGTGTGTGTGTGTGGAGAGAGAGAGAGAGAGAGAGAGAGAGAGAGAGAGAGAGAGAGAGAAAACCTAGTTAGAAACCAACCGGTACGTCGGGCATAATGGATATATAATACTGTACACTTCGTTTAGTATATATATATATATAGAAGGGGTTTTTTCTTTGTGTTAATTGTCCTGTACTCCATTTTCTGTTGTTTAAAAAAAAATGTCCAGTTCCTTTGGTTTGTGTCTATATTTTCGTTTCTCTTTCTGTTCGACGTCCCTTTGGTGTCCTGTACTCATATATGCGTGTATATGTACATGTAGAGGTAGGTACGTACATATATGTTTATATATATGCATATGTTTTATTTCATTTATTAATATATATATATATATATTATATATATATATATATATTATATATATATATATTCAAAATTAGGGAATGGAGTAGATAAAATCCAGGCTACATCTGTTTCATAGCTAGTAGACGCTCGAAAGTAATAATTACCCCGACGAGGGGTAATCCGGTAGGTACCCGTCAGGCCGAAGATACTTTAATGAAATGAGCATTACATCGTCGTCAAGGGATCCTCGAATCTCCTGCGACTTAATATGGGATCTCTAGATCTTCACTAGATTAAGGTACCTTTGGTCCGACGATTACCCTTCGTTGGGTAATTTACTACTACCGAAGTACTTACTACTGGCTATGAAACATATGTAGCCTGGATTTTATCAACTTCATTCACTCATTTGAGAGTTTTATTCGCATACACGACAATCCCAGCTGCTAACAATGAACAATAAAATAACTTTTTTCAAATTATCGAACTTCGATATGAGAAAAATTTACAATCTTCTCCGTCAAAAAACCACTATTGTCTCTGAAAGTTATTTTTTTAATACTTTCTACAGACTGCTAGAAGTTTACTAACTTCCTACAACTCGATCTTTGGATCTTACTTTTACTTATACATACATATAGTAGTTACACAAACGTGTATATGTATGTATATACATGCATACATACATACATACATACACACACACACACATATGTATATATATATATATATATATATATATATATATATATATATTCTTTTACTCTTTTACTTGACTCGACCCCGGGACTTATTCTTTTGCCGAACCGCTAAGTAACGGGGACATAAACACACCAGCATCAGTTTTCAAGCAATGCTAGGGGGACAAACACAGACACACAAACATACACGCACATATATATATATATATATATATACATATATACGACGGGCTTCTTTCAGTTTCCGTCTACCAAATCCACTCACAAGGCTTTGGTCGGCCCGGGGCTATAGCAGAAGACACTTGCCCAAGGTGCCACGCAGTGGGAATCCGGAACCATGTGGTTGGTAAGGAAGCTACTTACCACACAGCCACTCCTGCGCCTATATATATATATATATATGTAGTAATTACACAAACGTATCTATACACACACATATATAAATATATGTATGTATGTATGCGTGTATATTTGTGTATCTATATATAAAACGTAGTTATTAAATATAATTATAATAGTTATTAAATCAGTTATGATCTAATTTAGCATGACTGAAGCTAGTTTTTTTGTGTGTCTTGATATACGTCATATATTTGATAAAATATACAGCATTATACGTTTCACTATGAATATCGAATCAGATTACTTGAGGTTGCATTTGTCTGGTTTAAATATGTAATTACAAAACTATTCTACCCTCATTTTCAAACTTTATACTACTGCACACAATTCAAATATTACCTGATCATAAAGTATTTTCTTCATCTTATATTAGGGCATATTTTTATACATTTTTAATCATTTTCCAGGTTGGGGTCCAATTTAAATTAATTCTAAACCTTTGTATTCACTTTTCATTAAATAAAACTAAACAGTATTGAAAAGGTGACAGCCATTTTCTCCTTTTAGTTTGAACCAAATAAGACACCATATTTATAAGTGAGAGGAAAGGATTTTGTGATGTTGATTATGTGTCTGTTGAACATTTGCGCCTTAGGTGGCGTGTAATACTATCTTTAAACAATAACCTATTATGACAGAAATGGTTGAGAACCCGCTTCAACAGCTCACAGTATTTCGTTACTTCGATTGATGTTCAAATTCGATGAGATTGATTTTAAGTTTCATTCCTTTATAAACATGTACCTTCTCAACACGTACTTGGTCTTGTGTTGAAATTAATTATCAATATTAACTCTCCATAATGGAAATATAGCTCCTACATCAGAAATGAGCGTAACGAAAATTCAACTAAAGTTGAGTCCGGTTCAGTTTAGGCAGGCCTGGTTGTAGAAACGTAGAAAATGAAATATTTTTTTCTAAATAACCTCCTTTCTGCAAGTCGTTCATTATCTTAAACTTATGTTTTTATTGTAGTCCGATGAACGAAAGTTTTTAAAAATTTAAATAAATCTTTGAATTTCCTGTTGATAATGATTAATATTAAGTATAATAATACTATTGAATTTCTTTTGGAATATAATCATACTTCTTGAACGATGTATTTCGTTTATGGTGAAGTGAGGGCAAAGTAACTAATATTGGTTTGGATAACTGAGACGCCAGTTTACTTATTGTGAATGACATTTAAAGGTGAAACAGTGCTAAACAATGACACTAATAGTTATGATATATCACTCTATGAAATTAATTCACGTTGATGTGGGGATAGTGTAATGGGATGGGTTCAAATCAAGTGTTAAAGAATTAAATCGTTAACAACGAACGTATTATGAGATTTTGCCCATTTTCAATTATGTCATTTTTTCGGGTAATCGGGCCCCATTAGAAATACATCAAATTTTACTCTCAGTGTAGTGTTTGAGTCCTATTCTATACGATGAAATTTAAGGAGAGATATTTTGTTTAATAAAACATAACAGTCTAATATTTAGTTAATTAATTATACAAACTCGAATATGAAAGGTAAGAAATCAATTTAGTATTGAATAAATAAAAGTGTGTCACCAGTAATTCTATAATTTATGAGATTTAATAAAAAAAATTTTGGTGAATTTGTTTGTGGCGATCTCATATAAAAAAATAAAACAAAAACAATGTTACCTCATATAGTAATAGAAACCCTTTTCGTAAGAAAAATCCACTTAATCCAGCGTATAATCCTCTTTAAGGTTGTCCGTGGGTTCGCAAAAATTTTATGAATCCTCAAGAGTAAACACGATTATTATAAAAATGCGCGCTGGAGATGAACGGAGATAGGATTGGTTGTTAGGCGTGTGTTCCACTACTAAATACCTTTTATATGATGATACATAAACGGGTAGACGGTAACAAAACCCGTCGAAAAATATTTCGATTTGGCAATATAAAAGCTTCAGTCAAGGGTATAAGCAAAACAAAGAGATCACACCAACGAGTATCACATGTCGATGTGTATGGAAATAAGGTCATTACTGCAGTCGATATATGTAATAAGAAACGCTACTGATTTCGGAGCAGGGGGAGGTGGCTTATACAGCTTTAACAATTATATTCACAAACACACATTTAAAGTTGTTTGCGTCGGTGTATAAACATATGTACACACACACACACTTACACACGTGCGTATACATATGTGTGTGTGTGTGTCTGTGTGTCTGTATATGTGTGTGCTTATGCGTTTGTGTAGGTGTGTGTGTGTACTATCGCTAACATGCTACCTTAAAGATAGTGGTTTCGTAATAACAGGTGGTTTCTGATGTACAGATTATGCATATACAGGGTGCGATGGGTAAATTGTCACCGCTTCATATTTTTAATTTCGTACGTGCTCATTGTTTGTATTTGATTTTGCCGACTACACAGTATAGTAGGGTCAGTTGGGCACTGTCTATGAGAAAAACAGCACCATGACGCAATTTAGAAACGACATACTGTACTGCTTGGCATTCGTGCCGAAAACTCCAATACGAACATTTCAGAGTGTTTGGGTATCAATCTGAGGACAGTGCACTCTGAGGATATGTACCAAGAGTGATAAAAATCAAACATCTAGTCAACATGATGATGTTTGAAGTGATCACAAGTGATAGCGACATTATGCCTCCATTCATCTTCCCACACGGCTTCAGATTAACATGGAGGTCTACATGAAGCGCTTGGAGGAGGCAGTGCTTCCCTGGGTCAAGAGGGTGGCTGCTAGAAGACCCAATGTCTGACAAGACTCTTCACCATGCCACACAAGCAAGACAACCCAGTGATTGCTGTCAGACAATTTCTGTGACCATATCACCCCCAACATGTGACCACATAACTCCCCAGAATGCAACCCCTTTGATTACAGTTGGTATAGTTGAGCGAGAGACCAACAAAACTCTTTGTAACAACAAAGATGAATTAAAGGCAATGATTATAGAAGCATTCACCAACTTAAACAAGGGGACTGTCCAAAAGAGTTGCAGGAGATTCCAAAGTCGTCTCGAGGCCGTGATAAAAGCCAATGGCGATTTTATTCAATGAATTTTCTCTTTAGTATTTCAATATATCTATGTAATTTTGGCAAATATATCTAGTAAAATGAGATGTCAGTGTTGTTTTCATTTTTGAGTAATTTAGACGGCAGTCTATTCACCGCACTCTGTATACACACACACACACACACATGTATATATTCTTTTATTTGTTTCAGTCATTTGACTGCGGCCATGCTGGAGCACCGCCTTTTAGTCAAGAAAATCGATCCCAGGACTTATTCTATCGTTCTCTCCTACCGAACCGCTAATTGATACACCAGTATCGGTTGTCAAGCGATGTTGGGGGGCACAAACACAGACACACAAACATATACATATACATACATACATATATATATATATATGTATATATATATATATATATATATATATATATATATATATATATATATATACATGTATATACATACATATATATACATATATATATCTCTCTCTCTCTCTCTCTCTCTATATATATATATATAATATATATATATATATACATATATACGACGGGCTTCTTTCAGTTTCAATCTACCAAATCCACTCACAAGGCTTTGGTCAGCCCGAGGCTATAGTAGAAGACACTTGTCCAAGGTGCCACGCAGTGGGACTGAACCCAGAACCATGTGGCTGGTAAGCAAGTTACTTACCACACATATATTTCCAACTTCTCTTGGAAGCAGCTTTTCCATACCACGACGCCCTGGTCACCAGCGGATTTAATGATAAGATTAGTTACACACGACCATAACCTTACATAGAGAAAACACCACCGGAGAGTTTCATCTTTCCTTTAGCATAAAAACATGTAAAATTAGGATCTTTCATAACATAGTCGATAAACATTACCCTGCATAGCATTAATGCATAAGAATATTTTGCAGACATATCTTCTGTATTTCTTTCAACTGTGTACCTAGTGTCAAGAAAAATTAGTAAGTAGGCCCCTGCCTTAAACAAAGGGAGGATACTCATAGAGGCAACACCGCGTGTTCACTAAACGGCCAATGCAACACGAAGACCGCTATAGATGACGTCAAAGG
>NC_043013.1:49145991-49163491 GCF_006345805.1 Octopus sinensis | reverse complement strand
CGCTATGTACTTGGTGTCATTTCTGATGTACCTCAGCGACGCTTTAATATCTACTTGGGCTATTAAAGCCGCTCTTTTTCGTTTCTGCTGAAATGCATCTGAAAAGCACCGCTCTTTCCTCCATTGCTTTAAGTGCCTCTGACGTAATAGTTAGGTTGGCCCAGGTTTGTTCTTGTTTAATCAGTTTCCGTGCCTGGGCCAACATTTTATCTCTGTTTGTGAGGTCCACAGTGAAGTGCTGCTTCTTTTTCGCTGCTGCTGCAGCGAACGTGTTTTTGTTGTTGGTAATGTTGTTGCTTCGGCTGCTATTGTTGTTGTTGTCGTTGCTTTTGTTGGTGTTGTTTGTGTTGTTTTTTTGTTGTTGATGTTTCCTTTTTGCTATTGTTGTTGCTGTTGTTGCCATCGTTGCTGCTGCTGCTGTGGCTGTCTCTATAGTTGTTGTTGTTGTTACTACCACTACTACTACTGCCGCTGTTGCTGCTGCTGTTGTAACTGCTATCACCGTTGTTACTACGAAGTGGACATTCTACTGTTCCACTTTCGTTTTTCACCCCACCTTCTCTTGTATTGTTGCCAGTAACGGAGGGAAAGGGGAGGGAAATCTTCAGCAGTCACCAGATTCGGGGGGGAGGGGCAGTTTTCTTTTTTCTCAACTATTTCAAGACGCCTTCCGCTGTCTCGTTGAGTTGTATTTCATTAAATTAAATCAAATGCCCACCGGACTTATTTGGTAGGCCGAATGTAGCCCATTGAGCGGCTAAACAACCATAGAAAACCAGTAACAGTGTTTATATTGATAACTTGGATTAAAACGAATAATACAAAAAACCCCACCAAACCAGTATAAATAAATGTTTTAAGCTGCACCAGCCTGGGGCGTTTGAAAACTCGTCCTGCAGTGAATAATAATAATAATAATAATAATAATAATAATAATAATAATAATAATAATAATAATAATAATAATAATAATAATAATAACAATCCTTGCAAGAAGTGCAAAAGATTGTCTTAATTGGTACATCACACGTATTGAGAAGAGCATTGTCGATGTGAGAACTATTACTACCCATGTATTTTAATTTAACTTTATTTCTATCAAAAAAAAAATGAACGAACTAGAATGAACTAGTGAATTTAGTTTAATGGCCTACCAATGTATACTATGAGTTTCTTTGCCCTAGGAGTCGGGAGACACTCGGCAAGAAATGGAAACAAATTTGAAAGAAGAAGAAAAACCCATAAATACTACTACTACTACTACTACTACTACTACTACTACTACTAATAATAATAATAATAATAATAATAATAATAATAATAATAATAATATAATAATAATAATAATAATAATAATAATATAATAATAATAATAATAATAATAATAATAATAATAATAATAATAATAATGATAATAATAATAACCTGTTGACCGTTCATGTATTTCTAGGCCACTTTGTATATTTTAACAGTTTACATAGATATAAACGTACAAATACCGTTATAGATAAAGTAGTTACATCAACGCACACACACACACATACACACGTAGTAAATAATACCTTTAACAAACATAGTAAATTTTCTTTGATAATTAAATCCAGTGGTTAGAAAGCTCTCAGACATCTCTAGGTGATGTTTTGCCAATGCTGCTGCTAGTTTTGCGGACACGTGTATAGCAACTGTGCTTTCTGTTCTACGCCATTAGTCTAATTCTTTTCATTTATGGTTACACAAGGGTTACAACTCCGGGAAGATTCATGGATTTCTAGGTTATCAAGACTTGCAATTTCATGGAGACCCCAACCTATGATATGTTGGTTGGAGTATTTTTTCGCACAGGCGACGATGAGCTTTAATGGTGACCCTCAGTATCCTTGACTGTGGCTTTTGCACGTTTTCCTTCATATACTGCCGATTCACACTATGGCCAGGTTTGTGGTGTTCTAAATTCGTCTATTTCTTCGCTCCGCATTTTTCTAGATGGTAAGGCGTACATCGGCCAGAATTTTACCCCAGCTGTTGTATTCATGTTGTATTAAAAATCTTCCCGCTTTTTATAAAAAAAAAGGAATAGTTAACATCCCTCTTTGGCCGTTCGCTAATGATTTTGTGGAAAAGGAGGCATTGCTTCTGTTACCATTCCTCTTTCGTGTTCTTGTCCATGTGCTGATCTATACTGAGTTCTTTCTTCTGATTAGCAATCCTAGTAAAACTGTGGAGATGCAATGGCCCAGTGGTTAGGGCAGCGGACTCGCGGTCGTAGGATCGCGATTTCGATTCCCAGACCGGGCGTTGTGAGTGTTTATTGAGCGAAAACACCTAAAGCTCCACGAGGCTCCGGCAGGGGATGGTGGTGATCCCTGCTGTACCCTTTCACCACAACTTTCTCTTACTTCCTGTTTCTGTTGTACCTGTATTTCAAAGGGCCGGCCTTGTCACTCTCTGTGTCACGCTGAATATCCCCGAGAACTACGTTAAGGGTGCACGTGTCTGTGGAGTGCTCATCCACTTACACGTTAATTTCACGAGCAGGCTGTTCCGTTGATCGGATCAACCAGAACCCTCGTCGTCGTAACCGACGGAGTGCTTCCATCCTAGTAAAACTGCAGCTATCGCTCTTACGTTATTAGAAATCTCGTTGTTGCTTTCATTTGTGTAAATGTCAGTTTTTTTTGTCTCTTCATTTCCATAACCTTCCTTTTACTCTCTGTTCCTTTATAAAACAGTAATACTTTGTGCGGTAGTTTAAAGTCTCCCTTTAGTGACATAATCGGTACTACCTCCTCTATATTAAATTGCAATTAAACAATATTCTATCAAAATGTTTAAATGGTAGGGATCTCATTTCATGGAAGTTAGAAAGTTATATGGGAGAGACAAAGAGGATGGGATAGGTTTTAAAAATTACTACAGTAAAAGCAATTTCGCAAAAGATGTGATTATTGATGATGGAGGGATTAAAATTAGGTGTACCAAAAGGAAATCTGTATAACAAAGCTATATTCTTCAGAGTGATGTCGTTAACAACATAGATTAAAAGTTATAAGAATAGCAGAAATTAAAATGGAACACCGAAAACCACAAAGAACAAAATCGGAAGAAAAATTCTACATGACAAATATCCTGCACAATTCGACATCGGTAAATTAACACAAACTAAAAGACATGGAAGGTACGGTTTTAACTATAAAGAACTACGTCTAACCATAAAATACTTACAAAACTTTTCGAAACCAAATAGTGAAAGAAGACTGTGATGAATCCAGTATAAAGAACTAATTGTCTGCTGCTTCAATTTTGTTATACGATCTGCTAAATCTTTCTGATATCACACCCTTCCTTCTTAATGTATAGAACAAAAAACATTAAACACTGTGATCCCAGATGCTTATATTAACACGGCGATAACATCACGCCTGGAATATCTTTGATCATTGTTCTACTTCATCAGGGTTGAAATAAAATAAATAGCAGCAATTAAACCATTTCTGCATACTCAATACTCACAGCATCGAACTATAGATACGGACAAAGAGGGCGGGCAACTATGTGCATTGAATAATGGCCCAGTGGTTAGGGCAGCGGACTCGCGGTCGGAGTATCGTGGTTTCGATTCCCAGACCGGGCGTTGTGTGTGTTTATTGAGCAAAAACACCTAAAGCTCCACGAGGCTCCAGCAGGGGTGGTGGAAACCCCTGTTGTACTAAGAAACGGCGGTGCATCAGCATGGCCGCAGCTCTGAGCTGAAACTAGAAAAAAAAGTGGCATACGTGACGTGTACAACACACCTAGCTACAGTCATATGGCGCACCCATGTCAAGACTCGAAATTTGATCAATGAGTGATCTGTTTAGATATGATAATCAAGGATAAGTTAAAGCTAGAATGTCTTTGCTCAATGACAGAATGGTTATAAAATTCACGTCGCAATCATAAAGTGCTGATTTCAATCTGACTTCGTTGAAGTTGGACCTTCTCTCATAAATTCTGGTCACCTTGTGAGTAAAAGTGGGTTGCTGGTGTTTGTGTGGAATCCTGTTATATGGATTATATCTGTAATTTAATTCAAAATGCGAGCTTTCCACCCATACTTTTCAAACGTCGAATCTTAATTGAAGATTACGTTCAACATATTCTTAAAACAGAATCTGAGTTACACATGTGTCTGTGAGATATTCAGCCACCTAAAGTCTATTACACTGAGTAGATGGTTTAGATTATCGATATATAGAAATTATAAGTACCCATCGTCGAAATTGAAGGATGATCCATCTCCATCCTTTAGTTGCAAAGTTAATATAATGGCGAAGACTATCCTGTCTGGGTTTACTTGACTATAAAATTCAAAACTGAATAAATCTTTAGGCCAAGCAGACACACTATATGCTAATTATTTACACTACACAAAACACAGCGTTCTACTGAAAGGTGGAAGGTACAAAACTATAACTTAAACAACAGGGAAACACGACATAACCTAAATACATTGAAAGCTTCGGTTTATATGTCAACTAGAGTATAGCTGGGCTTCTCAACAATAGCAGCAGTTACACAAGTTATTGACATCCACTAAAATATAGGTCAAGCTGAAGTAACGCTGTTATTTGAAATCCTTGAGTAACATGAATCCATATTCATTTCTGAGAAATTTCACACAGTTTGTAAAATATTCATTTATATCGTAGATTCAATTGCGATGAAACAAATTGGAGACGTATTTCTACTGCCATGGGTTGTATGTCTCTTCTCTACTCTTTAGGCTATTTGTACGAATAACTTTTAACGTTTAACTAGATTCAGTATACAGTGTTATTGTTCTAATAAACTGCTTATGTTTCTACAACTTAATCAATTTTATAATATACAGAAAATAATTAGACCTACGTAACCTGTTTTGTTAGAGCTTAAACATACATGCATGAGCACATTTACAAGCATGTGTATGTGTATATGTGTATGTGTACGCGTGTGTGTATGCACTTAAACGTTTGCAGTTCAATTTAGATTCACTTCAACATTTAAATTTAATTTGTCAAAATATTTTCGTCGCTTTGAGACCGCGACGAAAATATTTTGACAAATTAAATTTAAATGTTCAACTGAATCTAGCGGTTTTTGTGTGTTTCTTAAATGGCTTATAAACACCTTCCACGCTGCAATTGTTTTCATTCCAGCACACGATCTCAGATCAAGTCACTTGCTATGCAAGTACATCTCCGTAAGTTCAATTTAGATATATTGAAATCATTTTACAAAATCATACGGGTATCATACGTATCATGACGCTGCAAAGTAAGGTGCATTATCATGCTATTAGGTCATCCGATAAGGAGTCTGAATTTGGGGTAAGAAAAGGAAGTGATCATATTATTAAAATTTTATCTTGTTTCTAATTCCCTTCCGTATTGATGACTTTCTACCATCTACTCATCAATGTTTTAATTCCATTGGTGAATAACTCATTTGGTTTTGATAAGAAGGAAGACCGGTCAGTTTTAACCTTTTTTTGAGGGTTCTGAGTAGTAATCCACCTAAATGATTCGGTAAACTTCGAACCAATTGATAATCAGAAGGAACGCGGCCCGGGGAATAAGGGGATGGGGTGAGGGACTTTTTTCCCAGACAGGTTCTTCGATTTTTTTTGTGATGCAATATTTCCTGTGTAAAGCCCTGCATTATCATTGTGAAAAAAACCACTCCTTTACAATTCACCAAACAGGCCTTGGGTTCTTCAAAGCAGCATCGAAACGATCTAATTATTGGTAATAGGTGTGAGCGGTAATTGTTGCATTAGTTGGTAACAGCTCAAAGTGGACGACTCCAATGCGATCCCACCAAACAGAAAGAACATTTTTTTTGCATGGAGGTCCTTAATGGGTTGTGGTTTAGCCTGTAACCCATAACAAAGCCATTTCTATACTGTTAATTCTCTAATATGATGGATAAAACACAAACCATCATACACATACCTTTATATTCACGGAAGAAATTTCCGCTTGCGAGAACGTCTGGAATGTTTCATGTCTACACAGTCTTTTGAATACTCCAACAACAGCCTGCTATCATATATGTGTTCCATCGGCCTTGATATCTCTCCTCCATGATCTTTATTGCTTGATGAAAATGATTACCATGCTCATCGTTCATGTCTCCGAGACTAGCAGGAAATTCATCGAGATGGCTAATGAAGTTTTTATGGATGGACTGGTGACTCCTGGAGCTCCTGCCAACAAATTTTGTGTGAGGAATTGCGAATAAAAAGAGTTGCAGCGAAATTTGTGCCTCACTTGCTCACGGAAGATTAAAAGCAGTCACAAATGAATGCATGTCGTGAATTGAAAGAACAGCTGGAAGTTGATCAGGACCTTTCTTTGAAGGTCGTCACTGGCGGCGACAGCTGTTGCTACGGAATTTGCAGATGTAGAAAAGGTGAAGGAAAAGACAACGGAGGCGTTAAAAGGCATTACTTCACAAGAGTTCCAGTACTGATTCGAACAGTGGAAGACGCGTCTGGACCGATGCATTGCTTCAAATGAAGAATACTTTAATGGTAATAACAGCGTAAACATGTAAAACTGAGTAAAATAACATTGCAAAATTCTGGTTTCATTTGGGTACCACATTGTATATATATATATATATAACAAAATAATAAATAAAACATATGCATATATACATACAGATATGTACGTACCTACATCTATATGTCTATGTACATGCATATATAGGTACAGGAAACAAAAAAAAACCTCGAACACAATGAGAAACGAAAACATAAAAACCGAACCATGGAAACAGACATCTTTTTAAACAACGAAAAAACAGGGTACAAGACATACAACACAAGGAAAAATCCCCTTCTTCAGCCGCCTCCGTTTCATCTACTCCGCGTTTCGAATATATATATATATATATATATATATATATATATGTGTGTGTGTGTGTGTGTGTGTGTGTGTGTGTGTGTGTGTGTGTGTGTGTGTAAAATGTATATATATATAATCATATTCAAAGGGAAATGGAAATTAATTAAAATTTCCATTTCCAGTGGTCTAACGTGTAAAAATTTAGTCCAAAAGATTATGTATTTCTATATTATTATCTAAGAGAAAAGCTAATGTGTGAGGTTTGTATATGCATTTCGTTCTCTTTGCATAACTATTCCACGATATCAATCAGGTGAATAACCAAAGTAATTCAGCTGATCTAATGAACCTTTATGAATTTTCGTACCCTCCGAAAGTTTGATATGGTTAAACCTCTTACACCTAGAAACATCACCTAACAGTTTTTAGGTGAATTAATATTCTTTCGAACCTGATATTAAATAATGTTTACTATAAGATATACGTTTGTCTCAATTTGTAATGCTATAAAATCTTGATACTCTTTACCCTTTTACTCTTTTACTCTTTTACTTGTTTCAGTCATTTGACTGCGGCCATGCTGGAGCACCGCCTTTAGTCGAGTAAATCGACCCCGGGACTTATTCTTTGTAAGCCCAGTACTTATTCTATCGGTCTCTTTTTGCCGAAGCGCTAAGTGACGGGGACGTAAACACACCAGCATCGGTTGTCAAGCAATGCTAGGGGGACAAACACACACATATATACATATATATACATATATACGACAGGTTTCTTTCAGTTTCCGTCTACCAAATCCACTCACAAGACATTGGCCGGCCCGGGGCTATAGCAGAAGACACTTGCCCAAGATGCCACGCAGTGGGACTGAACCCGGAACCATGTGGTTGGTTAGAAAGCTACTTACCACACAGCCACTCCTGCGCCTTGATATATATTTTTGTTTTGATTAAGGTTCCCAAAAGGCACTGCAAATAAAACGCATTAATAACGATACGAGAGCAATTATTTTACATGAAATATATTTATTTCATCTTTCTAACTTTATTAACTATGTAAAGCCGAATTTATAAACAAGTGGCAACTGATAACGAAGTGTACAAGAAATAGAAACAGGATCACGTTTTGTCAATCATTTTGTTTGAAAAGTTTCAGTTTCAGCATTTCTTCATGCTGTTCCTTTATTGTCCGATGAAACATTTAATTCATCCAATATTGTAACTCAAGTCAGCTGAAGAACTGTAATAGTCTTCATTATTGAAACAAAATTTAACATTGCTGTACATTGAAAGTGTATGGTATTCGCAAAAGAAGTTTATGAAACTATTTTCAAATGAGTGTACTGTGTCACTATTACAACATAGATGAAAATATAATGAAAACTAAAATATACGTACTAGCCATAACTAATTTGGTTTTAATATGTTCATGAAGCATTTCCTTATGAAACAAATTTTGTCGTTTTTTTCCATTTTGAATGTTTGGTAAAATAGAGGATAAATAATATGAACACAAGCATGTAATCACAAGCATATTGAATAATTTATGAAGAAATAGAAATCAAATTATTTTAGAGTTGGAAATCAAAAATATGAACTGAAGCAATGGGTTGTAAATCGCAAATGTTTCAAATTCCATAAACATGAGTTATCGGTACCAATTAAGATCACAACTATGGGTGACATCTAAGGTTTACGGCAATAGGTCACATCTGAGGTCATATTTAACAGTTTTGTTCAAATTCAAATTATCAAAATATAAGTGGTCTAAGTGAATTATGGAATATTTTAGTAACGGTATAATAGGAGACGATAACAACAGAGACAATAATATGAGTATAGAAAAAAAGATGCCTATTAAATTTCTAGTAAATATTTAGATTTGAAAGCATCATTAATAATGTTAACGTTTTTCGGATTATGGGTAATAAATATGATAAAATGTGTAAGGAGAGTATATAAAGAAATCTCTTTATAAACATTAAGTCGTGTCTTACCATGCAAAGCATTGTCAGTGAAATATATACAAAATTTTATATCAGTCACAATTATATTCTATAGGGTGGAGCAGAGAAGACAGACGTTTTTGAAATGGTTATTACTCAGCCACGGAGTGGGGGGACATATGTCCGATAGGTACCATTCGGTCCGTGGTGTCTTAGGATTTTGTGTATTTTTAGGTGAAGCCATGGCGCTGTGGACGATTGAGCATCGCGTCTTTGCCTCTACGACAGTTACGTGAAGAATAACGAGTCTGTCACAGCAGTTTAGCATGAGTTTCGGCGCCACTTCAACATTCACCGAAATCAGGCTGTTCCCAGCCGTAACACAATCGTACGCTGGGTGAGTGCATTTCGTACACGAGGTACACTAATGAGTGAGACCAGTTGGGGCACCACGAACTGTACGGATCCCGGAAAGTGTGGAACGCATCAGACAAGCTTTGATACGGAGTTCGAATCGCTCTGCTCGGAGATATTCCATTGAATTTGCCATCGGTAATCGATCGGTAATGCGTATTTTGCATGAAAACCTGCATTTCCACCCGTACAAAGTGGTCAATGGGCAGTAGTTGAAACCACAGGACTATGCACAGAGAAATGTTGGAGAGAGTGGCGGCCGACCTCCAAGAACACCTTCAGAAATGCATCAATGAAGAAGGACACCACATAAAGGATGTTATTATCCACACTTGAGTTTCGGAAATGCTAATTCAATACAAACGCATTGATGTCAATAAAATTTGTTTGTAGTTAAAATTAATGATTTTGTAAATTTTTCAAAAATGTCCCTCCTCTCTGCCCCATCCTGTATAAGGTTTATTTTGGTCACGGGAAATTAATCAAAGATGGCAAGCTGTGTAGGAGATGGGAAGTTACGAAATATTGACATTCGATAGAACAATATACAAGAAAATATATGAAATTGTATTTATTCCGTTCTAAGCGGATAAAATTAAGTAAATATTTATTAACTATATAGAAAATATTTGTAATTTGAGCAGCATTATGCAGGAAAGATGCATTTTGTAATGCAGTTAATGAACCATATAGTGAATGCAGAATACGTTTTCGTGTACTGCAATGGTAAGGCATAAACTTAGATATAAACCACACAGTTTAATGGTTTATTTGGTGCAAGAACGTTTGATAGCATAAAATTCATAGCTCTAATAGCTGATGTTCATTCAAGAACACTTTATTGGCCCATAATTTGAATAGATTGCGTTACAGTGAAGACTATTCTAAAGTTGATTTCATTAATTTGAACTGGACGAAGTTGAATTTTATTCGATTTGTGTAATTGTGTGAAATCTAGTCAAGTGAATGTAATAAAAGAGAAGATGGCAGCAGCTACGTCGGAAGTTTGCATTTCAACATAAGTGTCCCTTTATATAATTGAGGACATAGTAATGTCGAAATACATGCAACAGTATCGTTATATGTAGCTAGACAATCATATGGGTTTCAAATAGTCACCCGATAACTATCAGTGACCTATGACTTATCCCAGAGGGTGAAAGGCACAGAGAGGAACCAAAATGTCATTCCTCGGAGGATCAGTGGGAGCAATATATTCATAAAAAATCTCACACTGAACTCCATCTAAATTTATATAAAAAAATCAAACTAAAACTATTATTCTCTTAGTTACATTCTTCAGTTTTTCTTAATTCTACCCGAGGTAAACCGATTAAAGATAAATTTTATAAGCCATTACTTTCAATCTTTTGTAAAAGTTTGGTAAGTCTCATTTTGACGGTTTTGTCGTATCCAAAGCACTGCATATTTAATGCAAACCTAGCTGTAATGTGACCATCATATTTGAGTTCATTTTGCGAAAACATTTGAATTCTTTGAAAGAAGTGCTTAGCAAGAATCTCAATCGTACCAGTAAACATTAATCACTACTATTATAATCTTTATCGGTTCTGCCAAGAATTTTTGCTGTTATTAACCATATTTACCAGGCTTTAAACCTCAGCTAAATATAATTGTTACATGCTTAGCTTATGGATGTTTCATTATGTAAGCAGTGGCTAGCAATACAGTCTGTATAGTGTCAAGACTAAAACCAATATCAAACCTTTTTTCTATTATAATAGGCGCAATGTTTCTTACGATTCAACCCTTGTATTACAACCAATTCCTGTTCTTTGCATAACCTTCCTACCTTCTGAAAAATCTATTTTCTTTCGATGGTATAGACCATACTACAATGTGAAGTTAATTTATTGTTCGTAACTGATAGCTTAGTAGCTAACTCGTATGTTGTGTTAGTTTAGTAATAACGATAATTCTATCTCTTTTAGGCACAAAGCCTGAAAATTGGGGGCGGGGGCAAGTCGATTACATCGGCTACAGTGCTCAACTGGTACTTATTTTATTGACCCAGAAAGGATGAAAGGCAAAGCCGATCTGGGTGTTATTTGATCTCAGAACGTAATGACGGACGAAATGCTGCTAAGCATTTTGCCTAGCGCACTAACAGTTTTGCCAGCTCACCACCTTAATAACAATAATATTATTATTAATAATAGTAATAATAATAATAATAATAATAATAATAATAATAAATGCCTTGATGCAGTACCGGGTAGTGGCTCTCATGGCATTTGATTGGAAGTGTTATCACGAAGAAAATTCTAACTGGACCCCACCTACAAGATCATGCTATGTTTATCTTGATATAAGATCACCATGTCGTGTACATATGGGTGTGATGCATGTGCCTGGTGTACCCTTATCAGACGGGTAGTGGTGATGGATATACCGGGCTTCGTATTTTTTTTTACCCCAGTGTCACTTTGATGGCATGCTCTGCTCTCTCGTTCAATAGTGATAATAATAATAATAATAATAATAATAATAATAGTAATAATAATAATAATAATAATAATAATAATAATAATAATAATAATAATAATAATAATAATAATAATGATAATAATGATATGTCAAAGAAACCTGAATTGACATGAGAGCAGAGCAAGTCCAAAAAATTGCTCTAATGGGGACAGCTAGGCTTTTGAGATTAGTACTTGGATGTTGAATGCCTCCCACGATAATTAACGACCAAGTGTCAAAGCTTATAATGTGCAGAAAGAGACCCTGTGAGACTTCTGATGGCAGGCTGCTGTCCGCTCTCACAGAATCTACCAGAACAAACAAGACCGAACGGTCTGAGAAGTAAAACAACAACAATAACAATGGTTTCAAATTTTGGTACAAGGCCAACCATTTCGGGGTAGGGGCTGAGTCGATTACATTGGCCCCAGTGTTCAACTGGTACTTATTTTATCGACCCTTAAAAGATGAAAGGCAAAGTCGACCCCAGTGGCATTTGAACTCAGACCATAAAGTCGGAGGAAATGTCACGAAGCATTTTTTCCGGCACGGTAACAATTCTGCCAGAAAGTATCGGTTTCAAATTTTGACACAAGGCCAGCAATTTTGGGGAAGTGGGTGGTCAATTACATCAATCTCAGGGTTCAACGGGTACTTTTCCTCGACTTCGAAATTTGAATTCAGAACGTATAGACGGACGAAATGCCACTAAGTATTTGGTCCGGGATGCTAACGATTCTGCCAGCTCGCAACTTCAATAATAATAATAATAATAATAATAATAATAATAATAATAACAATAATAATAATAATAATAATATAATAATAATAATAATCCTTTATACTATTGGCGCAAGGCCTGAAATTTGGGGGAGGGGTTAAGTCGATTACATCGACCCCAGTACTCAACTGGTACTTAATTTGTCGACTCCAAAAAAGATGATAGCCAAAGTCGACCTCGGCGGAGTTCGAATCAGAACGAAGCGACGAGCGAAACACCGCCAAGTATTTCGTCCAGCGCGCTAACAATTCTGCAAACTCGCTGCCTTAAATGATTTCAAATTTTGACACAAGGCCAGCAATTTTTTTTTGGGCGGGGGGGAGATGAGTCGATTATCTCGACCCCAGTGTTCAACTAACACTTATTTTATCAATCCCAAATGGATGAACGGCAAAGTCGACCTCGGCGGAACTTGAGCATTTCATCTCAATCGAAGGAGAGGAGCTTTCTCCGTCCGGGTTGCGGATCCGTGTAACAAGCTGCCAGACGAGATGGTGAAGATGCCGACGACCGCTTTGTTCAAAGCCTCCCTGGACCTCAAGTGGCCTGAACTCTTTACATGAACACCACCCTGTACTTAACTCCATGTCCCCCTACATGGCCTTGCTATTTGCTTTTGAGCCAAATTAACTAACTAACTAACTTGAGCATAAAACGTAGCACAAGCATTTCGTCCAGCGTGCTAACGATTCTGCCAGCTCTCCGCCTCAACAACAACAACTACAACAACAACTACAACAACAACAACAACAACAAAAACAGCAACAACGACGATGTTGTTGTTATTGTTTTTATTCTCTGCTTTCGGCGTATTTATAGTTCTAATTACTGGGAGAGGCACTTAACTTGTAATCAATTTTTCCTTTCACCATATTTAACTTGTAATCAATTTTTCTTTTCAACATATGATACTAATAATTAAATGTAATGGCTCCAAGCTTGCAGAATCGTTAGCACGTCAAACAACACGCTTAGAGTCGTTCCGAGTTCAAATTCCACCGAGACCGACTTTCTTTGGGTAGCGAACTGGTCGAATTGTCAGCACGCCGGGTGAAATGCTTATCGGCATTTCATCTTCCCTTACGTTCTGAGTTCAAATGCCGCCGAGGTTGATTTTGCTTTTCATTCTTTTGGGGTCGATAAAATAAGTATCAGTTGAGCACCGGGATCTTTTCGGTTTGAACGGCAGTTTTTTCTAGCGGTGTCATATGAAATTGTCACCCATAATTATGACCCTAGTATCGATCTATTGCATTTCAATCTGTTTTAGGGTTAGGGTTAGTTAGGGTTAGGGTTAGGGGTGGGGGAAGGGTATCTTTTTTTCTTCACAAATGTAAATAAACCCAATCTGTTTTTTAAACGAGGGACATATTCATACGGCACAGAATGTTTTTTTTATCTCAATAGACGTATTTGATTGGTTGAAATTGCAGAAATTGAAGAAAAAAAAAACAACAGATATCTTACAAACTATAGAATTTTTTCAATAAAACCAAGAGAAAAAGATGTTTTATAAACACATTCTACCGGTATACAAAGTTTTAAATTTTTTAGTTACCTAGAAATTATGTTAAAAACTGCCGTTCAAACCGAAAAGATCCGAGCATCAGAGCCGATGTGCCTCGTGCCAAAATTTGAAGTCATTGCTATTCCCACCACCATATCATTCATAACATCCACATTCTGAATTTTATAATTTGAATTATCTCTATATCTTGAATAACAAATTATATATGTATAAATATCTTCTAAAAGTTAGACGCAAAATGTATTCGATATGATGAATTCATAAACAAATTATATATTTTTCTTCCACTGACTACAAAAAATTTTGGATGCATAACTCTGTATTCATAAATTCCATGTACAAGAGATATCTTTATATATTTGCGTGTATATATGAAGGTATAAGTATCGTCTATACACCTGTTTCTATTTTTTTATAACATTTTCTGCTTTTAAGGCGCTCTGACTCCAGTTGGAGCCACTGGTTTCGATTTTCTAAGACTCCGTTTGCCATGGTTTCAAATGCACCGTCAAGACGTGCCAGGGCCTGAAAAATAAAGAATGAATAGGATTTTTATTAGTTTAAATATGTATATCTTCTTTCTTATTCAATTTAATATCAAAACCTATTTTTAAATCGAATTATCTGCATATATATATAAATAAACAAGCAAATAAATATGTAAATATGCAACCAAACAAATATTTACAGAGAAGCACCTCTCTTTCTCTCTGCACACAAACACATGCACGCACACACTCACACACACACACACACACACCACACAAGCATACACACACATACATAGGGAAGCGCGCGTCCTGAACCTAGTCAGACGAAGTGCCACTCCAGTAAAATTAACTGCAAATATTGCTTAACACCTCACATGGAATCGTTTGCATATAATGGCGTTAGAAACGGATTCGTACCGAAACGATTGTGGTAGATTTGTTCTTCGTCTCCTTTCATTGTATTATGCGTTACCTTTATAAACACACTGATTTACCAGAGTTCCTGAAGGTTCCGATTCGAGAGATTGCCTAACCAGAGGTAAATTGGAAATAGCTTTCTACACTTTGAAGATCTAAATAATGTTTCTCTTTCTCTCTCTCCATCTGTGTATGTGTGTATATATAAATATATGAATATATATATATATATATATATATATATATATATAATATATATGTATATATATATATATGTATATATATATATATGTATATGATATTATATATATATATATAATATATATATATATATATATATATATATATATGTATGTATATATATATATATAATTGTATAATATATATATGTATAATATATATATATTATATGTATATATATATAATAATATATGTATATATATATATATTGTATATATATATATATATATATATATATATAGATATATATGTATGTATATAAAAATAAATTAGAGATAAGACCACTATTATGCAACTCAAACAGTGATAGACATAAATCAAGACATAAGTAACAAATAATATATATTTTTATAAAACATATAACTTATAACTAGATCTCAAAAGGTATAAAAATAAATGATCAATATATAATATAAGTACAAAATAAGTAAAACATATATATATATATATATATATATAGGAGTGACTGTGAGGTACGAAGCTTGCTTCCTAACTACTTGGTTTCGGGTTCAGTCCCACTTGTGCCACCTTAGGCAGAGATTAAGGACCCTGCTGAAACTGCACCAAACATGGCACCAGGTTGCAGATCCAAGTATACAGTCGATGCTGTTTAAACAGTCGACTTTGCCTTTCATCCTTTCGGGGTCGATTAAATAAGTACCAGTTACGTACTGGGGTCGATATAATCGACTTAATCCGTTTGTCTGTCCTTGTTTTATCCTCTCTATGTTTAGCCCCTTGTGGGTAGTAAAGAAATAGCTGTTTAAACAGGTGAAGGTCTAGAAAAAGATACTGTAAATAAGTGTTAAATAAAATTATCGACCTGCAAAATCTCCGTACTCCTTACCATTATTAATACTATATATATATATATATATATATATATATATATATATATAGCAACAGTTTGTCAATGACATGACATTGAAGGGCCAACTATTAATTTGTCACCTTCAGGAAATTTTAAGCCTTCAAAGAATATTTCTATGCACTTAATTTAGATTCTCATTAACAATCTACACGAGTAATAGGTATCCATCAAATCACCAGTCAATAATTTAATTACTCAATTGTAAAACACGAGAACAATAAGAACGGAAGTTGGTGCTCCGATGCGACCATTCTCGTGATTATTTACACGTTTTCAGTGATTTAATAAATCATAACAATACACTGCAAATTGGTTTGTATTTGAAAAGTATAAACAGGCATATCTCATGTTATCACGAATGCATTTTTATCAGTTATGTGTATTAAGAATGTGTGAATAAAATCAAATCTATGACGGTCCTGTAATACAATATAACAACATAGAGCAACCAGAGAAGAAATATAATTAAAGGTACGGACAACACAGCAACTTTTCAAAGGACGCGTACAAACACACACACACACACACACACACACACACACACACAACACACACACATATATATATATATAACGAAAGCAGTATAATTATAGTCAACATGATAACTGCTACTTTCCTTAAACTTACGTCATCCGTTACACTCAGAAAGCATTATATAGACTGATATAATTTTAAGCTTTCATCTTCTTACAAGAAAAATGCTTTTGTAATATTTTGTATATTGGTGTGTAACCCGAGGAGAAAAATATGATCTCTAGGATGTCGGCTAAACAAGTAAATGCTATTCACAAATGCATAGCTTCGGATAAGCCATACCCTCTGCTAAGCTGGAGAACATATTGCGCCATCTGTAATGTAGGTGGTACAATATGATGCATTGTTTATGTTGTATTACTTCGGATCTTTTCGGTTTGAACGGCAGTTTTTTCTAGCGGTGTCGTATAAAATTGTCACCCATCATTATGACCTTAGTATCGATCTATTGCATTTCAATCTGTTTTAGGGTTAGGGTTGGGGTTAGGGTTAGGAGTGGGGGAAGGGTATCTTTTTTTCTTCACAAATGTAAATAAACCCAATCTCTTTCTTAAAAGAGGGACATATTCATACGGCACAGAATGTTTTTTACCTCAACAGACCTCAGTGACTGGTTGAAATTGCAGAAATTGAAGAAAAACAACAACAAATATCTTACAAACTATAGAATTTTCTCAATAAAGCCAAGAGAAAAAGATGTTTTATAAACACATTCTACCAGTATACGAAGTTTGAAATTTTTTAGTTGCCTAGAACTTATGTTAAAAACTGCCGTTCAAACCGAAAAGATCCAATATTGGTACAACTTAAAAACATCTATAGTATAATAGTTTTAAACACTCTTATATAATGGTTGTCGAATGGGGAGGGAGAGTTTAATCAAATATATACTGGCTTCTGTGTTCTAATTTCATGTAAATCAT
>NC_043013.1:49113491-49140991 GCF_006345805.1 Octopus sinensis | reverse complement strand
ATTTCGGCATGGTGGTGTCTCTCAGACACCCTTATTTTTAGTTGTATATATATATATATATATATATATATATATATATATGCAGAGAGAGAGAGAGAGAGAGAGAGAGAGAGAAAAGAAGAAGAAGAAGAAGAAAGAAGAAGAAGAAGAAGAAGAGAAGAAGAAGAAGAAGAAGAAGAAGAAGAAGAACAAGAAGAAGAAGAAGAAGAAGAAAAAAAATGGGATCAAAAAATCCTGGCAGATATCAAGTACACACTCAGTATAAAGGAATATGGATAAAGTTTCCAACAAGTAGATACCAGTGAATGTTTGTAGACCACAAATCCCGAGTAATTTCTTATGTATGATAGGTAAATCCCCAAATCCTTAAGCAGCAATTTAAGAAATTCAGAGTATAAACAGCAACCAATAATATGTACGAAGGAAATCATAATTTTATTTTAGATCACACCTTAAAAATCTAAAAACTGTTTCAATAGCATTAACACACACACACACGCACACACACACAAATACACACACACACACACAAATACACACGCATACACACACACGCACACACACACGCACGCACGCACATACACACACACAATATTATTAAAATTAATAATAATATGTACGAATATTTATCAACATTTTGAAGGTAATCCAAATTGGTGAAATTCTCACTGAATATCTGAAAAAATTTTAGCTATTAAAAACGCTAACAAAAAGAAACGGCAAACCAAATTTAACTTTAAACCAAATTTAACTTCATCCAACCAAGAGCGACGTCATTGAATAAGTAATTTAGTTTATAAAATTAAAATAGAAAAATACCATACTAATTCCATATTTTTTGGTAATTTGAAATCTACACAAAAATACCTAACGTAGAAAACGAGTATATTTATCTACTAAAATTTATGACGTCACTGGATATTTAAGGCCCCAAAAAAAATGCAGACAAGAATTCTACATCTCCAGACCTGCATCAGTGTTGCACTCTTAACATTATATGTCTGCCAAGTGTTGTGCTTTGCATGTATTTAGAGGAAGCAAAAAAGTATGAATAAAGAAAGTGAATGAAAACAAATTTATACAAAAATGTACAGGTCGGATACAATGTCAAAGCCAAAAGCACATAAAAGTACAGTTAGGAGATGAAGAACAGCTAGTAGAAAAAGGAGGAGGAGGGGGAGGAGGAGGAGAAAGAAGAAGAAGAAGAAGAAGAAGAAGAAGAAGAAGAAGAAGAAGAAGAAGAGAAGAAGAAAGGGTGATAAAGGAAGAGAAATAGAAGTGGAATAAGAAAAAGATGATGGGGGTTAAGTTAGAGTAGAAGATGGAAGATATATAAAAAAAAAACCAATTGGAAGAAGGAACTATGAAAATATAAGATACGAAGGCAATGTGAAGAATTGAACCAACAGTCACCGGTCAAAGGAGTATAGTAATATTTGTTGGACTATGAATATCAAATGATAAAATACCAACAATAAGAGTGGTAGTAAAAACAATAACAACGACAGCAAAAATTTAAAAAATAACGATAATAACAGCAATAATATAACAGCAAGAACATCAATAATAATTATGATGTCGATAACGAGTCTGCCAGCTCGCCGACTTAATGATAATGATGATGATGATGAGGAGGAGGATAATAATAATAATAATAATAATAATAATAATAATAATAATCTTTTCTACTAAAGGCACAAGGACTGAAATTGGTGGGGTGGGGGCAGTCGATCACATCGACCCTAGTGATTCAATGGTAATTAATTTATCGACCCCAAAAGGATGAAAGGTAGAGTCAGCCTCGGCGGAATTTGAACTCAGAACGTAAAGACAGACGAAATACCTATTTCTTTACTACCCACAAGGGGCTAAACACAGAGAGGTCAAACAAGGACAGACAAACGGATTAAGTCGATTATATCGACCCCAGTGCGTAACTGGTACTTATTTAATCGACCCCGAAAGGATGAAAGGCAAAGTCGACCTCGGCGGAATTTGAACTTAGAACGTAGTGGCAGACAAAATACCGCTAAGCATTTCGTCCGGCTTGCTCACGTTTCTGCCAGCTCACCGCCTTAATAATAATAATAATGATGGCAATAATAATAACAATAATAATAATAATAATAATAATAATAATAATAATAATAATAATAATAATAATAATAATAATAATAATAATAATAATAATAATCTTTTCTACTAAAGGCACAAGGACTGAAATTGGTGGGGTGGGGGCAGTCGATCACATCGACCCTAGTGATTCAATGGTAATTAATTTATCGACCCCAAAAGGATGAAAGGTAGAGTCAGCCTCGGCGGAAATTGAACTCAGAACGTAAAGACAGACGAAATACCTATTTCTTTACTACCCACAAGGGGCTAAACACAGAGAGGTCAAACAAGGACAGACAAACGGATTAAGTCGATTATATCGACCCCAGTGCGTAACTGGTACTTATTTAATCGACCCCGAAAGGATGAAAGGCAAAGTCGACCTCGGCGGAATTTGAACTTAGAACGTAGTGGCAGACAAAATACCGCTAAGCATTTCGTCCGGCTTGCTCACGTTTCTGCCAGCTCACCGCCTTAATAATAATAATAATGATGGCAATAATAATAACAATAATAATAATAATAATAATAATAATAATAATAATAATAATAATAATAATAATAATAATAATAATAATAATAATAATAATAATCTTTTCTACTAAAGGCACAAGGACTGAAATTGGTGGGGTGGGGGCAGTCGATCACATCGACCCTAGTGATTCAATGGTAATTAATTTATCGACCCCAAAAGGATGAAAGGTAGAGTCAGCCTCGGCGGAAATTGAACTCAGAACGTAAAGACAGACGAAATACCTATTTCTTTACTACCCACAAGGGGCTAAACACAGAGAGGTCAAACAAGGACAGACAAACGGATTAAGTCGATTATATCGACCCCAGTGCGTAACTGGTACTTATTTAATCGACCCCGAAAGGATGAAAGGCAAAGTCGACCTCGGCGGAATTTGAACTTAGAACGTAGCGGCAGACGAAATACCGCTAAGCATTTCGTCCGGCTTGCTCACGTTTCTGCCAGCTCACGTTTCTGCCAGCTCACCGCCTTAATAATAATAATAATGATGGCAATAATAATAACAATAATAATAATAATAATAATAATAATAATAATAATAATAATAATAATAATGATGATGATGATGAGAAGAAGAAGAAGAAGAAGAAGAAGAAGAAGAAGAAGAAGAAGAAGAAGAAGAAGAGAAGAAGAAGAAAAGAAGAAGAAGAAAGAGCTCCGGGCTGAATTACACCGGGCTCTCCATTCAAAGACAAATTTAATCTAATAAGATCGGTGGAATGGGATAAAGGAACCTGTGGAAGACTTGAAGGAAGAATTCTTTTAACGGAAATAATCACGAAAACGAAATTTTACTGCCATACTAAGCACAGTTTCTCCTATGCATGATGTCTCAGGGAAACGTGCGAAACACACAGGCGAAATCAACACCGGAAGTTGATTTATAAAATATAAACGAAGAAAAACCCAGTAAGTACATAATTTGAATAATTACGCATACACTCGAATGTCTAAACAATCGTACATATATTTCAATACCCATCGGACCAAACATACAACCCAATGTTTACATAACTACGTGAAATTTACAGGACACACATACCGCATATGAAAACACGTGTCTCAAACGAAGCAAAAACAAGACACAAAACAAATTATTTTTTTATTTTTCGAACTAACACAGACAGAGTGAACAATTCATAAGTTTAAAAAACACCGCAAAAAACTATGCCCGGAGATGAATCTATCAGCAAAAAAATACAGATGAATACAGATCTGTTAGCCTTATGTAGGTACGTTACCAGCAATGTTTACACGCAGAGAACTCGGAGGCTGTGTTGTCTCAAAAAAATTAATCCTAAACAGACAGATCTGTCCCCTAATGTCAACGTCCAAGGTCGTCATGCCTCACTGATTACAAAGCAAAATACAAACCGAATCGGTCGTCAGCGGGAACACAAAGGATCGCGTAATCGAGTGTTGAACCAAATTCGGTAAGAACAATCAGTTACTGGTTCAAGTCTTCCCAAAACACATGAGCTGGGAGTACCCCACAACCGGAATATTTCAACAAATGGCCATCCATGTTCGTCATCAAATAACCAAAAGAAAAAGAATGAAAAATGGACTAGAGGAGATAATGAAGTTCTTATGGCCTTCTATTATGCCATATATTTCCCCACAAATAAATCTAATACTGTACAAACCTACTTAAAATGGAGACAGAAACACCTTGAAGTAAGACCCTACATAGACCGTAACAAACTTGCCAACGTCAGAAGAAATATTACGCAAAAGAATTTACTAACTGCATTAGAAATTGACCAAATTAAACAATCAGTAAGGGATAAAAGGAACGAAGTTGCAGCTAAAGAAGATAATACAGAGGAAATAATTATAGACCAGCCCAGGGCTGATGAAAATGCAATAAGGATTGAAAGAGTTAATGTAACTGATAAGCAAAGCGAAATAATCTATGAACCAACCATAAACACTAAGGGAGATGAAAATCAAATAGATGAAGAAAGTCACACACAAATTGACCCAACAGAACTACATGAGCTAAAAGATCAAATCATGATTGAATGGCTGAAAATTAAAGAAACCAGTATGGATGAACGCGATACTCTCCCAAAATTTCGCAATTCTAACCAAAACCTGAAAATTATTGGTAAAATCCGCCTTGCACTTAAGGATATAATTTCAACTACTGATGTTGATATTACAGATCTCAACCACCTGTACTATGCATCCGTGAAAATCTCAATGATTCTATGAGGTGAATAGATTAGAAAACAATAATATTCCCACAAAAAGTCTAGTTGGAAAGAGTGTATTCAACACCAAATTCAGCTACTTAGGTCTGACATAGAAAGTTTAAAAAATCTTAAGTTTGCCAAGACTATCAAACCAACAAAAATCCGAAAATTAAAAGAAAAATTATAATATGAAAACCATATCTGACATCGATACCATCATAGATACCATCAAGCAAAAAGTATGTGCTAAAGCTGCCTGTTTAGCAAGGTATGAAAAGCGGGTTAGATTCTTCAAGGACAACAACATGTTAAAAAATAATCCAAAAACTTTTTACAGAAAGATAGGGAAAATACCAGTTGCAGTAAAGTCTGTCCCATGAAAAGTAGTGCAGGAATTTCGGAATAAAATTTGGGCAGAAGAAAAAACACACAATGAAAAGGCTCCTTGGATTGTTTAAATATCTACAGACTTAGATTCCTTAGAAGATCAAAAGTGGGAGGGTATCAAGGTAGAAGATGTAAGATCTGCTCTCAAGAAGTCAAGCAAGTGGAAGTCTCCAGGAAAGGATAAAATTTCTAACTTCTGGTTGAATGCCTTCTCAGAGAGCCAGGAACTGCTAACAAAACTTTACATGCCTTCTCAGAGAGCCAGGAACTGCTAACAAAACTTTACATCAATGTTTTGCAACAACCTAGTATGATTCCCTCTTGGTTAGGTAATGGTGTAACATTCCTACTTGCAAAAAATGAAGAAACAAATGAACCAAAAGTTTATAGGCCCACAACCTGCTTAACAACAATGTATAAAGTACTAACATCTGTCTTGACTGAATATACCTATAGTTTTTTAATAGAAAGTGGCATGTTCCCTAATGAGCAAAACGATGTAAACGTGGGTCTTATGGTTCTAAAAATCGGCAACTCATCAATAAGATGATCTTGGAAGATTGTCACAAACATAGAAAAACTTGTCGATAGCCTGGATAGACTGTAAAAACGCTTTTTGATAGTCTACCACATAGCTGGATTAAGAAATGTCCGGAAATGTATAAAATAGCACCTACTCTGCGAAACTTCATTTGTCTTGCTCGCTTACGTTTTGGCGTTCGCTACATTTTCTTGAGAACATTCCTTTCTTAGTGGTAACACCATAGGGGGTCGACTCCTAGCATAATAGATATCCACTTAGTAGTCATCCCTCTTATATGTATGTAATATAACTTTTCTGAATCTTTAGATTTTTCGATATACTAGACCACTGGTTTTAAATTGATATTAATCAAATTAATATTCAATTTTTCACACGTATTATTTTATTATCAGTGGTTAGAGCGTCGAACTTACGATCTTGAGGTTGTGGTTTCGAATCCCGGACCGGGCTGCGTGTTGTGTTCTTGAGCAAGACACTTAATTTCACTCAGCTGTGGAAATGAGTTGCCACGTCACAGGTGCCAAGCTATATCGGCCCCTCTGCCTTTCCCTTGTATAACACTGGTGGCGTGAATAGGGGAGGCCGGTATGCATGGGCGACAGCTGGTCTTCTATAAACAACCTTGCCCGGACTTGTGCCTCGAAGGGTAACTTTCTAGGTGCAATCCCAAGGTCAGACATGACCGAAGGAGGGGTCTCATATATATAGATGGACGCTTCATTTTTGTGCTGGTGCCCCACCCTGTCGTACGCGACTGTGAAGATTTGTATCCCCAACGTAAAACTTATAATGTAATACATGTCCTTGAAGTAGTAATTGTACGCGGCTGAAGAAGGCCATAGACACACATTATGCATTGTTATAAATCCGTCTAATAAAGGCCCGAAACATATGTACCGCTGAATCCTTGGCATCATGTTTTTATTTTGATTAATGTATATATATATATATATATATATATATATATATATATATATATATATATATATATGTATGTATGTATATGTACGTATGCATGTATGTATTGTAAAAAAATATTTTGGTATTATTTATTCACTATGACATGTGTTTCATTACATATATTCACAGTAAGAAAACAAAGAATAAATGAGAGCTTAGTACAACTCGAAAATGAAAGGTTGAGTTGCCTTTATATATTTCAAGCACAAAGGCCCAACATCACAAATGAACTGTTTAGAAATATGAGTTCATGTAGATCTTACCATTTTGATTGCCAAACGGACTGTGACGCCACTTTTCAGCCCACTTTTTCCAATTTCCGAAGACTGTAATACCACCAGCACTTGCCCCGAAAGGGTGTTTCCGTTGGCCGCATAGCTTATAGTCGGGGCAGTAGTGGATGGCTAGCTGTAAGTGACCATCTCTCTTACAGACAGTAAATAAACTCCTCTGTGTTGCAAGGAATTTATTTTGCCAGAGCTTGGAAGATTAACTACTCCTGTGTTCATTCACTGTCAGCCAGAGATAAGGCTTTGAGTGGATTTGGTAGACAGATACTGAAAGACACCTGTCGTACACACGCGCGCACACACATACACAAATATGCATGCGTGCACATACGCACGCGCACACACACACACGCATACACACACACAAAAACCCACACACACATCAATATTACGCACACATCGAAATTACCACCGCTCGACAATCGGCGATGGTGTATTTACGCCACTGTTACTTAGCGGTTTGGAAAAGAACCCTTAGAATAAGTACCAGGCTTTAAAAAAATGTAGTATTGGAGTCGATTCGTTCGACTGAAATTCTTCAAGGCGATGCCCCAACGTCGCTGCAGTCTAATGACTTAAATAATTAAAAGATAAAAGATAAAAATATATATACACTCACACACATCATCACGATTTACAATTATAACCAACACATCATGTGTGTGTATTTTTAAAGTTTAAAAGTTAAGCTACTTAAGAAATATGTATGCTGATTTAGAGGTGATAAATCACAGTACATGGCACATTTCAATGCCTCGGAGACAGGTGAGAACAAGTAGGGAAGTTATCTTCCGACCTGTTTTGAGTACTGGCGATAGATTAGTGACTGGTAATGAAATCCAACGAACAGGTGATGTTTTAAATTGTCTTCAAAAACCAACAGTTGTATCAACAATAGCGAATAACCTTCATTTCCATTATTTTTTCTACATAATTTACATGATCAGAATTGAATGTTTTACACCTTATAATACACTTTATATTAATTAACGACATCTTTTTATATACGTCCTATGTTCAAATTCCTCCGAAGTCGACTTTGCCTTTCATCCTTTCAGGGTCGTTAAATTAAGTACCAGTTGAGTACTGGGGTCGAATCTTTTCCTTTTGAACGGCAGTTTTCAACAAAATTTCTAGTTAACTGAACACTTTTAAACTTCGTATACTGGTAGAATGTGTCAAAATAAAATATTTTTTTTCTCTTGGCTTTCTTGAGAAAATTGTAATTTGTACGTTTTAGACGCAGCAAATGATTTTAGCTCAATAGAGACCATTGATTGGTTAAAATTCGAAAAATTAGACTACGTTAAACTTACAAATTACAATTTTCTCAAGAAAGCCAAGAGAAAAAAATGTTTTATTTTGACACATTCTCCCAGTATACGAAGTTTAAAAGTGTTTAGTTAACTAGAAATTGTGTTGAAAACTGCCGTTCAAAAGGAAAGATCCCTGGGGTCGATGTAATCGATTATACCCTTCTCCCAATTGTGTAGAAAGGATTATTATTTATGGAAAACAGACTGTAAAAACTCAAACCTATTTTTAGGAATTACAGTAACTAATATTGATTGGTGCATGACCTAATAAAACGTGAAGTTATTTTGTTACACTGGTTTTCTTGCTCTATTTCACACAGCAATTTATTGCTATGACAAAAGAGAAAGAAAGGAAAATAAAGTAAGAAAGATCTTTCCTTGCGTAGAACACTTTAGGTGTCACTGGTAAATACACTTGACGATACAGACACTCGAGAAAATAGTTTTTAGGGAATGATTTTAAGTTTGACGAAGATCTGAAATAGGAAACTGAGCTTCTATATATATATCCTCATTGAATAAGATGTTAGCAAATCTATGTTAATAGAATGTCCGGCTTCAATAAGATTTATTTGAGGATGAATACACAGAAAATAGGTTAAATATTTGAAGAGGAAAAATAACGCCGCCCATTTCTATTTTAAAAGTGCGTGCCAATTTCTTACATCAACACAGATTTCACTCATAGTTGTTGTGTGTGTATATGTGCGTGTGTGTGTGTGTTAAAATTTCTTTCAAAAGCCAACATAATACAAGCTTGAAATAAAGTAGTAAAAACAGAAGGATGGCAAGATGGCAGTTTATAGTCTCAACATTTATTTCAAACTTTCGGGGATAAAACATTTAACAAAAGAAAATGGAGGATGCCATGTCTCCTCGCGCTTAAAAGGCGTCGAGCTGACAGAACCGTTAGCACGCCGGGCGAAATGCGTAGCCGTATTTCGTCTCTCCTTACGTTCTGAGTTCAAATTCCGCCGAGGTCGACTTTGCCTTTCATCCTCTCGGAGGTCGATAAATTAAGTACCAGTTGCGCACTGGGGTCGATGTAATCAACTTAATTCGTTTGTCTGTCCTTGTTTGTCCTCTCTATGTTTAGCCCCTTGTGGGTAGTAAAGAAATAGGTATTTCGTCCTTCTGAAGGCGGCGAGCTGGCAGAACCGTTAGCACGCCGGGCGAAATGCGTAGCCGTATTTCGCCTGCCGTTACGTTCTGAGTTCAAATTCAGCCGAGGTTGACTTTGCCTTTCATCCTTTCGGGGGTCGATAAATTAAGTACCAGTTGCGCACTGGGGTCGATGTAATCGACTTAATTCGTTTGTCTGTCCTTGTTTGCCCCCTCTATGTTTGGCCCCTTGTAGGTAATAACGAAACATATATGTTTAAAATATACCAGCATATCACCATATACCTTTATATATGTGTGTGTGTGTGTGTGTGTGTATATGAAAGAATCTTACTTTCTTTTCTTTTACTTTCTTTTACTTGTTTCAGTCATTTGACTGTGGCCATGCTGGAGCACCGCCTCTTAGTCTCGAAAGATCAAATTATATGGCAAAAATACGAACAATTGTTTTAATTTCTTTATTTTAGTTTTAACCCATACATTTCCCCTGCACTGGGCTGGTTTTCAAAACAATTTTAATTCTATTTCATTATGCTTCATTCAAACTACACTAATATTTGTGCAGGTTTTTTCTGTATGCATTTTTGTGTATATATGCATCACTACTTATTTATGCATATAAGTAGTGACTCATATATACCAAGACACACACACACACACACACACACACACACACAAACACACACATACATATAAATATGCAAGCATGCATACGTGTGTGTCGGGAATGGCGTGGGATAGAACAGACAACACTGACTTGATGCTTGTGGCTTTTGAAAGGGGATGATCTCAGGTTGCATCATAAGCAGGTCCTTGTTTGTTAAAAGAAATGAGGTATGTTGAGATCCCATTCCTACCCTGACAGTGTTTGAAGGCTGGGTTCGAAATTTTATGCCTTGTTTGCACGGGGAGGAGGAGTTTCCTCCACTTTTAGCCTGAGCGACTTTCGAAAGGTGGCCAGCCACCCTCACTCCATTTCTTCCCGTCACTTCTCGTTGCCTGACCTCGGTGCACTCCTTCATTTCTTTCTTTCTTCCTTACTTCTTCCTTTCTTTCTTTCTTTCTTTCTTTCTTTCTTCTTTCCTTCTTTCCTTCTTCTTTTACTCTTTTTTCTTTCTTTTTTCTTTCTTTCTTTTTCCTTTCTTTCTTTCTTCTTCCTTCTTTCTTCTTTCTTTCTTCCTTCTTTCTTTTTTCTTTCTTTCTTTCTTTCTTTCTTTTTTCTTTCTTTCTTTCTTCCTTCCTTTCTTTCTTCTTCCTTCTTTCTTTCTTTCTTCTTCCTTTTTTCCTTTCTTTCTTTTTTCTTTTATTCCTTCCTTTCATTACTACCTTCCTTTTTTCTTTTCCTTCTCTCTGCCCTCCCCACTTTTTATTGTTCCTTTGCTCGTCAATCTTCTTTTAGTTATTTTCTGATGGATTAATTCTTTTTAATCAATTCTCTTTTACCCAGAAACAAGTCTTTCCTCCAGTTCTTGTGTTTTGTAAAACTTGTAAATAATTATCAAAACTCTAATGTAGCTCATAAAACTATATAACATTTCTACTTTTTTCTAAGATTGGTGAACTTCATCACAAAATATATCCAGTAAAACCATTCCTTTCCATAAGGATTCACTAATTACGTTCTAAAAAACGGAGAGTAGCCCTATATAAAAAAAATCACGAAGTTATGGAAAAATGTGAAACTCACAAAGACATGTCATTCTCGCATTCCACCATATTTGATGTATTATTCATTGACATAGGTTTGTACATTAACCATTCTATAAAGTTTTATATACACTTTGTATTTGCCTCAGAAATTAGACAACACTCTATACAGATATATAGGTGCAGTTTGTCTAATAGGCTTAGCGTGAGAACATTATATGACCAGACTATATCTGTATATTTACGAGTTTTCTAGTTGCTGGGAACTCTATATTAAATTCGGAAAAATATTGTGGCACTTGGAAATGACGTAGTTTGAAGAGGTCATGGAAATCACGAGTGATGTGGTTGGGTTAATGCCTCACAGAGAAAGTTTATCGAACTACGAGAGGATGCGGTCAGAACAAAAGCAAGACGAGAATATAGAAATTCTAAAACCACTTAAATTAACTGTAAAGAATATTTGCAAAAGGCTGGCACTCATAGAAGTTCTATACATGTTTGCTTGCTTATAATCGTCCTAATCGTGAACGTAACGTTAAAAATTACATGAGGAATTTACAAGGAGATGATGCACCGCAAACATCGAATAACTTTGGACAAGTTCTTCATTCCTTGTTGATGGTAATGAACTATATAATAGAAGATAATGTCCCCCCCCCCATCATCCCAGTAACTTTCATTCCACCACCTCTCACACAATAGATTTTTTTATTCTATCTAGTTTCAGCTCACGAACTGTGGCCATGCTGGTGCTTTTATAGTAGGAACGGTCTCTATTATGATATTGTGGAGACGCAATGGCCCAGTGGTTATGGCAGCGGACTCGTGGTCATAGGATCGCGGTTTCGATTCCCAGACCGGGCGTTGTGAGTGTTTATTGAGCGAAAACACCTAAAAAACCTCCACGAGGCTCCAGCAGGGGATGGTGGTGATCCCTGCTGTACTCTTTCACCACAACTTTATCTCACTCTTACTTCCTGTTTCTGTTGTACCTGTATTTCAAAGGGCCGGCCTTGTCACTCTCTGTGTTACGCTGAATATCCCCGAGAACTACGTTAAGGGTGCACGTGTCTGTGGAGTGCTCAGCCACTTACACGTTAATTTCACGAGCAGGCTGTTCCGTTGATTCGGATCAACCGGAACCCTCATCGTCGTAACCGACGGAGTGCTTCCATGCCCATTATGATATTGCTAGCTTTATTTACTTCCTGAAATATTTCACTTCAAATGTTTTTATGTACACGTAGCTGTGTGTGTGTTTAGAAATTTATTTTCTTGCATAAAAGTGGTCATGTTGCTTTGTGGCTATTGTTTACGAAAATATTCTTTGGAACGCATCTCGCTTTATAACATGGGACATCAGTGAGGAAATGGGAATATTAATGTCACGTTATGGAATTTTGCGTTACGAAAAAATTGTAAGGAATGGCGGCTTTCGTAACGTGAGGAGTGTTTTTGATATCCACATTTCACGCCTTTGGTGTGAAAAAGAAAAAAGAGAATACACGAATATATCCAACAAATTGTCCTTGTATAAAACGAAATCATACCGAATCAAACTAAACGACTTTTCGTATCTGTGACATTCTACGAACTTTATCAAGTCAAAGAAAATGAAAGTAGGAAACTTTTCAGAATTTCTGAGAATTAAGCAAGTTCGAAATTTATAGGTTCATCTCAATAAGAAATGTCACGCATTCACTTCAATGAAAATATTTCATCTTTATACATGGGATAAAATAAATAGAATACAACAATGAATGGTAATAATTATAAAATTATAACCTGATAAAGAGGTAGGCATATTGAATCAATCCAACCTAATTGTAATTTAGGAAGTTCTTCCTCATTCCCGCGGTCCATGTGTGCCTGGAATAAAATAAAAGACACATTTTATAATTTAAAATGATGTATTGAAGAGTGGATATGAGGTAATAGTGTTGAATTTATCCTAGCTAATCCTCCTTTGTCTCTCTCGAAATTTCGCCAAGACACCTGATGAAGGCTGGAGGGTATATCAGATGAAACGTTGTGTTAACAACAAAAAGATGAGGACAAATATCTGTCAAATGTAAATAATGTAAAAGAGAAATAATATTTTTAAGATTATAAACCTGGGAAATTACAAGACAAGTTATTACACTTGGAAAAGTTCAGGACAGCTTATCACAGCCACAGAACAAGAACATTTTTAATTGAAATATTGCAGCTAAGGATAAAATTTCAAATAGAATATTTAGATTTAGAAAATATTAGCTTTTAGTAAAAATAAAAATTTTATTAGAAGTTATTACAATCTATTAGGTTGGCAACTAAGTGCCCGCCGTTTTCTGAAATTTAAATTTTTTAAAAAGATTTAATTAAAAATAACAACTAATTAATCAATAATATATTCACCCTTGCTGTTTACATCTTCCCAACGTTCAACAAGATTTTCAATACCTCATTGGTAGAAATCACCCTATTTTGACTCGAAAAATTGATCCAACCAAGCTCTCAATTCTGCACCAGAATTGAACGAAACTCCGCGCATAGCATTTGAAAGAAGTCGAAGGAGGTGGAAATTTGTTGGTGCCAAATCAGGAGAGTACGACGGGTGTGGCAGCCATGCGTTTGAATGGCTTCCTTGGTCATATTGGCGATATGATGGCGGGCGTTGTCGTGCAGCAGAAGAACTCCATGCTGCCAATTAGGTCTTTTCTCTTGAATAGCCGTGTTGAGTCGTTCATCTGTTGAACATAGAGTTCCGCGTTGACCGTTTGGTTCCATTCAAGCAATTCGTAATAGATAATCCCTTCCCAGTCCCACCATACATACAACATCGTTTTACGCGGATGAAGATCTTCTTTCACGAGCGGTGTCACTTGTTTACCAGGGCTAAGCCATTCCTTCATATTGATGTATAGGTACCATTTTTCGTCGCCAGTAACGATTCGGTAAAGAAATCGTTGCTTGTGTCCATGAGTTGAGCGGTGACGAGGAGGCAAACCAGCGGAGATTGTGGATCGTTGATTTTTGTTGTTGGGAGCTTTCCATTTTCTCGGCCAGTTCCCTTTTCGTTTGACGAGAATTTTCGTGCAAAAGTGGTTTTCATCGCTCTTCATCGAACTCAATTGGACGGCCAGAACGAGGTGCGTCTTTGAAGTCAAAATTTCTATTTTTTAACTTGGTATACCAATCAGGAGCGGGTCTTTCAGCTATGACAATGACACCCCGGTCTCGCGCCGTTTCCGCTATACCGGTCATTCATTACAACGCCTGTCTGTGTTCGGATTGTCTTTGCACAAGGACATCCAGACTCCCGCCTTTGCCGTGAACAGGAATAAATCTTCTCTCTTCGCTCCTTTGCTCCACATTGGGCACAAATCTCCCTCTTCATATATTTCCCCTCCTCTTCTCTCTTCATCTGACACCAACTTCCTCTCTGTACTCCTACTCGCCACTCCTCTCTCTTCTTGCTCTGACACCTACTTACTCTCTTCCTTCCTACCCACCACTCCTCTCCTCTCTTGCTCTGACTCCTACTTCCTCTCTTCACTCCTACCCACCACTCCTCTCTTGCTCTGAAACCTACTTACTCTCTTCACTCCTACCAACCTTCTCTCTTCATTGATACCCCTACATGCACCCCCACGCTCCACATCCCACTCACTACCTAACCCTAACCCACCCCTATCCCGACCTCCACCCCGCACTTCCACCCCTACATCTCCACATCTTCACCTCACCCACATCCGCACCCTGCACCTCATCCTCACGTCTCCACACCACTCCACACTCACCAGCACTCACCACTTCCCAACACCCACATCACACACACCACCTTCTCCACACACACACACACACACACACACACAACACATCTACACGTCAAAGTCAGTAGCTCCTATCCACACACACACACTTCCACATACACACACGCATACACACCTTCGTTTGGGGATCACCAGTAGTTTATTATCCCTCCTTTTTCCTAGCTCTCCTGTTAAACTGTTTTTACCAACCAGTCGTCATGAGTCGCTAAATCTACAAATTTGTTTTATTCTCTCTCTGTTTATTTCCTCATATTCCTTTGTTGAAGAGCGTAGGCTCGAAACGTAAAAGACTTTGTCACTTTCCCGAACGTCAGACTAATACACCTGTTCTCATACTGCACTTGTCTTGGTTTTTGTTTTCTGTAAATTTAACTATATATATATATATATACATATATATACATATATATACGTATATATACATATATGTATATATATATATATATATATATATATATATATATATATATATATATATGTTAATTATATAATAAGGGATAAAATCATTCTTGATTTTATCAGTAGGTGAGCACGAAAATAAAAACCTTATAGGTAAATTTTCTAAATATTCTTTTAATAATTGTATACATAATTATAACAAGGGATTAGCAAAAACGCCTCTCCACGCGTTGAAAATAGACGCTGAATGGCTCTAAACAACCTTAAAACCCCTAAAAAACAGGTAGTCGCCGAATAAAAGAAAGATATTAAATTAAACGCCATGTGGCATCTATTTTCAGCACGTGGAGAGGTGATTTTGCATCTGTATTTGTTTATCATTTCTCCTTTTTTTCGCCCTTGTTTTTGTACACATTCGCTGCTTTCTTCCAGGGAATCTAATGCTCTTAGCTTCGTTTTTCCTGGCCAGATTGGAGCAATTTCGAGTATAACCAGCCGAAATTGGAAAGATAATCTGGAACGCAACTGAGGAAAGAAAACTCCGAATGACCCGTCCTTGTTTATTTTTGTCCCTTTTTTGTATCATCTAACTGTCTGGATGTTTTGCGTTCGTGTCCCATTTTTTGTATTCTTCTCTCTCTCTCCCTCTCCCTGTATATATATATATATATATATATATATATATATATACATTATTTTATATCAGACACGGTAATGTCTCTTTTGAAAATTATATCACTCACGTGAATATATAAGAAGCATACACTTTTCAATAATAGTATGGATCGTACGATATCGAAAAGGCATGAATAATGTTTAAGAGTTCACACTGTAAATCATAGTGTTTCAAGAAACGATCGAACGTCTTAAATTGGTGACAGATGAGACTGAAACAATGAAAGTATTGCATTTTTTTCTAGTTCGGTGATTTTGTAGAATGCAGATATGAAGAGCTCACATAAATACGTGATGATAAAATAATGTCATCGCAGTCCAAAATATTTGTTCAGTCGAAGCAACAAATGTATCGGTTTGTGACCTTTTAGAAATAGATTTCCATTAAATCATTTCTTACTAAAAGGGTATAATAAAGTCCTAAATACACTGTCTGAATATAAAAGGAGGGTAATTACACCTTGAAAACCTTTGAAAATTGTATTGTTCGGCGAGATGCGACAACTGAGAAAATCAATGACATTGTTTCAGTTACGTATATTCTGATTTTTCTAAACTTTCATAAATATTTTATTGATTTCATTCGTTATGATCTAATAAATTTTGTTGCCACAGATTGATTATTATATCTATGATAGAATATCTATTTAGAAGGAAGGCAGTTCACGTTCTCTAACGTTATATTTCATTAATTTACTCAAATATATTGTTGGTGATGCTATTGAGGTATGAAAAATGTATTTAATCTCAATCTGACGCAAGTTATGGAGTGTAGATAATGAACTGAATACGTAAATATAGCAACGTCAATGACTTGCGTAAAGCAAAAATTTGGTCGATGTTTACACTTAGCAATATGAGAAAATAATTTATATACTTCATCTTCGAAAGGTAAATTTCTTGAAATTCGGTCAGAAAAACTTATCTTCCACCTCTAGTTTGAGAAACAAAGAGCCAAACATTCTCGATGCAAGATAAAAGCGTCAGTTTACTGAAAAGAACATTAGACAGATCTTATACATTATTCACTGAGTCTACATATTATTCAATAGTTCAATATCAATGTACAAAGAATCATAACCAGTTTAAATCAAAGATATCAATAGACCACTGATATCACTGATTTATATGTATATAAATGTAAATGTGATTGTTGTACTTGTTTAAGATATGAAAGCTACTTACCATGGGTTCAATCTTCAGTTCTTTTCGTTCTTTGTCACCTTGATCAAAAAATTCCGACATCACTAAATCTGCAACCTAAGAAGAATGAAAAGAAAACATTGCGCGTTATGATTTTAAATAATTAGAGCATTATCTGGTTCTTGGCTGATTCTAACGTGGTCATCTGGGCCAGAACTTTCTCCTTTACAGAGGCCGACAAGAAACAAATCGGCGTTACCTTTCCTTCGCTGACAAAGTCGCATAAAAAGGGAGGAGAAGGCATGAATGAATATTACGGCTGGAAATGAAAATAATATCATGTAATATGGATGTCAAAGAAATAATGTAGAAATCAAAGAAATTTCACTTAATTCTTTTTTTATGCCATACAATTTTTATGACATCATTATGAAAAGTCGATATACATTTAGTCCTACGGAAAGTATTTAGTACACACCGGTTTGTTTGTCAAAAATGAACTAATAAAGTAAAGGTTATCGTAATAACGATAAATCGTGTGATGATTAAAATGGGCGAACAAATGATTGATTTCAAACTTTGGCACAAGGCCAGAGATTTTTTGCGGGAGGGAGGGTTCTAGTTGATTATATCGATCCCAGTGTTCAGCAGTTACTCATTTTATCGACACCGAAAGAGTAGAAGGCAAAAATCGACGTCGGCAGAATTTGAACCTAAAGACGAACGGAATGTCGCCAGATATTTTGCCCGGTGGGCTAACGAAAGAGCAATACCTCAGCGTACCACCCACCGTTGGTTTTCGTGCTCTAAGAAGGGAATTTTAATCTTGAAGACAGATTACACACCAATCAACCAATTGGGTTCGATGAGGAGCGATTGAATCACCTTTTTTCACGAAAATCGAATTCAAAGGACCAGAGAACTGTCAGAGCAGATGGATTGGGTTAAAAAAAAAACTTTGGCAAACCACCTTCTCTCAATGGCTAAGGTTCACATCACCAATATGAACAAAGCTGCGACTCAAGAACTCGAATGTGAAGTTCTGCCTCTATGCTCCATACTTTCCAGGCTAGGCGCCGTCAGATTTTCATTACTTTCGACCGTTTCGTGCGGTGTATCGTTCAATAATGATGTAGAATTGAGGGCTTGGTTGGTCGAATTCTTTGAGTCAAGACCGGAATATTTCTATCACCGAGGCAACGAAAAAATTACTGAACGATGGGAGGAAGTCGTAAACAAGAACGGAAAAATATATTTTCTGTTTATTTGTTGTAGTTTTTTCGCTTAAAATAATTTTGAAAAAAAAAAACGGTCATGAATTATTCTTTAATTCAATACACACACACACGCATACATACATACATACATACATACATACATACATACATACATACATACATACATACATACATACATACATACATACATATATATATTTTTTTTATTTTATAGAAGGAGCTTCTACAGGACTAGAACTGTTTCATTCAGATGAAATCTTCAGGAAGCTGGCTGTCAAAATAATTTCTGGTATTTATGCATTTAAGCAGATTTAATGGAGTAAGGGTGGGGGACGTTTTTTGGGGTAGGTTGGTATTTAGGAGATAAACAGGGCACAAGCTATTGTTCTTAGGGGAGTGGTCAAAAGGCCAGTGTGTTTTTGAAATGAGAAGAATCAGTGAGAAAATAAATAAATGAATGAATAAATAGAATAAATGAATAGAAACAGATATATGGGATGGGATTTTAGGTAAATTAGAAGACAATTGCTTTTTGGTGGTCAAGAAGAGGTAGGCAGTTTGTTCCCCTAAGAACAATAGCTTGTGCCCTGTTTATCTCCTAAATACCAACCTACCCCAAAAAAAGTCCCCTACCACCACTCCATTAAACCTGCCTAAATGCATAAATACCAGAAATTATTTTGACAGCCAGCTTCCTGAAGATTTCATCTGAATGAAACAGTTCTAGTCCTGTAGAAGCCCCTTCTATAAAATAAATTACTTTACTCTGCTATGTATCGAGTACCTTATTTATTGTGGTTTACCCCAACTCAACCCGGGACCTACATATATATATATATATATATATATTATATATATATATATATATATATATATATAACGGGAAGCTTTATGAAAATAGACAAAAGACGAAGGCAGGGGAAAACAAACAAACAATTGTATTAGTATGGCGCTCAGGAAATATAAATAAAACAAGTCTTTAACGTTTCGAGCCTACGCTCTTCAACAGAAAGATACACAGAGAGAAAAAAACACAGAAAGAAGGAGAGAAAAAAAATGCGTGCAGTAACTAACGAACCAACATGGCGATCTGATTTCGGCCAGAAGTCAAAGATCAACATGAGACGCGAGAGCGAAATTAGGGGAGATAATAGGTTGAGTGACCAGCTCCAACATAAGGGTGTGTGTGTGTGTATGAGAGAGTATTAGTGCGTATGAGAGGTCTGGACGTGTGTATGTATAGGGTTGGTGTATGTATTAGTATGTATTAGTATGTATTAGTTGGTGTATGTATTAGTATGGCACATCATATATGATGTGATGTGTAAAGTCGTGTGGTGTAGTGTGGAGAGAGGAGAAGAGGGGGAGAGGGAGATGAGGGGGGAGGGGATATGAGGGGGAGGGGAGAGGGGGAGAGGGGGAGAGGGAGATGAGGGGGGAGGGGAGAGGGGGAGAGAGAAGGGGAGTGAGGAGCAGAGGGAAGGGGAAGAGGGAAGAAGGGAAGGGGAGTAGGGGTGAAAGGATGAAGGACTGAAGAAGTAGGGGTCGGGGGAGAAGGTAGGTGAGGAGGGGGGAGAGGGGAGGGGGAGAAGGAAGGGGAGGAGGAGGGGAGGAGGAAGGCGGAAAGAGGGAGAGGGGGAGAGGGGAGGGGGGAGGGGGGGGGGAGAGTTGAGACCAAATGGCGTATAAGAGCGAAGAGAGAAGATTAATTCCTGTTCACGGCGCAAACGGGAATCCGGATGGCCTCTGTGTAAGGACAAACCGAACACAGATAGGTGTTGCAAGGAGTGACCGGTGGAGCGGAAATGGCGAGAGACCGGTGTGTCGTTCGCAAGGTGGATGTCACGAAGGTGTTCCGCGAACCGGTCAGCCAAGCGGCGTCCCGTTTGTCCGATGTACAAGGAATGGCAGAGAGAGCAAGAGACGCAATAGATAATATTGCTGGAGGTGCAGGTGAAGGAGTGGATGATGGGATAGGGTCGATGATGGGTGCTAGTGAGGCGGTGGTGTTGGAGAGGTAAGGGCAAGTGCGGCAACGTGGGCGGGAGCAGGGGAACGAGCCGGGTTGGGAGGTAGGGTCAGGGAAGGAGCTATGGACCAAAAGGTCTCGAAGGTTGTGGGCTCGTTTGAAAGAGGGGAGGGGTCGGTTAGGGAAGAGGTGTGAAGTGGACGGGTCGGACTGGAGATGACGGAAAGCTCGAAGAATGGTGCGTTGGAGAGGTAGGGTCGTGGGGTGGTAAGTGAGGAGAAAAGGGAGGCGGGAGACTACAGGGCGGGTTCGGGGAGAGAGAGCAGATACACGGTCCACGGACCGTGCTCTGGCAAGGGCGGTGTGGATAGTGGTGAGGGGGTATCCACGTAGGGTGAAGTGGTGAGCCATACGTTGAGACTGAGTCTCAAAGTCATGGTCGTCACTACAGAGCCTACGTAGACGGAGGAATTGGGAATAGGGGATGGAAAGCTTGGTGTGTTCTGGGTGGGAGGAAGAGAAGTTGAGGTATGAGTGTGAGTCTGTGTGTTTGTAGTGAATGGAGGTGGTAAGTGGTAAGAGTGGAGTGAAGAATGCTAACCGAAATGTCGAGGAAGGAGACAGAGGTGTTGGAGATAGTGGAAGTGAAGTGGAGGGCTGGATGGAAAGATTGAACGAAAGAGAGGAAGGAATCTAGATGTTCACGGGAGAGTGAGGTGGCACCGATAATGTCGTCAATGTAATGACCATATATAGTTCAGGAGTGGGACCAGTGAAATTAGAGAATATTTGGCCTCAACATAGCCAACGAACAGTTCGCATAGTTGGGGCCCATTATATATATATATATATATGTATATATATATAATATATATATATATATATATATATATATAATATATATATATATATATATAATATATATATATATATATATATATGTAATATATATATATATATATATAATTATATCCGTAATAATGAAGGGTGAAATTAATTAATTTGGAAAAATTATCAATTACACCATAGTCTTCGGCATGTAAAAGCCTCATTCGAGGAAAATTTAAGTAATACTAAGCAATAAGGTTTAGCAACGAGTGCCTTACCACATACCGAATTTAAAATAGCAGTCAAGGGTTATAGCTATTTCTTCTACTAAAAAGGGAGATCTCAGTAAAAACAGCATTTGTCTGCCTTCCAAATGCTGTTTTTTACTGAGATCTCCCTTTTTAGTAGAAGAATAGCTATAACCCTTTGACTGCTATTTAAATTCGTATGTGGTAAGGCAACTCTTGCTAAACCCTTATTGCTTAGTATATATATATATATATATATTATAAATATAATATCTGTATTTCTGTATGGTTGTATTTAAATGATTGCATATATCTACGAATGTCTACAAATATTTTTACTTAGTTGGCTTGCATTACTACTACTACTACTACTACTACTACTACTACTACTACTACTACTACTACTACTACTAATACTAATACTACTACTACTACTACTACTAATAATAATAATAATAATAATAATAGTATAGGAAGCCCAATATATCCAACATGATCGATAAAGGTACATCAGACATGCATCATAACCAAGATAAATAGCACAATAACTTGCAGGTGGGACCCAGTTAGAACTTTTTTCAGGTCGAATGGCCCATTCCGTTCAAAAGATACATGAATAAGGGTTGTTTAATTATGAAGGAAACGTCCATGTTTTCAAGGGTGAATTGCACAAATCCCTCTCAACACAATGACTATGATCCTCCCTCACTACGCCTAGCGATCAGATATACGTATATCGTCAGCCACTAAGGGACAGACTGGTCAAGGCCAATCAGCTGACAAGTAAATAAGTAGTACAAAGCAGAGTATTTGCTACAGCCCATCTTTAACACCAAGACAAAACATACATGATAACATTTCCAATTGACTAAGATCAGAAGCTGTGGCAGTCACCGCCTGATAATTCTGCTTGAGAAAAGGAGAGGAGAAAGAAAAAGGAGAGATGGAAAGAAGAGGCATCACAAAGGGTTGAGGCTGATATGCATTTGCTTATAAATGTCTGTATAATTGTCATGTAACGTTTTATAACTCGAACTTAAGGGGAGGAATTGTAGCAAATAGAACAAAAGTGTGGTAAATAAGATAGAAAGGACAAGGCCGAACGCAAGGTAAATTAGAAAAGAAGTGTAAAACAAGGGAAATTAGATTGATAGAAAGAACAAGGTTCAAATACACAGACACAGGTAGGTAGAAATATAGGGTACATAAATAAATGACTCGGGTAGATAAAGTATATATCGAAGGTTGTTCAATGAGAAAAAACAAGGGGGAAAATATTAATAGGGGGAAAGAGTATGTACAGAAATGCTTGTAACTAGAAAATTGTGCAAAGATAAATGTTAGTATGCTCAACAATACTAACGTAGATGATAACAAATGCTTTTTAAATGATAATTGCCTGATGTTGCTTTTTAAATAGTAATTGCCTGATTAAAGGAGGTTTTTTTTATAGGGATAGGTACACATTAATAATAATATTATGTACAAAACTTATACCGGAGCTACAGAAAGCTGTTTCAGATCGAGACATTATTTACAAAAGAATTTATTCAAATATCAGGAGAACACGTCGTCAGCGAATTTAGTTAAACAAGTATGGTAATGAAAAGAGGTTGTTTCTGCCCCCTTTAAGATACAAGAGCCTATATTAGGAGGAAGCAAGCCCATACAGGTATGAATCATGCTTAAGTATATCATCACAGAAAGAAAGAAAAAAATTCTGGTTAAAGAGTTTTAACATGCAGTGTAAAAATGTATAAAAATGTTATCGGAAATATTCCACGATAAGAAATTGAATATGTACGCGTGCGTATATGTATGAGCGTGGTATATGCATGTGTGAGTGAATGTACGTGTATGTGTGTGTGTGTGTGTGTGTGTGTGTGTGTGTGTGCATATTTTGTATGCGTGTATCTTTGTGCGTATTGAATCTGGGTAACTTAATTTGTATAAATTTTATAAATCTTAGTCTTTCAAATAAGAATTCAAAAGTGCATATTCAGGTTAATTTCCATTTGAATCCAGACTAATTTCCATTTGAAAAAGTATAACTTATTGAGACAGATTTATGGAATCAATAGCAAGCTCTCGTATCCTATATGAAAATGTCGGTCATAAAATTCTGAAGATTTGATGTTCGGTTTGTGTAAGTTTTATATATTGAAGTGGTACGAGAATTTGATATCTTCGTTTCAATTTATGTATTTTGTCGAAGGATTGGTCTGCCCCCTAAACTATGACAAAAACAATTACTTATTAATATACTCTGGACTATGTAACTTTTTGTAAAAGAAATAAATTATTTCACATTATCTTTTATCTTCTACTTGTTTCAGTCATTTGACTGCAATAATGATGAGGCACCGCCTTGAAGGGTTTTAGTTGAACAAATCGATTCCAGGATTTATTTTTTCAAAGCGTGGCACTTGTTCTATCGGGCTCTTTTGTCGAACCGCTAAGTTATATGGACGTAAACCTTACTACATCATTTTACCAACCATACCATAAACCCAATATCGACTGCTTTACATGCACAGAGTAATCATCCTCGTAATATTATTAATAACATACATTATAACATTGAAAATAGAATTAACTTATCCTCTTTGGAAAGCTGGATATAAATATCAAATTAAATACAACAAAATTAACAATGATCTTTCTACTCATGCCAAGAGTGATGTGGATAAGAATTACAATAAGGACACTACCAAATCCACACCACATAACAAATTAAAACACCCATGCATGCAACTTACTTCTCTCAATAATATTATTAATAATACACCTAATCGTACGGACAATAATTACGAGAAAAAATTAACATAAATAACATGAAACAAAACCACTTTACAAACAAGTCTTCTATTTCGTCACATCCTCTTAATAACTCATATAACTACCATAACCAATTTTAATAATGTTAGAAATAATAATAATATTAGAAGTAAAAAGAAACCTATACCATATATTCGAATGGGTGACCCTCCTAATACAAGCCACCACACCAATAAGAAAAACAACAATAACATCTCTTGGATTATCTTTCCTTTTGCTAAACATTTAAAGCCTAATTTTATCAAATCTATTCGATGCATTATTAAATCAAACTTTAGTAACGTAAATTTCTCAATTTCACTTATCCTCATTGGGTTTCCTGTGAGTGAACCATCTTTTTCGAGGAGTGGCCCTATCCTGCAGTGCACTGAAGCAGTTTCTTTGGCAAACTTGTAGAAAGGTTTGGGGTTAGATTTTATATTGTCTACAGCCCAGGCTTCTTTGTCTGCTCTTTCTTTTTAATGGGAGAGTTGCAGATTTTTTTCAATCTCCAGTTGTTGTATTTTCAGGTGGGACTTTTCACTGCTTTCAATTTGTTTGTTTAGGCGATTTGAAATTTTTGTACGCCTTCTCGTAAGTATTTTCCTCTCCCTGGGTATTTTGTACTTATGTACAGGGGCCTTTCTCTCTGGGAACATTTGTAGCATATGGCTTGCATTTCAGACATGAATTGTTAACGTTTTATGTCGATGTCCGGTGAGGAGAGACATTTAGGCCGGTTTTGTTTGAGAATCTCTTTCTCAATTTGTTTCTAGGTTGCCTTATGGCAAGTAAACGAAGTGCCTTTACCAACCAAATTGGAACCCTCGCACACACAGACAAGTGAGCGAAGCAGTGGATTTCTTTGCCGCCTCACCTACAACCAGCGAGGTAGTTACGATGGATTACATTAACATTAGCGAAGAAGATATATTACGAGTCATAGATGAGGTGGACGCAACCTCAACTGCTGTCCCTGATGGTTTCCCAGCAATCCTCCTCAAATCGTGTAAGCGAGCCCTGGCAAACCCACTACAGATTATCTTCCAGAGCTTCTTGCAAATGGCAGGCTGCCACGCAAAGTGAAGGAGAGAAAATATGTTGAATTCATAAAGGAGGAAGCAGAACAGATGCCAAAAACTATAGGCCTATCATACTGACCTCTGACATCAGCAGAGTCATCGAACGGATAGTCAAATGGAAACTAATCGCATTCCTTGAAGAAAACAACTTTCTAAGTGATACCAAGCATAACTTTCGACCAGGTAAGAGCTACTTGACCCAGCTCTTTCAGCACTATCACTGGGTGTTGAGATAGTTACTCAATAACTTAAATGTTGACGTATTGTAGCTTGACTTTGCAAAAGCTTTTTATAAAATGGATCATGGTTTGATATGCATAATCGGAAAACTTGGAGAGTAGTTACATAAGTTTCTGAAAGACAGACGTCAGATAGCAGTGGCCAATGAAGCCACCTCAAAGAAAACACAAATAGTGAGCGGTGTTCCACAGGGGACTGTCTTGGGACCACAGCTTTTCATAGTGGCCCTCTCAAATATGCCCTCAACTGCTCGGATAGCCACCCTTGCTAGCTACACAGACAATACGAAAGTCTCGCAGAAAATTCAGAATCCCAGCGATGTTGCACACATGCAGCAGGAGTTGATTTCAATTTACAGATGGGCTGGGAACAATGATATGCATTTTAATGCTGAAAAATCCCAAGCCCTGCGCTTGAATATAAAACTTGAATACATGCAATTCAAAAGCATTTTCATTCTACCCCTAAGACACTTGCAATAGGGAACTGTATAAGAAGAGATTGCATAAATTGAATATAAAACTTACAGGGTACATTGATCCACAGGGGATTACAATCTCAGAGCCTAAATCAGTGAGGGACCTGGTTATCGACATGAATGATGATAGATCTTTCCAAGTGCACATGCACATTACCAGGATGGCGATAAAGTGCAGAGGACTGGCTTGATGAATCATGAGAACGTCCAGAACCAGAGAGAAGGAAACCATGATGGCTCTCTGGAGTACATTCGTCCTCAGCCGCCTGGATTACTGCTCTCACAGGTATGGTCACCAACAGCGTAAAATTAACAGCGGACCTTGAAGTAATCCAGCGAAGCTTCACGAAGAAGATGGTCTCGTTACAACAGCTCAGCTACTGGGAAAGGCTGAAACAGCTAAGACTCTACCCTCTAGGAGCAATGGCAGGAGAGGTATGCAGTAATATACATCTGGAAGATCATAGAAGGAATTGTGTCAAATTTTGGACTTGAAAGTTACACTAATGCCAGAACGGATCAACACTGCATTGTGTCAAAAATCCCAACAATGCCATCGCGTTTCAGGTAAAAGGTGCAAATGAGGGCAGCAACATCAACATTATTCACCAAATGGCACATATTAGAGGAGGTTCTCAATGATAAAAGTGTAGCAAAACGGTGGTGCTCCAGATTGGCCACAGCTCTTAGCTTAAAATAAAAATATACACATATACACATATATATATTCATATACCTATATGTATACATACACACACACACATATATATATATATAATATATATATATATATATATATATATAATATATATATATATATATATATATATATATATATATATACGTACACATATATATATATACATATACATACGCCTATATATACATATATATATATATATATATATATATATACGTGCACACACACACACACACACACACACACACACACACCACACACATATATATATATATATATATATATATATATATATATATATATATATATATGTATATATAATGAAGAAATAAATGATATAGGCATCCACTTTATACAGCTCAAACCGATTAGCGCTCTGATGGAGCTTCAAAAATATTAAATTAAGGAGAGGATAAAACAATTTCAAAGGCCGATGTATATATTCATTCAATCCATAATCTCCATGGTATACAAAGTGCCTACACAGATGCATTCATCTATATGATATATAAAAATTTTCTAAGAATTTATAAATACATACATATTCACGAAAATTTATAAATATATAAAAATTCATACACACAAAATTCATAAATATAAATATATAAAAAGTGTAACTCCATAAATGTACTTGCGAATTCCTAATGAACAGGATGACAAAGCAGATGTAAAATGATTCATAAGGAGTCTGGAACATGTATAAAGTAGTAATTACTACCAGTCCATTAAACCTGATTTACTAGACAAAGCA
>NC_043013.1:49043491-49100991 GCF_006345805.1 Octopus sinensis | reverse complement strand
GACAATTTCATATGACACCGCTAGAAAAAACTGCCGGTCAAACCGAAAAGATCCGTTCCATTTGATACGAGGATTCTTTCTTTTCGCACAGGAGTCCTTACTGGTAGGGGACAGAAATAATGTCTCCCTGTTAACATTGTCTACAACGGCAAGCTGGCAGCCTTGCCTCGTTGTATGTCATTACTTGAGTCGAGATATTGTTTAATTTGTTACAATGGTTTGGCTACAGCCATGCTGGAGCACCACCTTTAGTCGAGCAAATCGACCTCAGGACCTATTCTTTGTAAGCTTAGTACTTGTTCTATCGGTCTCTTAGGCCGAACCGCTAGGTTACGGGGTCGTAAGCACACCAGCATCGGTTATCAAGTGATGCTGGGGGACAAACACAGATACAAACACACACACACACACACAGACGCATACATACATACATACATACATACATACATACATACATACATAACATACATACATACATACATACATACATACATATATATACGACGGGCTTCTTTCAGTTTCCGTCTATCAAATCCACTTACAAGGCTTTGGTAGGCCCGAGGTTTTAGTAGAAGACATTTGCTCAAAGTGGCACGCAGTGGGACTGAACCTGGAACCATGAGGTTGGCAGCAAGCTACTTTATTTCATTAAGATTTGCCATAAAAGCATTACAAAGAGTAGCTTGCGGGCTGGACATATACATTAGGGAGGTGAATGATGAAACAAAGATGATATTGATGAGAGAAGGCAGAAAACGCCCGCCGATTTTCTGCTTCTCTAAAACATTGTCCCCTTTTCCCAACAGAAATGACAGTTTTTACAATTATTGGACTTAATAGTCCATTACAAATATATACAATAAATTATTCAATATATACACAATGTATAAGATCAATCCGTCTCATCGGAGCCCGCAAGCAAATGACCCACCGCCGCCTGGTAATACTATCGCACCCCATGACGCCGGTTGGCAGACTAATGCCTGAGGGTCGCATCAAGTGGTTTCTAGCGGCGGAAGCCCTGAACTATAATGGGCTTGTCCCACGGAGAACATTTCTGCTTACTTTTGGGTACCCCATCGTGCACACACACACACACATACATATATACACACACATATATATGTATATATATATATATATATATATATATATGTGTGTGTGTGTGTGTGTGTGTGTGTGTGTGTGTATACATAGTTATGTATATGTATGTGTGTATATATATATATATATATAAAGTTAATCCAAACAAGAAAACAAAAAGACAACAACGCAAGGATGTGGAACAAATAAAGTATTATCGGACGTTTCGAGCGGAGCTCTTCGTCGGAAACATAGGAGAAGGAAAGATCCCGAGACGGGAGGACAGAGGAAAAAAATCGCTGGTGGTATTCACGAGGTCACATACTAATATATATATGTATGTATGTATGTATATATCCTTTAACACATTTTTGATTCGTTACAATTGTCTTTTTTACTAACTCTGCTTGCAACGCCAGTTTGCGCAGAAATTCGAAGTGAAAAGTTATGTAATATTTGCAGTTTTAGATATTAAAAGGGATACTGCATCAGACCTGCATCAAAGGTGCCCTCTTATATTGTGCACATTGCCAGAGAAGTGAAGGGGTTTGGGAAGACAAAAAGGACAATTAGTGATGTGGTAATTGGTGCCCCTGGTAAAACATCCAAACCGATATTGAAGAGGCTGAAAGATATTAGAACTGAAGCTCGAATTAAGCAGAACTACAAAACGTTTTTCTCATGTGTATCGCTCCCGTGGAAAACCCTATCAGCCTAAAAATATCTGAACCCTTCAAAATCTTTCAAAACCGCAGATATTACATCAAATTCTTAACGCAATCTCCTATCCTAATGAAGACAGACATTGCAATACACAGATAAAGTGGAAAATGATAAGTGTAGAAATGCCTAAAAATTAATTATATATTAATTATACAGGGCGAGGAGCTGGCAGAGACATTAGCACGCCGGGCGAAATGCGTATCCGTATTTTGTCTGCCGTTACGTTCTGAGTTCAAATCACGCCGAGGTCGACTTTGCCTTTCATCCTTTCGGGGTCGATAAATTAAGTACCAGTTACGCACTGGGGTCGATATAATCGACTTGATCCGTTTGTCTGTCCTTGTTTGTCCCCACTGTGTTTAGCCCCTTGTGGGTAGTAAAAAATAATAAAAATTAAATATATTTAAGAATGTTCAATCTGAAGATGAAACATCATTTGAAATCTCTATGGTGAAATGGAAGGAGAATAAATCGTACGACTTACTTATGTTGGAAAGCGTTGTTCGTTCCTCGGTGATCCAAATCATGGCAAAGACAGGCGACTATGAGGGCTAAAACTTCTTTCTCACTTAACTGCTTCTGAATACGGGATGTCTTCCAAAAATCAAGAAAATATACGAAATAGTTTGAAGAGTAATAAAGCAAACAACATCTGATACTCAACTCTTCTCTAAGTACATTTCTGTTATATCTATATGTGTATGTGAAATGGAATAGATAAGTAAATAGATAGACAGAACTAGATAGACAGATAGCCAGTAAAAAGAGACAGATGATAAAACCAGACAGGTGATAAAACCAGACAGGTGATAAAAACACAGTTGTATGGCGTAAAAAATTGTTTACATTTTAACTAATGATTGATGAAATATTTTCGAAGTGTGTTAAATAATTAAATTATATAAATTTCTTAATTGAGTTTCCGTGCAAAAGCAAAATCTCAAAAACAGGTTCTCTGAGGAAATGTCAATTCTTGGCAGAACCCCTTTCTGTTTGTGAACGTTCCTGACATTTTCTCATTCATACATTTAACAGTTAAGCTGATGATACAAAGATATCACAGGTAGATAAAAACTCTGAGACAAAACAATATGGAGTAAAATTGGAATGCAATATACAAGTGGGCTGAAAAATACATTATTCAGTTCAATGAAGACTAATTCAAGCGTCCCACTATCAACAAATAAACAATGCGATTAGAACACACATGGCCAGAGTTATTGCAATGACATAGTCACTATAAGTGCATTATCTGGGAATCTGTAAGAATAATGATGCAACATTCTCTGTGAATTTAATGTAATGGCAAAAATAGGCAGGCGATTTGCTGGATTTTGAAATCATTCAGAATAAGAAAAAAGGAAACGATGTTGTTTCTTGTGGAGAATATTTCTTCTCAGTCGCCCGGACTGCTACGTCAAAACTAACAGCGGGACACGGTGTCATCCTGAACTCTTACAGCAAGAATCTTGCGTCAGTGAAGTTGATGAGCTCAAGAAACATTCAAGTAAATCTTTATCTATGGCAGCATATGATCCAACAACACGGCATTCTTGATGATGTTTTATATCATATGATATATTACGATATATCACAAACTACCTTACTAACTATGAAATTAATAATCTTTAATATTAATGAAAACACTATCAAGTAGATTACACTATCAAGTAGGCGCAGGAGTGGCTGTGTGGTAAGTAGCTTGCTAACCAACCACATGGTTCCGGGTTCAGTCCCACTGCGTGGCACCTTGGGCAAGTGTCTTCTACTATAGCCCCGGGCCGACCAATGCCTTGTGAGTGGATTTGGTAGACGGAAACTGAAAGAAGCCTGTCGTATATATATATATGTGTGTGTGTGTGTGTTTGTGTGTCTGTGTTTGTCCCTCTAGCATTGCTTGACAACCGATGCTGGCGTGTTTATGTCACCGTCACTTAGCGGTTCGGCAAAAGAGACCGATAGAATAAGTACTGGGCTTACAAAGAATAAGTCCTTGGGTCTAGTTGATCGACTAAAGGCGGTGCTCCAGCATGGCCGCAGTCAAATGACTGAAACAAGTAGAAGAGAAAAGAGAGAGAGTACATATGAAAGGAAACTGTATTCTTCGTTTCATTCATTAACTGAAGTAGGTTCTCTGAATATATCATTAGGTGTTTGGCAGAGTTCCAGTAGCTGTATTCTCTTAACCAGCAATACAAAATTGATTACAGTATTATTACCACTGGCAGAGATTCATATTTGGTAAAGCAACTAATTCAGTTTTCTTGGAACGTAAAGCGTCAAATATCCTAACCTTCATTTTGATCTCTTGTATAATCTCCTGCAGCTTAAGTATATATATGTATATATTGTTGTATTTCGGAATGGTCATTTTGCCAGTTTAGCCAATAAAAACACACGCACTATATATTTGGTGTTACTTTGCATCAGCGTTATTTATTTTTTACATTAATCTTATTCATATTTCTGCCAGAGTTCTTTCGTCACATAATTGTTTATAATTTTCACCTTTAAAGGCATTTCAATATGCAGGTCACCTGATGAAATTTCAGAAATAAAATTTATCCTATTTTAGAAGTAAATTTATTACCATTCACTTCAGGACAGGTAACCACTCTAAGTTGTGGTTCCTGACCGACCACACGTGTGCTGAGGCTCGCTACGGAATTTTATATTTAGATATAACTGGAGTACATATGTGTACGCATGACTTTTGCTTCTGTTTTTTTTTCCATTGGTACTTGTAACTATTTCATTTATTTCTTAACGTATTTTCTACTGATGAGGGGAAAATCCGTTCGATTAATCCCGAAATTGATTCAATATAGAGATAAGGCATTAAAAAAAAAAATTCCATTAGTTTGCTTTCTTCGATTTCAGCAGAACGTGTATTCTTAGTGATGTATAGTGTATGTAGTGATCGACGATTTAAATTCTATTTCTCAGCATATTGGCAGAGACAATTTTTTTTCTTTTGCCCTTATTTATAACTGTTTATATACATATATATATATATATATATATATATATATATATAATATATATATATATATATTATATATATATATATATATATATATATATATGTAAGAATTAAGATATAAACTGAAATTAAGCAATCATACTCGTACCTATATAAAAGGTGCATATGTAGTTTGTACTTAGTGCATGCTCTTGGGCAGCACATATTAGAGCCTCCGTTTCCAGTTTTAAATCACTTTTAGTCTTCCACAGCCATCCTTTTTCTCTGTCTTATTTTCAACATATCTATGAAGTTGTCCATGCATTCTTTTCTTTACCCACCTATTTTCAGTTTCATTTGGTTTCAATTGCTTGTACAGTGCTTTATCTTTGCAATCTTTCATCCTAAACAGGCCTGACTTTCTTACTTCTAATAAAAGCGGTTCTGTGGCATTTTTTTACATACTATAGCTATGTTGTTTTCTTCTGTTCTAATGCTGTGATCGCATCCAATAAGTCTTCTTCCCCCTCTTTTTCTTGGTACATACAGTTCGTCTGTGTCACTTTTTGGCTGGAGTGTCCCATATCTAGTTAGCAACTTCCTTGTCTTTCTGTCTAAGCTGTTTAGTTCGTCATGCGATTACCCCTGTTCCATATTTAAAGAGTGAAATCCCCCAGTTGTTTATAGCTTCACTCTTATTCCGTCCGTTTAATTTCGACTTAAGGATCAGTCTCAGTCTGCGCAAGTACTCTACCTTACAATTGTCTGTCATTTCTTTCTCCATCAATTTATCCATTTCCAACGTCTCCAAGTACTTATAGCCTGTCTCTTCCATCTGCTTCATAACTTCCCCCGATAACCCGTGCATACACTTGATTTTGCCTCTCTTCAAGACTATCACACCACACTTCCTCGGGACGAACTCCATTCTGATATCAGCACTGAAAGTATACACCGTATCAACAAGGGAACTGACTTGGGCTTCATCTTTACCATAAAGTTTGAGGTCACCCATGAATTACAAGTGGTTGACTTTTTGTTGGTGGCTTTTGAATACATACCCAGGAAGATGCCCCTCCTGATTTCTACTGTCCCTAAACTTCTTGCGTATGCTGTCAGGTACGTCCTCCAATTCGTTATACTTTTTCCAAGCAATCACTCAAAATTCGATGCAATACCAAATAGGTTCATACATTCCATTATCCAAGAATGTGGGATCATATCGTACGCCTTACGATAGTCGATCCATGACATGGCTAAGTTACTTTTCCTCCTCTTGCAGTCTCTAAGTACAGTTTTGTCTGCCAGGAGTTGATCCTTGGTACCTCTGCATTTACGCTTGGAATCCTTCTGCTCATGTGGCGGGACTCCACTTTTTTCCTGATGTTCCTACACTGCGATTATTCCAGTCAATAACTTCCACATGAGTGGCAAGCAGGATATCAGCCTGTAATTGTCTACCGTATTACCTGTATCGATGTTTTTCAAGCACCGTACTCTCCTACCCAATTTCAACCATTCTAGTGGTATTTGGTCGGCATTTAACAAGGTGTTGAGTTGCACAGCTATTCGTGCATGACATTCACCAAATCTTTTGATCCAGTAGCTCATTTTTTTTTCGCTGATTTCCTTCACTTCCCTAACCGAAATGACTAGTTCTGCCCGTATGGACAGACTATTATTATTATTATTATATTATTATTATTATTGAGTGAGAGAGCAGCGCAAGCCATCAAAGTGACACTGGGGTAAAATATACGAAGCCCAGTAAACACATCATGACTACCCGTCTGATAAGGGTACACCAGGAACATGCATCACAACCATATGCGCGCGACATGATTTCATATCAAGATAAACAGCACATGACCTTGCAGGTGGGGCCCAGTTAGAATTTTCTTCTGGTCGAGTAACCCATTCTGCTCAAAAGGTCCCTGAATTAGGGTTGTTTAAGGATGTTGAACAAAACACCCATGTTTCCAGAGGTGAATTATTCAAACCCCAAAAAATCCCTCTCAACACATGGCTATGATGGTCCCCACTACTTCTGCTCATGATCAGAAATACACATATTGTCAACCACTAAGGGACATGCTCAACTGGTTAAGGTCAAACAACTGACAAGCAAATCTGTGGTATTGGGCAGAGATTTGCTGTAGCCTATCTTTTATACCAAGACAAAACAATGTACATAATAACACTTCCAATCAGTTAAGATCAGAAGCCATGAGAGCCACTGCCTGGTACTGCATCAGGGCATTTATTATTATTATTATTATTATTATTATTATTATTATTTTATTATTATTATTATTATTATTATTATTAATGATAATAATAATAATAATAATAATAATATTATTAATATTATCATCGTTATTATTATTATTATTGTTATTATTATTACTATCATTATTATTGTTATTATTATTATTATTATTATTCAGTAGTTTTATTTTTATAGCGTGCTTTCACTTCACTAACGAGCGCAGCTCTGTGTACCTTGGGTATGTGCTGTGATTTGTTGTGATGCTCTGATGGTTATTGTATGGAAAGTGTTCTGCGTAGGATGTGTGCAGTGCCTAGTAGTGCAATTTTCTGTATGTTATATGTGTTTGTAAGTCCTGGTGTTTTTGTTATGTATTTGTCTGAATATTTTTTTATCATGCCTAATGCACCTACTATGATAGGAATTGTTTCTGTTTTCAGGTTCCACATTCTAGTTACCTCTATTTCCAGGTCTTTGTATTTTGAGAGTTTCTCCATTTCTTTTAGAGACACATTGTCATCAGCCGGTATTGATACATCAATTAGAAAGCATTTTTTTTCTTCATGATCTCTGACAACTATATCTGGTCTGTTGGCCTTAATTTCTCTATCTGTGTGTATCGGCATATCCCAGAGTATGGTTGCTTTCTCGTTTTCTGTGATCTTTTCTGGTGTGTGCCTATACCATCTTTTTTCTGTAGTTATTCCATAATGTTGGCATAGCTTCCAATGTATGTAGGTTCCAACTCTGTCATGTCTGTGAATATATTCCTTCTTAGCCAGGACTGGGCAGCTAGAGATAATATGATTTATTGTTTCTTGTCCATCTCCACATATTCTGCAGTTACTTGTAATATTTCTTTTCATTACATGTTTTTGGTAATTTCTGGTGGGGAGGCTTTGGTCTTGTGCTGCAATTAAAAATCCCTCTGTTTCTGCTTTGAGTCCTGAACTTCTCAAACATTGCTGGGATTTTTCTTTGTCTATTTCTTTTGCGTTTAGTTTAGTGCAGTATTTACCATGAAGGAGCTTTTCTTGCCATCGTTTTATCATGGCTCGTTGCTGTTCTATTTTTAGTTTGGGTTTCATTTGATTTATAGCTTTTGTTGTTTCTTCATCATCTTCTTCTTCTTCTTTGTGTTTATTAGGTGGTATGATTTCTTGTTTGTATTTGTCAGCTTCCTTAAATACTGAGAACAGTTTTTTGTTTTGCTCGTGTTTTGCTGCTATCTGGATCAGTTTTCCTTCCTTCTGAAGTAGGTATTTTTGCAGTCCTATGGTGGTTATTTTATAGTAGTTTTCCAGCTGTATAAGGCCTCTACCACCTTCTATACGTTGTATATATAGTCTTTCTATGTCAGATTTTGGGTGATGCATCCTAGATCCTGTCAGTATTTTTCTTGTTTTCCTATCTATTTTGGACAGTTCAGTTCGTGTCCAGTTAAGGATATTGTAGCTGTAACTTATAACTGGGACAGCTAAAGTGTTGAAACCTATTATCTTGTTTTTTAGCATTGAGCTCTGTTTTTAGTATTGATCTAACTCGTCTATAATATTCTTTTTTTATTTTCTCTTTCATTTGTGTGTGTTGTGTCTTATCTAGTTCATGGATTCCTAAGTATTTGTAAGTTTATTATTATTATTATTATCATTATTATTATTATTATTATTATTATTATTATTATTATATTATTATTATTATTTTATTATTATTATTATTATTATTATTATTATTATTATTTATTATTATATATATATATATTCATGTAGTGCAATTTAGATGCTTTATTGTGTGACTTTAGAAATTCATGTGCAATCCCTTCCATGCTATTTTATTTGTACCATTTGGAATGTTCCACAGAGTACACGTAGACAATAAAACAAAACTCGAAGGTTTGTTTATAAGATATTTACTTACACCATTTTACGGGCGTTTCATTAACACAAAATGATTATTAGTTACATAGAGAAAATTACGTAATGATGTGTGATTGTCAAAACATCAGAGACGTGTAACTTTCATGCATAATATCATTGTATAATAGAAATGTTAACCGACTAATCTATCATAAGGTAGGAGAGGAGCTGTCAACATTTCTACAATCCAGTGCTGTTATATATGAAAATTACGTCTCTGATGATTTGACAATATCTCTTGACAATGTAACTAACATTGCGTAACTAAGAATTGTCTTATGTTAATGAAATATTCTTAAGATGGCGTAATATCTTATAACATTCTCTCGTGTTTTTTAACTTCTCCCTCTCTCATTCACACACTCACTCTCTCTCTCTCTCTCTCTCTACCCCCCCCATATATATATATATATTCGTACATATACATATATATACATATATATATTTGTACATATACACACACACATATATATATATATATATATATATATAAATATATCAATGGAAAGGATGAGATATTTAGACTAGTAATTAATGATAGTCCTCCTAAAAAATTTTCAAACACTTACCTTTACGATAGAAAACATCACCTGGCACACGTTAAAGGCATGTCTCCAGTTGTGATATGCAACATTTCGGTAATTCTTTCTGATTGTCAGTAGCCAACGGCACAATGTCTGTGGAGAAGAAACCATTAAAACATATATTAGAAAATTGATAGAAAATACTATGAATGGTTAGAGTAGCCTAGAATGATTGAAGTATCCTATATTGCAGAAAGATGTTCAGTTATTTAGTTAAATTTTCGTTACAATTTAGTTATAATACACACCATCTTTAATCCCTACTCCAGGTGTGTTGGAGGGAGTGGGGATAAAAATCCATCGAAATCTAGTACTATTTAACGTTGATTGTAATGTACCACTGTCAGGTACCATTATAGATTAAATGGAATTTAATAGAGTCCAAATGGTGCGGCAGCAATCATTGCTACATTTACTACTACCGTTACGGCTGTGATTCCTGCTGCATTTACAATACCACTGCCGTTACTACTGCATTTACTACTGCATTTACTACTGCAATTACTACTGCCGTTACTACTGCAATTACTACTGCCGTTACTACTGCATTTACTACTGCCATTACTACTGCAATTACTACTGCAATTACCACTGCCGTTACTACTTCAATTACTACTGCCATTACTACTGCATTTACTACTGCAATTACTACTGCCGTTACTACTGCAATTACTACTGCCGTTACTACTTCAATTACTACTGCCATTACTACTGCATTTACTACTGCAATTACCACTGCCGTTACTACTTCAATTACCACTGCCGTTACTACTTCAATTACTACTGCCGTTACTACTGCATTTACTACTGCAATTACCACTGCCGTTACTACTTCAATTACTACTGCCGTTACTACTGCATTTACTACTGCAATTACTACTGCCGTTACTACTTCAATTACTACTGCCGTTACTACTGCATTTACTACTGCCATTACTACTTCAATTACTACTGCCATTACTACTGCATTTACTACTGCAATTACTACTGCCGTTACTACTGCAATTACCAATGCAATTACTACTGCAATTACTACTGCCGTTACTACTGCAATTACTACTTCAATTACTACTGCCATTACTACTGCATTTACTACTGCAATTACTACTGCCGTTACTACTTCAATTACTACTGCCGTTACTACTGCCATTACTACTGCAATTACTACTGCAATTACTACTGCCGTTACTACTGCATTTACTACTGCCATTACTACTGCCGTTATTACTGCGTTTACTACTGCAATTACTACTGCAATTACTACTGCAATTACTACTGCAATTACTACTGTTGTTACTACTGCAATTACATCTCGATTTTCAGCTGCAGTCACAGCTGCAAGCATCACTTTTATATGGCTGTTATTGTTGATTAGCTCAAGGTAAACCCACATCTATGAGCCCTACTCTAAATGAAGGCTTGATCTTCATTTTGCACAGCCATGATTGCGTTGTTAAATTTAACCCTTTTCGAAGTACCACATGAAGCTCATCAGGTTTCTTGGCTGTTCCAATGCTTCAGCCCCATAATAACCTGCAGTAGAATGTTTCGGGGTACCTTAAAAAGTTTACAGGTTAAAACCTGTATAACCTGGTGCGATAAGAATGAGGCAGTATGCATGCCTCTTATTTATATTTATGGACTAATTTAAATTTGTTTTTACCATTTCTTAACACCTCGGATAAAATGCTTAACGGAATTTCGTTTGTCTATACGTGCTGAGTTCAAATTCCGCCGAGGTCAACTTTGCTTTTCATCCTTTCGGGGCTGGTAAAATAAGTACCAGATGAGTGCTGGGGTCGATGTAATCGACTAAACCCTATTCTCAGATTGTTGGTCTTGTGCCAAAATTTATGAAGTTGTCCATGCATTCTTTTCTTTACCCACCTATTTTCAGTAGCATACCGGGAAAAATCTTTAACGGTAAAATAAGTACCAGTTGAGCACTGGGATCAATGTCATCGACTTACCGCTGCCTCGATACTACCGGCTTTGTGCCTAAATTTGAAACCAATATATACTTTTCTACATTGTGCTTTTGTTCGAGTAATGAAGGTAATGGTATTTCGCAATCATTCAAAAAGCCATTTGAGATTTAGGTTACAAAACAAAAAAACGTATTATCTGAAGAACAAAACAAATTCTAAATACTAAGAGTAACTTTATACTTCGATATTGTTTTATGCCTCACTGCTCCGCAAAACTGTTTAAAAGCATAGTGGATAAAGGGAAAATACTCTTGCAAAAACACATTAATATCTTATGGGTTACGCAAGATTTTAAAATCGTAAATTCAGGCATCCACTGTGCTACAAATACCTCCGGTCAGTAATTTCGCCATTAGTTATTTTGTAGATGTTTTGATTTTTTGTAAATATTTTGTTAATTTTTCAAGAGTAGTATTTTTTATCTCCCTTGTATCTGTTCAAGTTCAATAACTGTTGTCGATTAAATCGACTATACTCTCAAACTGCCTTAGTTTGGTTCGCAGAATTAGTAAGGATGTAATGTAGTAATTATTGTAAGGATTATGGATTATGTTAAAGAATTGAAAATCTGCGAAACTGTAAACCAGAATATTGCTTTGCATATTGACTTTCTTCTTGCAAAGTAAACTTACAACTGAAATTCTCCAGCCTAAGGAATTTATTAAATTTACTTTAAATTCAAAATAATTCTTTTCTATTATATTTCATTTTTGTATTTGGTTTGCAAGATTCTTTATGTGAGTTTGTGTGTTGAGGCATATTCTGTTGTGTCTGGGGAGAGTCATTTTCTTTTTGTGCCTTATTGTTTAACACACTCACCGGTAAAATTTCCACATTTTTCTTATCGTTGCATCTTGCAACCTTTTTAAAAGTTTTGAGTCAAAACTATTAAAAAGTTTGCAAGACGCAACGAAAATTTTAGGAAAATAAAAATGAGAAAAAAAAAGTGGGAATTTTACCGGTGAGTGTGTTAAATTATAAGGCACTAAAAGAAAATGACTCTCCCCAGACACAACAGAATTTAATAGTATACCTAATTGAAGATTGTTTTTTTTATTTTCTAATGATTGCTGTCAGTTTATTAATAAATTGTCCATGGAGAACAGATCTAAATATTTTCCGTTTATTCTTCAATTAAATTTTATTATTAGCCCAAATAAAGAAGCTATTACTGACTTACCTCGTAATCAATTCGAAAGATTCTGACGAGTCCGAGGTCCATAAAAATTCGTACACTAGCTTGGACCATATCATCTGTTCGCAATGAAAAGTCATCGAATCGAAGATCTGTCAGCTTGAGATGTTCTGCTTCTGGTATAGAGTCAGCCTTTAAAAGAAAAAAATATTATAAACAATGAAATAGGTGTTTAAAGGGAATGTATGTATCCCATTAACAAATAAATATTCATATACACCTGTTTAACATCCCTTCAGCGTCTGGAGATATACATACACCAATATTATCATTTGCGAAGGCTAGACAGGCATCTCAACCAGTAGGTCACACTATCCTGGGCTGATGACAGGTTAAGACCCAGAAACATGCATGTCCTCAAGTGTGAATCCTAGCTGGTGGAGGTGCTTGTCTCCCCTTTGTAAATATAAGGACACAGGAAATGTGTCAAAGACGACAGGAAGAGTCGATGCTTCCTAGGGCTAAACAGCGGTGGTGTAATTCCCTTACGGGACTGTCACGTTATGTTGACAGTATGCAACCACTCAATATTATCATTGTTCTTCAGAATTTCCTCCTCTAACTTAATATAATGTTTCCATCGCGCCTATATTGAAGGTATATTCGGAAAGAGAATAAGGGTTTTCTTGCGTTTGATGTTCAACCTCAGCTGTCGAAATCTGATAGGAAAATGTAGGCGGATATGGATTTCCTTGGGGATGATATTTTTTGGTGAATGATTGGACGAAGAAGTTAATGTAAAGGCTACTGGGGACTATGTGTAAGGAAAGGAAAAAATAAGAGAGTCCGGTAGATTTAGCTGGCGACACTATATAAAGAGTTAGTTGTGAAGAAGAGTAGTTTTATAATAGCAGTAAAAAAGGCAGAGTAATAAAACAGAGATTCTGTGGGTTAAAGGCCGCAGCGTGTTGCTAATCAGCCGTATGATTTTCTCTTGGTTGCATTAATGGATATTCATTACTTCATCTCTCTTTTCCTTGCCGCTGTTGCGCACGAAGTAGTTCGAGATAATTTCGTTTAGTTTTGAATGTGATGTGGTGGAACGTTAAACTGTAGTAAGCAATAACGGATGATCAGAAAAGAGTCAACTCTAGCTTTGCCAAATTCCAATTTATTTCCATGACATTCTGGATAATTTTACAAAACAGTATCAAATACACCAGTTTTATCAACGGGTGCATTTGAATGAAAACACGTTTGATTTGTTAGCGACTAGAATTCTTCTTGGAGACGATAAAATTATTCCTTCAGCCCAAATAAGGAAATGTTACTAAGAATGATTTTCTGAATATTGATTAGCCTATTAATTTGTGTCCCAGAATAAAGGTTAGATATACATGAACATTGAAACTTAACGATATGAATATGTAGCGAAGGTTAGAATCGAAATCTTACAGCTTTAGTATCTAAGTTCAGATCACTCCTTAGATCAGTCGACATGCTCTGAATGCTAACCAATCAACTTACAGAATTGTCACTCCATATTATAGAATATTCTATCATGCTTCAATTGTTCTCGCAAGAAAAAGGTTTATAAAAGCGAGATCCCGCCAGAATCAGTGAAGAGGTGGCAGTAAAGGTTTGAGATGGTTCCCGAGAAAATAGACGAACATATGAGAATTACTTCGTCTTCAATGCGCTTTTCAACGCAAGTACTATGAACGGAATATTGTTACCGCCCGCAACACAAATTATTAGCCTACCAGTTTATAATAAAAGAAATCAGAAGCGCATTTCAGATGCACAGACGATAAGCCCTTTAAACAGATAAGTTTCCTTGTTTTCTTGTTTGCTGCTCAGCCCGTGATAAAGTAATCTTCGACTAGAGTAAGCATAGCCTTATTCCTACCGCCCACGCAAAGCTAGTATCTTCTGTCATTAATGCGTAACCTTAAAGAACTACACTCTCTTGTAGCACATCACTATACATTACTGACAAGCAATTAGGTAAAAAATACGAACAGTGTAATATACTTCTGGAAAAGTAAGTGTTATCCAAACAACGTTGGATTTGGTTTATTTATGGAACAGCTCGCAATCTATCGTCTTACCAATATATCGAAACCCAAATAACTAAAGCTACAAACGCTTCTTGTTCTTGGTATGAGAAAAGTTGTTGTTGTTGTTGTCTGGGTAAAGTACAGATAGATTTTGTTTTTTGTATATCTATGACTGAATTATTCAATGTGTCTCCTTTGTATGACGATAGGGTATTGATTGAGGTAAATTTGGCTGTTATTTCTCGCAAGTTGAATGATCACACTGACAATATCGAAAGAAAGGTTCTTACATGAAAATATATTTCAAAATTACGATACGTTATTTAGGTACAGCAGGAAAGATAATCCGATGCAAGCAATTAAGGGTGTAATAACTTAGAAATATAAGTGCAGTGGAGAAGTTTGGAAGCAAAATTATACTCACATGTAGATATACTTAGTATACAAGTTGAAAGATGAAAGTAATTAGGAGGGACAGACGAATGATAGAGATGCCATATTTAGTACGGAAATTTATTTTGAGAAGAGTGATGTTTAATAGGTTGTAGCTGCATATGTTTATATCTTTATGTCTGATTCCATTTCTTTTATACATGTGTGGATATCATAAACGTCAATAAGCTTTTCTTTCACAAGAAGACATGGGCATATAGGTATTTAAGACAATTTACTCTAGAAAGGTATAATTTTTGCAAATAAAAGATAGTATGGTAATTTCATGGATAACTCAATTTTTTAGACTGAAAGAAATTTGAATTTCATGAGGAATTTTCTTTCTCTGTGTGAAAAGTCTGGCTGCATACGCGTTAGCACATGTCAGGTGCATACAATTGACAACACAGTTAATTAAGATTTATTCAGTGAGTTCTATTCAACACATGTTTACACGTGGAATTAGCAGAATCATTATTAACTTTAGATGGCTCGTAGGCGAGGTGAACAAATTCGTGAGAGAGATAGACTGGCAATACTTCTACTACGCTATCAGCAAATTAAAGATGGGGTCGCAAATGAAACAGTGAGTGATCTTTGCAATGCCTTTCAAGTAGACCGCAATATACCAGCGCGAATTTATAAAAAAAAATGCAACTCTTCGTGGAACAATACAGCCAAAACAATAAATTTTGTGTTTATTTTTGTTTCATAATATATATTTTTCCGGATGCAGCCAGACTTTTGAACACAGACATCATTTATTTTAGCATACATTTCTTTGGGTTTATGCAGCTTATAAAGGTTTTCACCTAACTAGCATTAATTACCCAACCATTATTATTATTATTTTATTTATTTATTTTTTTTTGGGGGGGGGGGTTCTGGATTCAGAACATTCATACTGCAACTATCTTCATCTTTATTTTTGTATTTCTAACTTTCTTCCACTTTTGATATTATTCCATAAGACATCCATTTTCATTTTCCCTTTCAAACAATATTTTCTTTATTGATGTTTGTACACGCATTGAATTGCGTTCCGGTTTTCTATTAACCGTTCTTTATAATGTAGTTCTTGTACTTCTTCATCGTGATAAGTGGTTTTAGACTAAAAACAATTATTAGTGATGGCGTATTTAAACAAAGAACCATTTCAAAATTCTCTCAACATAAATCAAGAAGTTTACAAGGCATTTGGTTGGGTGATACAGGCAAAGAGAACTCGGAATTTGTGGTAAAGATCTTCAGAATTTGAAATTAAGAAATGAAAACAGGCAAAGCTATGTGCTATCTCTAGCCTATTTAAGCTATACACAGAAACGTTCGGAGAAATAGTAAACATGTCAGGATCGTCTGTAGAGGTTCTGAACGTCATCAACCTTACCTATGCATAAGGAATCTTTCAGTGTAGAAACTTTCATAAGGAAATAAATATTACAACTGAAAGAAAGTGAATGGAGCAAATGCCAAGTATAATATATGTGGGATACCTGCGATCCCAAACCGGGAAATGTACGGTAGCAATCTAAAGAAAGGTTTGAGGTTGTCAGAAAGCTATTTGAAAATGTCAAATATCTTAGCATCAAGAAACAATGATAATGAAACAAAAAAATATTGCGGGAATGTTTATGTATTGTCCACTTCATTACCTAGAGCAAAAGCAAGGACATAGAAATAGATTACAAGTCATTGAACCGTTGACTTATAGAGGATTATTGCGAATGTCATAGATAGAAGGCAAATTAGTTATTAGATACACAGAATGACAAAAACCATGGAAATTATATAAGATACAGTTTACACTACTTTGAACTGAACATTCGGAGATAAAAAAGAAAAAGTTACAATGACTTCTAATATAAGGGGAAAATGAATGGAAAGAGAAGAAAATCAGTAATTACGTGGATGGATAAAATCAAGAATTTACACGCTTGAAAATCTAATAAATGTTCAAGGGCAGCACGAGAAAGACTAAAATGGCAAATAGGTGGTGGTATTCAGCATAATTTCAGCTTGGCGAATACTATGGGTGGTGGTGGTGGTGATGATGATGATGATGATGATGATGATGATGATGATGGTGGTGGTGGTGGTGGTGGTGGTGGTGGTGGTGGTGATGATGGTGATGGTGGTGGTGATGGTGGTGGTGATGATGGTGGTGGTGGTGGTGGTGATGGTGGTGGTGGTGGTGATGGTGGTGGTGGTGGTGGTGGTGGTGATGGTGGTGATGATGATGATGGTGGTTGTGATGGTGGTGATGACGATGTGGAGGAGGAGGAGAAGGTGGAGAATGAGGTGGAGGAGGAAGAGGAAGCGAAGGAGGAGGAACGGGAGGAGGAAGAGGAGGTGGAGGTGGAGGAGGAGGAAAGGGAGGGGAAGAGAAGAAAAGGAGGAAAAAAGGAGGAGGAAGAGGGGGGTGGAGGAGGAGGAGGAGGAGGAAGAGGAAGAGGAGGGTCTGTCGAAAGAAAAGCAGCAGGTGATGTGCTAAAGAACATTAGGAAAATTTCAGACTAAGAAACCAATTTTGGTACATGCATAATATCCCTCATATTTTCCCAGTCAGTATTGGCTCTGTATCAAATTCCGCCGAGGTCGGTTTTGTCTCCCATCCATCCTTTCGAGGTTGATAAAATAAACAGCAGTGGAATACTGGAGTTAATGTAATCGACTTTCACGAAATTACTGGCCTTTATGCCACAATTTGAAACCAATATTGGGTCTATATTACAAAAATAATTTTAAAAAGTCTTAAATCATCGAAAAAGAGTTTTAGGATTGAAACAAATCATGTTTCTTTAAAATTTGTTGCCAGTTTCATTTCAAATAGATTACACATTTTCAGAAGGGTCAGTCTCGTATATAAATTCAAAGTCTAATACCAAAATCTAATATCATTGTTTTAGTTCCTAATGACATTTTTATTGCTTGGAGGATCTTATTCATATTGTTCTTTTCCTACAAATGTTCTTTTCCAACAATATTCTTCGAATACAAACGCTCAGTAGAACCTACCTGAAATTAAAATAAACTTATTGTTCAGCATAAAACCGATTTGTAACTTTAAAAGACATGCATGAAACGCTCATATATATATAAGTTGTTTTCTTTTATTTATGAACATCAAATATGTCTCAGATACAAAATATATAATTAATTTTGGCTGAAGGTCATCTGAAACGATGCCCAAATTCTGTGAATTCGCTCATTTGATAAAAGATTGGGACGATAGTAGTTTCTCGTGCTTTTTTAAAAGTGAAAAATTTCACATTCATTTAAACTACTTACCTTCAGTTTCATTAGTTCCTCTGGTGTTATCGAAGCATGATAAGACAGCATCTGCAATGTTACAAACAAAGATTATACAATGTGACCTTTCTGAACAAAAGAAATGTAGGCTGCAATTAAAAGATGTTTTGATTGATATTTCTAGCAACACCTACGACCACCTATGATCCCTGGTTTCAAATAATTGGACGGCGACTTGTTTTATGAATTGTCTAATGCATTTCAGTTTCAGGTGATGATTGTATAAGGTATGTGTGGCTTGGTTCATGTGGGTTGTGCATATTATTAGGTGCAGATGTACAGAAGGTTGAATCGTTGGTGTTCTAGCATCAGGAGTCGATTCTGCATTGGGTGGTGGTTTTATATGTTTTCTGATAGTACTCTGGATTCTCCTATTGAATTAAAATTATCTTGTGTAGGGCGCAGACTGCTTTAGCAGGGCCATTTTTTAACTGAGTAAGCCCATGTCCTATTTATTTAAAAGTGGTATCAGATTTGGCAGTTTTTGACAGAGGAGATCGAAATGTTAATCAAATCAAAAAAACATATTCCAGTCACTAATAATCTTATTTGAATGGTTTACCTTGATCTCTTTGTGGTCGGAACAAGGATAATCCAGATTGATAGTCGTTGCCATATACACTCGTTGATAGATATTAGTATTAAATTTTATCAATTCTCACGTCGATGTGTCAGGTCCACAGCCTATTGAACACACTCAGTTGTCTGCGTATAGTCACTGACTTGGCAAAAGCCAGGTCTAATCTGCCATGGTTGCATAATCTGCCCTTGTTAGTCTGTTTTCTTATATTATTGTGTTTTTCTCATTATTTGTGAATAGGCGTCAACCCTGTGTACTTAAAATCTTTTATTCTTCTGTTGACCCATTAATTCTAAAAACATATTAGCCTATGACTCTTATTTACTTCCACTCTTCGGGTCTTGTAGAAAATTTACTATGAAATACCTTCTTCATTTTACTTTAGCACATTCTAGACATTTTCATTTCATAGTTTCTTCTTTCTGAAACCATTTTTGTTATCATTGCCTTTATCTAATTTTTTCTTGGCTGTGGTTGGCTTCCAGTTTGCACCTCATTTGTATTATATCTCCCATCACAGTAATCTGCTTGTATTTGTTTGCTTCTAAACATTTTCTCGTTCCACTGCTGTTACTTTGGAACAATTCACAATTTGCATTATAACTCAAGCCCTTATGTACTGCATTGCTATATTTATATACATCAGCTTTAGGGCCGCTGCTTAAGAATATTGTTAATAGTTTCCCCTGAAAACTTATTATATTTAATCTAGATTTTATAACTTGGATGGGTAATACATTAAAACATTAACTTATTTTAAGCATTTTCTAATTTTCTATTCATTTTTGTTTTAACTTATAATTTTCAAGTATTGCTACGTATTTGTCGGGATGATTTCGGACTAATTTCTGATTTTAGCGTCTATGTCTAATTTAATGTAATTTATTTTAATTAATTTGCAGAAACACTGCTTCATATATCTCGTTCCATAATCGTCCGTCTGCCTCGTCAAATTCATGTAATTAGGATGCGTGTACAGAGTCCATAGTTAGCATTTGATTAGTTAATTCCTTCCTTTTCATTTTCTCTAGAATAATTTCTGTTTCCATCCGGACTTTGATGTATAGAGGATGAAGATGAGAATTATAGTAAACACAAATCCATTGTAGAAAGAACAAATATAAATAATGTAAGCAGATTTAAATTTACCTCAAGAGCAACTTGCTGCTTGGCAGCAGCCAATGATACTTCCGCATAGAGTATGGCATTGTTAATACCAAGACCACAAAATATAGCGAATGCCTGTGAAAAAAAATAAAGTGTATAAAATGAAAATAATCCTCCAGTACAAGGCTTAAAAATTGCAAACAAATTTAGTTGCCATGATTTTTTTTAAAGTAAGTTATGAGTCAAATGTCAATTTCCATTATTGAAATTATTAAAAATACAAACAATTTTGTTTTTCCCAAAGTCAGTTATTGAAGAGTGTTATTAAAGAAGGAAGCTATTTTTTGCGGTTAAAATATTTTCAAGCTGAAATGATATATCTCAGGTTGGTTTTGGCCATGAGTGTTATAGTTGTTCGGTCAATGGTTTTAATGGTATAGTGTAAGTGGTACATTACTCAACAAACATTTGTTCCTCGAACGAAATCTTCAGGTAAAATTACTGTAACACCATATGACAAAGCTGGTATTTGAAAAACAAGTATAGTCCATTTGAGAGACTTGCATACAAATTTATGCAAAGAGCTTAGAGAGACCAGGAGACGATATTCGTTCAAAGAGTCATGCAGAATGCTCAAAGCCGGTAACTCGTGATTGGGAAGCAAATATGTTAATCATTACTGTAGCCTCAAGCTGAAATATATTTTAACCTGATATAGATATATCTCATTTGGAGTGAAGCAATAAAAAATCAATATTCTGTATAATTTTTAAAACTCAATAAAGTGTTCCAAAATAACTGACAGAAATGGTAAACTAATAATTTGATTAAGGGTTCCCTTTACTTTCTAAGTAAAATCATTGCAATTCTCAATTTTAATTAATTTCCCAGCATAATTAGAATATTTAATACCGATATAATTAACCACACTTTTGTTAACAAGAGAAATTACCGTATGAGAAACAAAACTCAAGTTAACGTTGTTATAATTAATGCAATGAGTATTAAAACCTAATTAAAAGTGATTTTATGTTGATTTATATTGATTCTAATTAGCATCCTAATATTAATTATGGCCAATAATTTGACAATACTTTTGTCATGTAAAGGTGTTGCTGAGTAATTTCTGTTAGCTTCAAATTACTCAGCAATCGGTGTACTTGATTGGGGTAGATGGCGGGTCACACAAACGACAGCAGTGTTATTACCAGTTCGAAAATGCCAGTGGCAAGTTCCAGGGTTGTAAACAAACCATTCACTGTTATGGAGAAAATCTCTCGCTGCAGACAGACGATGTAAAATACACCTAAATCAGCTCGCGGCGCCACCTTGTCAGACTGTGAGATGCAAGTATTTCGTATGTTGACTTAATTCAATGAATGGCATGGAATTACGCGCTTGGGCATCGTTTGTTGACGTGGTGAAAAACATGTTAGGCATTCACCGGGCCGAAAACTACAAGGAGTTAGTGGAAAAGCTGTTGAAAAGTCTACAGAACGTAGGCGCTAATATGAGTATTAAGGTTCTTTTTTTACATAGCCATCTCGATAAATTTCTGGATAATTGCGGCGATGTGAGTGATGAGCAAGGAGAACGATTCCATCGGGATATCAAAAAAATATAAGAGCGCTACCAAGTACGGTGGGACAAACAAGTGATGGCTGACTACTGCTGGAGTATCAAAACGGACTTAAATAATATTGGACGTGACAGACAATCAAGAAAAAGAAAATTTTTATCATAGTTCTTATGCTCGTGAAGGTTTTATTTCTGCTGTCAGTTTATTTAATGATTTGATGAAAATACTTGTTGGTCTTGGTATATTCAATTGTGTTACTTTTAAAGACTTAGGGTCTGATTGTTATTGCAAAAATACTATTTCTCAATAAGCAGAGCAATATTTGTTGGTTTAAATATGAATTGAGAGGTTTCTACGATTTTACTTTGAGAAACTTTGCCATCGAACAATATCAAATATAGAGAAAACAAATGAAAAAAAAAAGCTTTGTTTCCAAAAATGAGGCATTTCTGTACAGCAAAAACGGTAGCTAATCAAGGAAAAGTAAGCTTATTTTCAGATTCAGCTCCCTCAAATTAGCTAAAGAAAGATGCTTGGTGTCTCGACATCATTTCAAATTTTTTGTTATTGGTGACCAGTGTAATTATGCAACAACAGAGAAAGAAACGAGCATCCAAAATAAATCACGGACTTGGTTCACCAGAAGCTTACCCCTGCTTTGTTTTAATCATTCCCTTATAGGCTAAATTACATGAGTTCACACGCATATAGAAAAGCACATAATTTTTTTTTTTGTTTTAGTTAAACACTGGACTGTTTCCCATGCAGTATATACTCTCCTTTGCATTACTGATGTCATCGTTGACAAGAGTAAACGCTACAACAACTTATCTTTGGTTTACTGCAGGACTTCCTCGTCCCTCCAACACAAGATTGGACATAAGACATAGCTTTGAATACTTATATACACAAACGTGCTCAAAAATGCGCGCGCATACATTCACACACCTACACATGTATGCATATATGCAGTCACACACGTGAATATATAATTTTAAAATTGAAATTTAAAAAAGTACTTGTATATCACTAGGTTATGGTAAACAGCTTCTTGAAACGCACAGTCTTCCCTTGAATATCATTTATGTAACTCATGTAACTGAGAAAGTCAGAAGCAATTTTTATTACTGATTTATCCTTTCATATTCGATGATAAACACAACGATTTTGCCATTGTTGATGAGTCGCTGACATTAGTTTCTCCCCATCACAAGCAAAAGTGCTACATCAGGAGCACAAGTTACCACATGAACAAGTAGAGGTAGCTACGGTGAAGTAGAGACACAGGTGGAGAGGCAAAGAAGAAAAAAACAGGAAAGCAAGCAGGTCCAAAAGAGTGAGGTAGTATGTAAGGGTGAGTAGAACGTAAGCTATGAAGGAATATAATCAGGGACAAGACACGGAAATTGGATTTAGATTGGGTTTTAGAATAAATCTTTGACACATATCGGATGTCTAAGTATAAAGATCGACTGATGCCGATACACAATTCATAGAAGAGCGTTCATTGGTTGCTATCTAGGAAAGGAAAATGAAAATGTGAGTCACCAGGTTAGCAGATATTCACTTTCTTCCTTTTTCTTTTTCTCGCTCCCCCTCTCTCTTATATTTCTTGGCCCTCTTTTTCTTTAACTCACACTATTTTCCACTCGTTTAACTCTCCTGTAACTTTCTCTTTGTCTTTGATTTTATTTTTAATCCTCTTTCTACGTGACCGGTGTCTGGCCAGCCATGATCTTTCTTTCTTGGCCTGACTGCCGACTGTCAACACCTCTTATGTCCATCTCCCATGTTCCTGCCTTTAGGCTTTCACTTCATACATGCCAGCTCAATTTGATTCATTCTCAGTCGAAAGACACCTGTTGTTACTTCTTGTTGTTTGTATTTGTAATTGTGTACCATGTTCTCCGTTTTTTGTCTTTGTTGTCGTACACATTCGTTAGCTTTCTTACAAAGGGGTCTAATGCACTTAGCTTAGATTGGGAGGGGGGCGATCAGATTAAACATCTCAAGTGTAACTGCCAGAAATGATCGTGACGTCTAGTACTTGACTGAAGAAAGAAGGCCCCGAATGCCCCGTCTTTTTTTGTCTGTCCTTTGTTTCTCTTGTCCGCCTTTGTATCGTCTATCTGTCCGAATGTTTTTATTGTCTTCTGTTGCGCTTTAGTTATATATATATATATATATATATATATATATATATATAACATTATTATCGATTATTATAATTGGATACAAATTGATTTATTAATTAACATATTCATCGACATTTATTTCATTTCACAAGCAAAATTAAAAGTACTAAACATATATAAATATATAATTTTTCATTAAAAATACCTTGTATGGAAAATCATCTGAGTGTACAAAAGACAATAAAAGGATTACATTAAGAAACGTTTGGAATACTCAGGAGATAAAGACATATTTATTATGAGTGCATGTATATGTGTGTGCACGTATGCGTTAAAATTGTTACTTTTATCTTTATTTAGTAACAATAAAAATAATTTTAACGCATGCGTGCATACACCCATATACATACACTCTTAATAAACATGTCTACATTCGGTGTATTCCAAACGTATCTTAATATATTCCTTCTATTGTCCTTTGTACACCCTGATGATTTTCTATACAAGGTATTTATGATGCAAAATTATATATTTATATATGTTTTGTGCTTTTAATTTTGCTTGTGAATTGAAACAATTGTAGGTGAATATGCTAATTAATCAATAAATTAATTTGTATCCATTAGATCTCTCTGTTTTCTAACACGATAATAACGTTTGGTATTTTGTGATATAAGAGAATATCTTTATTGTGACTATATATATATATATATATATATATATATATATATATATATGTATATATATATATATATATATATGTATGTATGTATGTATGTATGTATGTATGTATGTATGTACATACACACAGACCCACACACCCACACACTCGCAGAGGGCAAGTTTCAACGCTTTCTTTCAATTTTCTTACACCATTTATGTAACTCTTTCTGACAAGAAGGTTCGCTTTCATGTAAAACAGCTATATTTTGTAGTCATTATCCGTAATCAACTCCCAAAACACTACAACCGTTCTACTTTGCATCACTTACAAGATCATTAAAGTACAAGAACCTGCACAATAACCAGCCTTCAATTTGGTTTTCTGCTCCTAGGTTAATCGGAAACATAGATTGCCGTGCTACTCATAAACCTCGGCAGTTCAATTATTTGGTGATAAAAACCAACAAAGCAACTTAAACCATCGAAAGGACGGGTGCGTTTGCCAGGATATACAATTCTTACAAATGTGTATATACATATATATATATATATATATATATATATATATATATATATATATATATATTATTTTATAGAAGGAGCTTCTACAGGACTAGAACTGTTTCATTCAAATGAAATCATCAGGAATTTACTCTGCTATGTATTGAGTACCTTATTTACTGTGGTTAACCCCGACTCAACCCGGGACCTACATATATATATATATATATATATATATATCATAATATCATAAAGGAATATGAACGGACAGATCTATGCACGTTTCCGTAGCATGGCGATGTATTCAATAATGCATGATCTTGCATAAAATTACATTATCCTTATCAAGTAACTGAACCATTTCATCAGGCAATATTTTACAGGTAAATTCAATCTCTGCAAAACTATGTTTGCGGAAAATATATATATATTGAATTCAGGTGTTTCATAGAAAAGAATATAATGCAATCATTTTAGTTGAGGAAGGAGGTGATTTGAATTACAACTAATCAATCGGTTTATTTGCTGAGGGCAGCAACAATAGTAATAACGTTAGATTTTGTTGGTAGACACATGACAATTCAATCGGATAGACAATTAGATATATTTACCAGTCAAGAGTTTATCAGTGACGTACACTGTAATAAATTATTACTGTCAACACAACCAATCTTACTGGCAAGTTTGGACGACCAGCCAGCATAATATTGTCACCACTTCGTAAACCGCAAATTTAATGATAATATAAATGAAGTGATAAAAATGGTTTAGGCATATACAGTACTTACATACATACGTACATACATACATACATACGTACGTACATACATACATGCATACCTACATACGTACGTACGTACGTACATACATACGTACGTACATATATATATACATACATACATACATACATACGTACGTACATACATACGTACATACGTACATACATACGTACATACATACATACGTACATACATACATACATACATACATACATACGTACGTACGTACATACATACATACGCACATACATACATACATACATACATACATACATACGTACATACATACGTACGTACATACATACATACATACATACATACATACGTACATACATGCATATATACATACATACAAGCATGCCTGCATGCATGCACATATTCATACATGCATGCATACATACCAACGTACATACATACATATATACATACATATACACGTGTATACACACACAAGATTCTTATAAATGTGTGTGCGTGTATATATATGATATGCATATGATTACACGCACAGATATGTGCGAGCACGCGCGAAAAGAAGAAGAAATTTATACAATCAGATATAAATACGCGTTCAAACGCATTAAAATCTACAAAGTGAATTTAAAGAATAAAAAGAATAAAATTAAGAGGTCGTAAACTACAATAAAAATATGGTAAAATGTGGTAAAATTACGTGGCAAATTTTGATATGCAAAATGAAGTGGAAAAATATAAAAATGCAAACGCATGCGTAAACATCAATATACAGATAAATATAGGCGCAGGAGTGGCTGTGTGGTAAGTAGCTTGTTTACCAACCACATGGTTGCGGCTTCAGTCCCACTGCGTGGTATCTTGGGCAAGTGTCTTCTACTATAGCCTCGGGCTTACCAAAGCCTTGTGAGTGGATTTGGTAGACGGAAACTGAAAAGAAGCCCGTCGTATATATGTATATATATATATATATATGCGTGTTTGTGTTTGTCCCTCTATTATTGCTTGACAACCGATGCTGGTGTGTTTATGTCCCCGTAACTTAGCAGTTCGGCAAGTACTGGGCTTACAAAAAGAATAAGTCCCGGGGTCGAGTTGCTCGATTGAAGGCGGTGCTCCAGCATGGCCGCAGTCAAATGACTGAAACAAGTAAAAGAGTAAAAAGAGAGATGCAGACAACAACATTACACAAACACAAATAGAAAGAATATATATAGACATATACGTCTACACACATAACTCTATACGCGTATTTTAAAATTTATAAATTTAAAATAAGTATAAAATTTGATTTATAAAATAAAAGAGAATATAAAGACATCGTATTAAATTTAGATGGAAAATCAGTTGAAAATATATTAATATGATAAGGAAAGCTGATTAAATTCAGATCAAAGGGATATACTTCAGAAGAATACCGCCATGGCCTGGTCGGTCGGTATGATATATTCACCGAAAAACAATAAACTAAATTCACCCATTAAATATTTTGTTTAAAGCGAGTGTGCAAGAATGTTTCTGGGAGCACTTCATTCGTGTGGGTAACAACGAATGATTTAACAAGTTGCTGAATATGGAAGAGAATAATGATTATATAACATCAGTTGTGTGATATTGATTATATAATGAAAAAGCCGTGGTCGTCTAAGTAATAAACCTCATGAATAAATAATTGCAAGCACGGTTTAGGTGACTTCACCTGTCGAGAGAGATTCACACGATTTGGAGGGCGTAGGTATTACAGGGAAAAGAAGTCGTAAACATAGATGTATGTGTATATGTGTATGTGTGAATATATGAATGGATGTATAATCATCTGTATGTGTATATATGTTAGCTTATGTACACGTGTGTGTGTGTGTGTGTGTGCATATGAGAGAGTGGACAAACGAAACAAAGGCCACTCGACACATTTACTAGGATTCACATGTATTATTCCAAACAGCTTGATTAGGATCCCTTGCTATTTCAAGTTTCGCAAGTCTCCAATGGAGCCTGTGTCCTCAGGCTGGTGCGACCTGGATATCCCACCAGCCTAAGGGATTACAGATTTGCGAAAATTGAAGTAGCATGGATCTCGAACCAAACTGATTTGAATTATATATATATATATATATGAAGTTAATCCAAACATGAAAACACAACGCGAGGACGTGGAACAGGAAAGAAAGAAAGAAGGAGGGTTTCGAGCGGAGCTCTTCGTCAGAAACATAAGAAAAGGAAAGATCCAAAGAAGCGAAGACGGAGGGAAAAAAATCACCAACGGTACACACGCGGTCACATTTTGAATGACCGGAAGGGAATGGGTGAAGAAAAAGTTATTTCAAAGACAGGAGAGTGCAAGAGGAGGTATGTGTGTATAAGTGTGGATATGTGCGTGCGCGCAGGTCTGCATGTGCGCGTGTGGGATCTTTTCATTTTCGAAGCCAATTTTTTCAAATTTTTCCTACTGAACCAAACAATTTGAAACTTCGTATACTGGTAGAATGTGTCAAAAGTATACTTAATTGTAAACCAGAATGAAAACGGAATTGTAACTTCTAAGTTTAACATTGTTTAATAATTAGAATTTTAACCAATGGTATTCGGTCTTTCGGCTTCATATTATTTACTCCGTCTCCATAGACTTGACCACCAATTTGGTGACGTAGTAAACACATGGTATGTGAAATGTAAACAAAACGATAACGATGAAATTTTTTACTCGGTGTATGTGTATATGTATGAATGTATGTATGTATGTGTGTATGTATCTATGTATGTGTGTGTGTGTGTATGTGTGTGTATGTGTGTGTGTATGTATGTATGTATGGCCGATTCAGTGTTTAGTTTTTTCGAGTGAATACTCGGTGTATGTGTATCTGTATGTATGTGTGTGTGTATGTATCTATGTATGTATGTGTGTGTATGTATGTTGGTGTGTATGTATCTATGTGTGTGTGTGTGTGTTTGTAACACATGGGATGTGAAATGTAAACAAAACGATGAAATTTTTTACTCGGTGTATGTGTATATGTATGCATGTGTGTGTGTATGTATCTATGTGTGTGTGTGTATGTGTGTGTATGTATGTGTGTGTATGTATGTATGGCCGATTCAGTGTTTAGTTTTTTCGAGTGAAAACGATGACATTTTTTACTCGGTGTATGTGTCTGTGTGTGTATGTATCTATGTATGTATGTGTGTGTATGTATGTGTGTGTGTGTATGTATCTATGTATGTGTGTGTGTATGTATGTGTGTGTGTGTATGTATGTATGTATGGCCGATTCAGTGTTTAGTTTTTTCGACTGAATACTCGGTGTATGTGTATCTGTATGTATGTGTGTGTGTGTGTATGTATCTATGTATGTATGTGTGTGTATGTATGTGTGTGTGTGTATGTATCTATGTGTGTGTGTGTATGTATGTGTGTGTGTGTATGTAACACATGGGATGTGAAATGTAAACAAAACGATGAAATTTTTTACTCGGTGTATGTGTATATGTATGCATGTGTGTGTATGTATCTATGCATGTGTGTGTGTGTATGTGTGTGTATGTATGTGTGTGTGTATGTATCTATGTATGTATATGTGTGTATGTGTGTGTATGTATGTGTGTGTGTATGTATGTATGTATGTATGTATGTATGTGTGTGTGTGTGTATGTGTGTGTGTATGTAACACATGGGATGTGAAATGTAAACAAAACGATGCACATACACCGAGTAAAAAATTTCATCGTTTTCACTCGAAAAAACTAAACACTGAATCGGCCATACATACATACATACATACATACATACATACATACACACACACACATACATACACACACATACACACACACACATACACACATACATAGATACATACACACACACACACATACATACATATACACATACACCGAGTAAAAAATGTCATCGTTTTGTTTACATTTCACATCCCATGTGTTACATACACACACACACACACATACATACACACACACACACATACATAGATACATACACACACACACATACATACATATACACATACAGTTGCCTACGTCACAAAATAGCTTTCCACGTCACACTAACAGAATGCAGTAACGTATTAGATATGAAAACAAACAATCTCATTGGTTAAAAATTCGCAGTTTTAATCTACGATTAAAGTCATAAAATAGATTTTTCTAAAATAAACTAGTTCCAACTTGTGTCTTGTTTTGAGACACTCTACCAGCACACGAAGTTTAAAATTATTTAGTTAACTAGAAAGATCTGGGGTCCTGGCTTCGAAAATGAAAAGATCCCGCGTGTGTGTATGTGTGTATGTGTGCAATGATAACACGCGTGTGTGTGTGTGTATACTATATATTATATATATATGTATATATTTGCTGTATGATAAAACTGTACACCCCTCCCAATAAAAAGTGGTGATAGCCAGCCATTATAAATAGACCAGTAGCCGGTCGACAGGAGAAGTTCAGGAAGGTCGAGGGTACGTGTAGACTGTGTTGATAGTTGTGTCTGTGGTGAAATAGTACTTATACTGTGATACTGAGTTGGACGTTATAACGATCCAACCTTTTGAGGATAACACTGTGCGACTGGGGATGGTAATTGCTAGAGAGAAACATTCTATCGACGACTTCGGTATATAACAATATCTATCAGAGCGACAAATGTTGACAAAAGACAGATACAACAGTGGCAAAAGACTGGTTTACAGCAGTGGCGACGAGGAAAAACAAATTTACGCAGAGTGGAAAAAAACATTCACATAGAGAGCTTAAACTAATTCACGTAGAAAATTAAATACCGCCACAAAAAAAAAATCTTGTGCAAATTTACGAAAATCGTAAAATATGGAAGACTTGTTATCTGGGATAGTTGAGTTGCAAAAACAGCAACAACAACTCAAGGAATAACAAGAACAACAAGAACTGTAGCAGCAAATGCTACACTTCACGAAGTTGATAACCAAACCGGAGAACACATTTTCACTTGACCATGTAACAAATTCCATAAGCGAATTCAAATATGATCCCGAAGAAGGAGTAACTTTCGAGGCTTACTTTCGAAGATTACTTTCGAACAAATTTTTGAATAAGCGTACCAGGATTAGACGGACGATATGAAAACGCGTCTAGTGTTAAGAAAACTAGCGACAGCAGAACATGAGAAGTATAGCAATTTCATATTGTGAAAAAAGCGTCTGACATAAATTTCACCGACGCAATTGACATTTTTGTGCAAAATGATTAGTGAAAAGAGCTCAGCGTTTAATATTAGAGGAAAATGTTTAAATGTAGAAAAGAATGAAGATGAAGACTTTACTACTTGCGCAGACAGAGTCAACAAAGAACGTGGGAGATTTAGGCTAGATATGCTTACTCCAGATTCTTTGAAATGTTTGATTTGTGCACAATGATTGACAGATAGAGGGGATGCAGAAATTCGTACGAAAATTCTACCAAAACTGGAAATGAACCAGGATTTGATATTGCAGAAACTGTCAAAGTGTGATAGGATATTAAAATTAAGGAATACTATTTCTTAAGGAATGACATGGAAGAAATTTAACGGAGTGTTTCCACATAAGACCAATGTAAAAAAGTCGGAATACAAATTAAGTGTTGCAAGAAAGACAGAAAAAATATCGGGATGCAGACCCATGTATGGCATGTAGTGGGATGCACTCGAGAAAAGATTGTTCGTATAAGAAAAAAAAAGGAAAAGTTGTGACTATAACAAGCATAAAATTCGTGAATGTGAGAATTGAAAACGCTCGTGTCAGAATGCAATTAGACACGAGAAGTGGTATCACAATCATGAATGAGAAAACATGGTAACAAATAGGTAAACCAAACTTATACGGTGTTACGAGAAGAAAATTATATTTCATGGGCGAACGCATTTGTAATATAATGTTCAAAGGTCGAACCAAAAATGTGAATATTTATGTGTTGAAAAAATTCATAAACTTATTTTGCACCGAACGTATGAAGAAAAATAATTTATAGGATACACCCATAAACATTTTGTGCAAAAGCGTAAACGGAACGGTCAAACGATCGAACGAGGTCGGTGAACAGAAACAAAAACAAGTGATGTAGAACACTGTGCATGAACTAACAGTAACTTTGGAAGAAATAAAAAGAAATGCGAGAACTGAAAAATGTATTCATGGGACAAAAGAAAACTGTGGTTGACAAAAGGAAATAAAGACAGGTCTGATGCAAAGAACCGCCAAGATGAGAACATGTACTTTATATGTGACTAGCAGTATCGCCTGGCATTGCTCGGGTTTGTAAGGGAAATAACTATATAAGCATTCTTAGAGATGTAAAGTATAATAGCCATCTCAATATGGCTAACCACAAAAGGGGGGTGTTACTGTAGCTTTTTACGTTCTGAGATTTAATAATACATTTTTAGAGAGTTACTTCCCTTATATAATAGCAAAAAAATGCATTAAAATGGGAAAAGTGATGGTAATTTTTTTTTTATCGTAGACTCATCGTAGATGCGCGCTAATACCCAGAAGGGCTAGATAGGAATCACGACTATAAGATACCCGCTTTTGGTTAAACTGCACCGCAAAATGTGGGAGTAGTTAGGAATCTAAATCGTAGGAGACAGACACCACACAACCTTGCTTTTATGTATATAGATGTATACTAATGTATGCTTAGAGGGTGGTCTTACCACAGACATTACAGAAGAGAATGCTAAAAGGGTTTCATCTAGGACATTCAAGCATCTCTAGAATGAATATAAAACTATAGTATCTATTTCTTTACTGCCCACAAGGGGCTAAATACAGAGAGGACAGACAAAGGAATTAAGTCGATTATATCGACCCCAGTGCGTAACTGGTACTTATTTAATCGACCCCGAAAGGATGAAAGGTAAAGTCGACCTCGGCGGAATTTGAACTCAGAACGTAACGCCAGACGAAATACCGTTAAGCATTTCGCCCGACGTGCTAACGTTTCTGCCAGCTCGCCGAGTATCGTATCACTCTAGGTCGAATGGATGGGCCGAACGGTTCGTGGACACTTTTAAGAGACCTTTAACGAAGGTTAATAGGGATGCCACGGACGAGGTCACGATCCAACAATTAAAAAGGGTGTACTGGGTAATTTCGAACCCAAATGCGCCAGAAGGAAGTTCATCAGCGGAATTAATGTTTGCCAGAAAGGTAAAGTTCGTATTCGATAAACTGTTACTAGTGAAGAAAAAATACATACTACTAAAGAGATGCCAAAATTCTTTAGAGTCGGTGATAAGGTATATGATAGAATGTACAAAAATGGCAAGCAATACTGGGAGGAGAAATTGTAACATACATTGGAAAAATGGTGTATGATGTAAAAAGCAGACATGCAATGGAAAGGAGACATAGAAATCAGCTTAAGGAAAGGGTCATAAAAAAAGGGAACCAACAAGATGGATTGGCTATATGACGCTTTTCGGGTTCCAACACCGTTACAAGAAGCCGAAACCACACATACGAGGAAAAGAAAGGACACTGAATTCCTAAAAGTAGACCTTAAGGAGAAAAAATATTGATATATAAAAAAGAAAAAAGAGGAGGTAGGGTGAATGAAAGACCTAGAATGTTAATAAAAAAAATTGAAGGGGGAGATGTTATATAGTGAAACTGTACACCCCTCCCGGAAAAAATGTTGTAGTAGCCAGCCATTTTCAATAGACCAGAAGCCGGTCGGCTGGAGAATGTGATGAAGGACTAATATCTCAAACGTCAAGTAACTGCCTGTATTCAGTAAGGCATTAAGCTGATAACGTATTTCTTAAACCTTATTGTTTCTTTAAAGTCGATTTTTATAGTTCTTTGTATTTATAGCCTAATGTATACATATATATATATATATATATATATATAATATATATATATATATATATATATAATATATATATATATACATATAAACATATATACGTACATATATCTATATACATATACATACACACGCGCACGCACTCACACACACACACACATAAATATATATATATATATATATATATTATATATATATATATATATATATATATATATATATATACATAGGAGGTGGTACCAAAAAGTTCCCGAGCTAGTTCTGTAGTGCGCCAATAGATGGCAGCAAACGGTTGCTTGCTCAAGGAGAGTTAGCAGTGACCTTCATGAGGCATGTACCGTGTAACATCGCTGTGTATACTTCGCAAGGTATGAAATATGTGTTTTGTGATCATTGTATGCTGTCGTCTGGGATTTATCATGGACATGAAGAAAGAGCCAACGTGAAATTTTGATAAACTTTGGAAGTCTGCTACAGAGACATTGATCATGCATCGGCAAGCTTCCGGCGACGGAGCAATGGGAGGCGGCGTAAAACATAAAACAGATGAAAATGTTATTTGGTATTGCTACAGTTGTTTTAAGAGACTATTGTGACGCAAGCGTAGTGCGGTCAAGTATGCAATATGCACAAGCCATAAGATTATATAATATGTCACTAAACTCTCAAACCCTAAGCGGAACTAAATAAACAAGCGAGTAGTGACATGTAAACTAATCAACAGATTATGAACAATTGAAATTTCTATTCGAAATTGCCAACATCAAGAAATGAAAAATTAGTGGGACTAAAAATTGTCAAACAACAAGGATGGATATCAGAATGAGATCATAGATTAAAGAAGAGTCTAAGACATTTCTGCTCCAAAAATGTCATTAAACTTAGTAGACTATTTCATAAATGTTGGTAGTGGCATTTTTGTTAAGTGAGAATGGAGAGAGTGCGATTAGGTTTCATTCTTATTAATCCTAAACGCGGCTTACCAGCGGCATTAGGTGTAGTAGGAAAAATAGCTTAATCTTGTCCTTGTTAAAGGTTCTACTATACCCACTAGGCGCAAGAAAGTGTTACCCCCAAAGTACTTAAAAACTCCCTAGCCAGTTGCGTATCTTCTAATAAGTATCACAATTCTTTCTTCCTCCCTCTAGACACAAGGCCTACTGTAGGTATTATAATATTTGAGTATAAATTCGAAGCAAGTTCTACATCTGTCAACATTGATAAGGTATCTGTACACAATACAAGCTGGCTCAAGCAAGATTTTTTGAAAAATTAACTATTACTCAAATATGTAGGTCTCTCCTATCTGTTCCACCGTTATTTATCTTAAGGTGACTTGCATATTTGAGACGGCACAGCTTGACACGCGTACCATGTCAGAACGCAAAGAGATGAAACAAAAACCTGTGAAGCATCTTGCCTGACACTCTAACACTTCTGCTAGTCCACTGGTCGGTATTGGTGCATTTTTGTTAACTCCGAGAGACAAAGTTGACATCGGTGGTATTTGAATTCAGAGCGCAAAAAGTCAAAGCAATAACTCCAAGACATTCTAACCAACGCTTTAACGGCGTTGTCAAACCAAATACTAGTTATGAATTAATATATGATTTTTTTATAACTGGTACAGGAGATGTTTAAATACAAATTTCCATTTTCTATCTGATAGAGAAAAGATTGTATCAAGATTTAGCACTCTTCAGGTCTGTTGTTTTTATTTAATCAGATCAACCTTGATCAAGGAAACCTATGATTTAAAATGATTCAATCGTATTGTCTTGTAAATTTGTGACTGCACTTTCCAATATGTCCTTGATTTCTGCATATGGTTGATTTAAAGAAGTTTGACAGTTGCTATGTTTAACAGATTTTTCAACCTTTACCAATATTCCAATATTAAAAGTATTTAGGAATATCTTCTGATATACTTTCGCAAATCTTAGTTATTCGGTTCAACCGAAACGAAAATGTTACTTGGATTACTTTTGATATATATGAGATCAAAATTCTACTAAATGGAAAATGTCAGTGGGTTTGTGATAAATGTAATTCAAAGTATCAAAGCAGATCTGAAGATGCTTGAAGGAATTATTCACAAGATATTCAACGACAACCTACTGATCGGAAAACAAGTAGCTGATTGGAAGAGGATTAACGGCAAAGCTGCTGGAAGGAATCATTCAGAGATGTTCCGATATTCAGAGATATTCTAATATTCAAGTGATACGGGACTAAGAAAAGGTGATCAACAAAGAAAAAAGAAGGTAGTTTTGGGAAAATTATAAAATACGTTCACAGAAATATTATTTCAGAATGTCGTCTTGACCGGAAATGAAAAAGCATATATGAATAAGTATTGAATGAAATAAGTTAGGTAGAAAATGACTTCGTTCTGTTAAAATAAATTCAAAAGAATTGGGGAAAACGGGGAAAATTTGGCAATTATAAGACCAGAATGCATGACGCAGTCGTGAATAATGTTAAGAAGAAACTTTGTAAAATAAGAATTAAATCTAAGGTAGCATAAACATAAATTTCTAGAGTGAGGTCTTAGAGTTAAAAAAAAAAAAATGACTGAACTATTATTTGATTGTTTGAAGAATTCTTCCTGTATGTTAATAATGAAACAAACAGAAACAAATAAATGGCAAAATTAAGAGTGCCAGAATTGATATTAAATTTGTCAAGGATAGTAGAGAAACACTCCATTATTTAGGAAAGTATATGTTAAGAACCATAATTATGCTAAAAGACATAGCAATTCATTCATTATTTTCGATATAAATTCTATAATAGATCTTCAAATAATGTTTTTCATACACATCTACATATACAATACACGAAAAGCTTTTCCAACGTATTTGCTTTATTTTTTTGAATATCATTACAATATTTTTGTAAGAACTGTAATATAGCTTTGGTCAATATTTGTCATATATTATTTGTAATACACAATCTAGTTTAATATGTAATCATTTTATTACGATTGATAACGTATTTACATGTCATTCAAATTCCATTGATAACTTTAATCACGGAAACTCGCCTAATCGTGATTGAATAAGTAAGAAACTGTCATTTGTTTCAATACTGATTTTGGATTTGCTTCAGAATAACATTTACTTAATAAATAAGTTCAATAAAATATCATAACAGTTTGGGAGGAAAATATCCGTATAAAACACATTCATGTAATGAAAAACATTTAGGTCGAAAATGCCAAGCATGAAAGTATCATGTCCGACTTAATTGATAAAGTGAGGTGAATGACCCTCTATAAACAAATAATTGGCCGACAAAATACGCAAACATACAATGCATCTTTGAATAAAGTCACTATTGAGTGAAAAACGACGTCCAATATAATATTTTTAGAGTGTGAAAGCAAAATAGATTCTGTAGCAGAGAGAAAAGTTGAACTAAAAGTGAAATCTTGCATTATAGAAAGAAAAAATGAATTTATCGATATCTCTTGTCAGTAGTCTAATGAGACGAGAGTCAAAGTAATAACAGTGATTCACAGATGTACAAATAGATTTTATAAAGCGAGTTATCCTCAAACAAGCTTCAACTGCTAACTGTTCTCTACTCAATCAAGATTCGGATACTGATAAAGTACTTAAATTGAAACATACAATAGATCAATATGCAAAGAAAAATACTAATGACTGTAGTTAAATTGATTATAACATTGATGAGAACATGGGAGATGTGTATCGGAGAATAAAGAATTGGATGGAAATATCGTATAAAAAGTAAAAACACTGGAGCTTAATGCTGGATGGTTTACTCACACGCAACTGTAAAGAAACTTGCCCAGTAGTATGTATAACATCCAAAAATTACATTAAACCGGTCGCATTTTATAGAACAATAATTTGAGCTAACACGTTTGGATTTAAAGTATTTCAGACTAAAACAAAACCAACTATTAAATGCAATTTAATTAAAAAATTCTTTTCTTTTATTCCTTTTGATTTTTATATTCTGTGTTTTAGAGACTTGCTACGTAAATTGATGTCATCTTATACAACTTTCCAATCCATAAACAAATTGAATATGTAGTTTATTGCGTAACTGTAGAACTGACACTTCAAAACACTCTTTTGCAAAAATGTTACTTAACTCACTTTGTAACAATAAGGTTCAGCCCCATACGTGGCACTTTGGGCAAACGTATTCTACTATAACCGCGGGCCAGCCAAAGCTTTGTGAGTGAATTTGATTAAAAGAAACTATGTTGAAACCCGTCATATGAATGTGCATGTGTGCGTGTGTGTGTGTGTGTGTGTGTGTGTGTGTGTGTGTGTGTGTGGTGTGTGTATGTGTGTGTGCGGGTGTGTGTGTATGTGCTCGTGCGTGTGCCTTTGAGTCTGTGTTCGTCTCTTCCTTTGCCGCTTGACAACCGGTATTGGTTTGTTGTTATGTTCTTGTGACTTACTGATTTGGTAAAAAAAATAAATGATAGAATAAGTACCAGACTTAAAAATAATTACTAGAGTCGATCTGCTTGACTAAAACCCCACTTCAAGGCGGTGCCCCAGCATGGACGCAGTCTAATGACAAAACCAAGTAAAAGACAAAATATACATATGTAGAGATTGTTGAAAATGACCAACTTCGGTTACTTGATATAGGCAAATTAAACATTTCAGGTTAATTAACACACTGATCAAACTTGCGGTACTTATTACTTGTGTTGTATTAAGTTGAACACCTTATCCGGTATGTAGTTAAAAATGCAAATTATCTAATTATGCATATTCAAATGTAAAATATACAAATTAGACAAAATATTTTTTTCAAATTTCGACATTCCATTCTTTAATAGACCTGTTTAATGTTTCAATCTTTGGAAGGACTTGAATAACAATATCTACCAATAGTAAACCTCTAGTACAATAAAATATGCACAAATAGCACCGCAGTAAACGTTTCTGGAAAGTCTTGTCCATGTAGTTTCAAATTAAGTGTCCAGTTTTTTAAATCGTTAAAAAAAAAACATGGATGAGGAATTTTATGCAAAATATGCCAGACGTTTCGGATAATTCTGTTACATGAAAAAATTTTCCAAGGCTGAACATGGACATCAGGTACAAAATCAGAGCACTTACATATGTAAATCGCTTGCAAATCTATTGAATGTAACATTTGGAGGTTTATCAAAAACTGGGCTAGCTGTTCAGTGTTCGTTCCCAATACGGAAATTGGGTCTTTTAGAGGCAACATGAAATTGCCAAAAGGATAGTTTTTAAAAGGTACTTTTGTAAGGTCAAAAAATATAGATTCATATATATATTTTTTGGGGTGAGAAGTCCATTTATAATTTGACAAAAAAAATATGAAATCTCCAACTATGCTTAACGTATGATGGGGGGAGGTTATGCACGCACTAATTGTAGTTAAGCATTTAAGTGAGTATAGGACATTTGAAGCCAGTTAAAACATCGGCTATATGCGGTATGGTAGTGATTCATCTCAATTCCTATATCTTTGTTTCCTTTGATCTGTTGTCTACACTGAACCCATCAATGACCATCATAACGATCTGTGAAATTTTAGAGTTCCTAGACACTACACTTATAGTGTGGTAGAGAGCGATTTAAATTCAACAGTTCTTTTAATCACATTGGCGGATCTTTTCGGTTTGAACGGCAGTTTTTAACATAATTTCTAGGTAGCTAAAAAATTTTAAACTTCGTATACTGGTAGAATGTGTTTATAAAACATCTTTTTCTCTTGGCTTTATTGAGAAAATTCTATGGTTTGTAAGATATTTGTTGTTGTTTTTTCTGCAATTTCTGCAATTTCAACCAATCAGTGACGTCTATTGAGTTAAAAGGCATTCTGTGTCGTATGAATATGTCCCTCGTTTAAGAAACAGATTGGGTTTATTTACATTTGTGAAGAAAAAATATACCCTTCCCCCACCCCTAACCCTAAAACAGATTGAAATACAATAGATCGATACTAGGGTCATAATTATGGGTGACAATTTCATATGACACCGCTAGAAAAAACTGCCGTTCAAACCGAAAAGATCCCACATTCACCTGTCTTACTAAAAACTTAGCGTGCAAGTCAACTCAAATTTTCTAAATACTTATAGGATCATTTGTTAAAAATCACCTGATAAAGACAGATCTTCTTTGCATGATGTAATCGAAGTGACCAAAGCATTAATTAATAAAAACGCTGCTGAAACAATTGTGAACTCTTAAACTTCACTTGCGTTGAATGTTGTGCTTGCGTGCGTGCGTGCGTGTGCATGTGTGTGTGTGCGTGTGTGTGCATGGCGAGTCGCGTGGATTATTGGTTTGGGTGTTGCATCCCTGGACTAGGTAATACGTGGTGTTCTTGAGCTAAACGGCTGACACAAATGATCATTCCGGTGATGCGCCGGCGTCCTATCCAGAGTGGAAGGACTATATAAGCCACAGAATCCGAAGAACTGGTCTTATAAGCCTAGAGCTCAGGAGGGACTGTCGATCCTCATATAATCTTCTACATGAATGAAGATATATCCTTTATTTTATAATATGTGTATGTGTGTGTTTGTGTGTGTGGTCTGATCAAGAAGTATCCTGACTGTTGCCATAGTAACGAAACTAAAACACAGGAGTAAAGCCGCTTGGCACATATTGAGCTTGAACTCTGCTGTGAATGCGTACTGAGGTTTAACTTCTAGTTCATGTCCGTTGTTTAAAGCAGTGCTTGGAAGGAATGGGTGTAGCGTATGATCGCCGCATTGGCCATGACACGGAAAGTTGAGCAGAGAATCGACATCAAATTTTGCCTAAGCTTGGCTATACCTGCTCAGGGGCCTACACAAAGTTTGTAAAAGGTTTTCATCGTTATCGACACAATCAAGGCTATCTTGTGTCTTTTTGGTCAGCTGAAAGTAGTTTGGGCACAAACCTGGCAGACACGCATCTCATACCCAAATCTTTAGTTATAATGGACTGAACTGAACCGTAACTAATCTACAGATCCTCTGATAACTCACGGATGGTGATTCGACGATTTTCCCTCATAGCTGCAGGAACATTTGCGATGTTTTTCTCAGTTCTGCTGGTTGTGGGTCTCTCAGAACTTTCGTCAATATCGACATATTTTCGGCCATCTTGGAAACGTCTGAACCTCTCGTACACTTGCGTGCGGCGCATACACTTCTCTCCATTCACTTTCTGCAACCTCGCGTAGGCCTCTGAGCAGATATCGCCATGACAAATTTCTCTGTCATGGTCAATGCGACGGTCACACGCTACACACCTTCCTTCCAAGCACTGCAGTAAACAGTGGAAGTGAGCTAGAACGTTAGAATGGTCAACCTGTGCCAAGTAGCTTTATTCTGCGTACTGTATTTTCGTTACTATAGCAACAGTCTTGACACTTATTGATCAGACTCGTATCGAACTGTAAGTATATGAGTGCTCAACACCGCATTAGTTGATAAATATTCTTTATTTGTGGGTTAACCAGACTACTATTGTTTTCATGATGAGAGAGATATCTCTCAGCAATTATTCAAGTTTGCCACATCGGACATTGCCATTCGTCTCCATCTTGGGTGAAAACAAAGTAGGTGTTGGGTCCTGCATGAAATTTCGGAATGTGAAGAGGTTTTATCCCTAATAGTTAAATGTTCGCTTTTGATGTCATAATGTTTAATTTTTCAGCCCCTTTGCTGCCCCGTCCCCTGTATTTGTTGGCTTTTGCGAAGATGCTCCTGGTTATCTTGGGGTTGTTGAAATGATTTTGTTGTGCTCGCATTCAAGATAGAGACGAAAATCAACTTGTCATGTGGCTGACTCTTGAATAATTGTATAGTTGTTGAGAGACACTTTTCTCAACATGAAACCAATGGTAGTCTAATTATCCCACGAATAACTTGTGTGTGTGTGTGTGTATTATCTCTCTCTCTCTCCCTCTCTCTCTCTCACACACACACACACACATATATACACGTTTATGTGTGCTTGGGGAGTGAATGCTGTACGTGTGTGTAAATATGTTCGTGTGATCGTCTGTATAGGAATATCTGTATTAAAACCTGTAAAATCATTACTCAAGTATGTAATACATGTTGACTGTGGAGAGAAGAGTTGCATCAAAAGTGTAATGCAATCGAGATACAACTGAGAAGAGAGCAGTGATCGATAGAAGGAAATTCTTATTTCATTGAGAATGAGACAACTGGAATTAAGACGAGTAAGTTAAAAGTAGACGCTGGAGAAAAAGCATCTTAATTCAGTTAAGAACAGCAAATACCACCTGACAGACCGTAAATCAATAGACATTTGTCTAGGAAAGACAGAGAATTTGTTCCATTAGATCAACAGCTTTAAACTGATAAACCGGACGTATTATAAATGATGTTATGACAAAAGAGTGCTCTAATCTCCTTTGTGATCTTTCTTCAGTTACTGAAATGTACTGGGGCAGAATGGCTGAACTCTCTACCAACTAACAGCATTTAATCGAAAAGATACTACAAAATAACAATCCAAATATCTTATGAAGACCTGATATTGAGGTAGTTGACACCAAAACAAACAAATACGTCATGAAGTTGCTATACAAGGTAAGTATATTTGCTGTAAATGGTACTGGGAATTATTGATATATTCTTAAATCTGAGTTCGATGTTCTTAAGCAGGATGATAAGTATATTAACAATAATATTCGGAGTATCTTAGTTCAATTTCTGAAAACAATCTAATAAATCCGCAATTACAAATACGCTGAAAACATTCACATCATATCGAAGTTATCATCCATTATGTGTAAGTATTCAGCTTAGATCGTAGGTTTACCACGGGCCCTAAGTCTTGTAAGGCCAAGCCAAAACTTGGTTTGAGATTACATTTTCCTTTGAACGGGGTGTTGGTCCGTTACAGTAAGCAATAATATGTAAACGAAATGTCATTCACATTTTAGGCTCAGGAGAAAGGACCATTATTATATTCTCCATTTTCCCATGAGTCTACAAAGGTTAACAACAACAACAACAAAAAATTGAACACTTCTCTCTACTGTAGGCACAATACTGAAATTCTGAGGGCAGGGAGAAGTGGATTACATCAACCCCAGTATTCGTCTAGTACTAGTTCTTTTCTTTATCGACTCGAAAGGATGGAAACCAAATTCATCCTCGGCAGTATTTAAACCAACAAAAACAACAACGAAAACAACAATCCTTTCTTCAACAGGCACAGGACCTGAAATTACGGAAGAGGAAGCTAGTGTATTGCATTGACCCCCGTGGTTTGACTGGTACTATTTTATCGACCCAGATGAGAGGCAAAGTCAATAACAGCTGGATTTGAACTCAAAATACAGAATAAAGGACTAAATATCGCTAAGCATTTTGTCTGACGTACTTACGACACCAGAACATAACGATTCTGCCAGGTCGCTGCCGAAATAACAATAATAATAATAATAATAATAATAATAATAATAATAATAATAAAAATAATAGAGAGAAAGGGAGCTAATAGTTGAAAAGAAAGCCGACGTTGACAAAGCCCTTACCCATCGATGGTTAATGTCTTCTGGTTTAAAATCAGAAACAGAAGGGTTTATCATAGCGACCCAAGATCAATGCCTACCTACCAGAAACTAACAGGCTAACATATTAAATAATGGCAGTAGCCCAACATATCGTGTGTGTAAACAACAAAATGAAACCATTGATTACGTTGTCTCCATGTGCTGTCTTCTTGCACCTACAGAGTATCTCAACAGGCACGATAGAGCAGCACAATGTATCCACGAGGAAATTTGAACCTGCCCCATGATAAAAACTGGTGGAAACACAAACCACCTCCAGTGCTTGAAAATGATAACATCTCACTCCTCTGAAACTTCACCAATCAAACTGACAGAAAGATAGATGCTAATAGGCCAGACATTGTATTGTAACACTTCAGACAAAATCCATACCTCGTCATTGATATGACTGTGACAACTGACATAAATGTATCTGTCAAAATACCTATCAAAATACCTACCAAAAACTCAGCAAGTATAAAGATCTTGAAATAGAAATTGGCAAAATGTGGAACCTCAAGACTAAAACAATATCTGTTGTCATAGGTACCCTAGGAATGATAGCAAAAAAGGCTGATTCCTACCTAGCTCAGATTCCAGGAACCACCTCCAAATGGCAGAAATTCAAAAGATAGTGCTCATGAGAACTGCCCATATCCTAAGTAAAATACTGTGTATGTAATTTCAAATTTTAAAACAAACTCAGAATTTTCTTGTTTTCTTAAACATTCTCGAGAACAAATACTATGTGAAAAACCAAATATATGATACCCTAGGCATAACACCAGCATTAACTTCTAACTCGTTGTCTCTTGAGGTCTCTAGGTGAGACTTGGAGTCAACTTGTACAAATACAAGGCAAAAGTCAAACTTAGTCACTATGCACTATGAGCTGAGCTGAAAAAGAACGGACCTCGTCTTAACCACCTTCTCTCCATGGATGATTTAAAACTTCTTGCAAATGCAGTGACTGAAATGGAGATGCGGGTTGAGACTGTGCAAATATGCAGCAAGGATATAGGGATGGAATTCGGTATCTCGAAGTATGGGGTGCTTACTTTGAAGCGGAGGAAAAGAGTAACTTTTCGGAGCATAGAATTGCCAAACGGTGAGAGAATGGAAGACCCGGATGATGATGGGTACAAGTACCTTGGGATCCTGGAGCTGGACAATATTTTGCACAGAAAAATGAAAGACAATGTCATCACTGCATATTTCAAGCACCTCAAACTTCTCTTGAAATCAAAGCTCAACTCAAGGAACCTTGTGACTGCATCAACATATGGGCTGTTGCTGTAGTCCGCTATAGTGCACCCATCCTAAGATGGACACAACGGAGATTGACCAACTCGATCGCACTACCCGAAAGACAATGACAATGCATGGGGCCCTCCACCCTAAGGCAAGTGTACACAGGCTCTACATACAGAGAAGTAAGGGTGGATGTGGGCTGATTAGCGTATGGGAGTGCATCAACAGTGAAAGACGAAACATGGCAGAATATTTGGTAAGCAGTAAACAAGACCTGCTACTGTATGCTGGTAGTGCAGAAGGAATTAACAAAAATGGACTTGAGAGTGCTCATGAATTCCAATCAGGAACAGCCAACGAGAAAGAAGAAACCCTACTCCGCATGGAATTACATGGTCAGATCCACCGCGAAACGGACAAATTAAAAGACCAAGAAGCATCATCGAGGTGGCTCAACAAGGGTAACCTAAAAAAGAATACTGAAAGCCTAATCATCACCAGGCATTGAATACCAACTCACCGAAAAAGAATATACACCACACAAGTGCATCGTACCTCTGCAGAATGTGTGGGGAGAGGGTAGAAAGTGCGACTCACATATTTAGTGCTTGTGAAAGTCTAGCGAAGAAAGAATACATGCGCAGACACCACAAAGTAGCCCAAAACCTCCACTGGCTATCATGCCGTTACTATGGATATGAGGTTACAGGTGCTTGGTACCAACATACACCGGGAGAATTAATGCACAAAAGGGGGAGGGCAAAAATCATCTGGGACTTTGATTTCCAAACAGACAAAATGTTAGAGCACCGAAGGCCGGATATAGTAATATTTAGGAGGGACAAACAAGAGTGCCTAATAATCGACGTAGCAGTGCCAGGAGATCAACATATCATCATGAAAGAAATAGAAAAGGTTAATAATTATGGAGACCTGACAATTGAGATCACTAAAATGTGGCAGTTACGAGAGTCGAACATAAAGGTTATCCCTACTGTCATCGGAGCATTGGGTTCAATACCACCCAACCTGAAAAAAAACCCATCTAAATACCTTAGAGATACCCTACAATCTAGATGTATTGCAAAAGTTGGCATTACTTGGAACAGCATGCATATTCCGTAAAGCAATGTCTGTATGAGGTCCTTGTTGTGAGTTGACAAACAGCACAAACAATATCTTCAATATCTATTGTATAGTGACGACCATGATAATAATAATATAATAATAATAATAATAATAATAATAATAATAATAATAATAATGATGATGATAATGATAATGATAATAATAATAATAATAATAATAATAATAATGATAATAATAATAATAATAATAAGAAGAAGAAGATGATGAGGAGGAGGAGGAGTAGGAGGAAGAAGAAGAAGAAGAAGAAGAAGAAGAAGAAGAAGAAGAAGAAGAAGAAGAAGAAGAAGAAGAAGAAGAAGAACAACAACAACAACACCAACAACAACAACAACAACAACAACATAGAAAAATATAGGCAGAATGCATGGAATTTGAGGGGAGTGGGACACGAGTCGATTACATCGTTCCTGGTTTTCAACTGCCACTTATTTCATTGACCCCGAAAATATGAAAGCCAAGGTAAAAAAAGGGAAGGAAAAGTTTCGAAAATCTTTTCATATGTATTGAACTGTCCGACAAATACTGACTGGATTTCTAAAATATACCAGTGTCGACATAAAACAACCACTGCGAGTCATTTAGACTGTATCTTGATAGAGTTTTAATTAGGTCACAGTCCAGCTCGTCATTTACACAATCAGTGAGAGAGGGACTTGTTAAGAACGATTACATTGGGGTTGACATCGTTGAGCAAAAAGCTAGCGTTGGAAACAAATAAACTGCAATGAAAGTTAGTTAGTAACCTAGAAGAAAAGATCAGTAAAACTTCACAATCGACGTGCTAACGGTGAGCTCGGCCCTTGAGTATTTCTTCAATGCGAATTTCCAAGTGGGTGACTGTCAGAGCATGGACTCTTGCGCTAAAAGACTAGAAAAGATGGATCTTTTCGGTTTGAACGGCAGTTTTTAACATAATTTCCACGTAACTAAATAATTTTAAACTTCGCATACTGGTAGAATGTGTTTATAAAACATCTTTTTCTCTTGGCTTTATTGAGAAAATTCTATAGTTTGTAAGATATTTGTTGTTGTTTTTCATATGACACCGCTAGAAAAAAACTGCCGTTCAAACCGAAAGGATCCGGAAACAAAATATGTGTGATGGTTCCGACTGGAGGAGGTACAACGTGGTACAGAACCACAACTCGGTCTTTAATTAAGCTCTGATGATTCAGCTTTCGCGTTGGTTACCGGAAAAGTTTTGAAAACGCTTTGTGGAAATTCTTTCCAAAAATCCCAACGTCACTGTTTCTTTATATTTTTCTGTACCATTCGGCCTTTTTGTGGATAATAAAGAAAAAAACTTTCCTGTTGTTGTTGTTGTCGTCGGTATCATTATTATTATTATTATTATTATTATTATTGAGTGAGAGAGCAGTTCATGCCATCAAAGTGACACTGGGGTAAAATATGCTCCCCCACTACTTCTGCTCGTGATCAGAGATGCACATATCGTCAGCCACTAAGGGACATGCTCAACTGGTTAAGGTCAAACAACTGACAAGCAAATCTGTGGTATTGAGCAGAATATTTGCTGTAACCCATCTTTTATACCAAGACAAAACAATGTACATGATAACACTTACAATCAGTTAAGATCAGAAGCCACGAGAGCCACTGCCTGGTGCTGCATCAGGGCATTTTATTATTATTATTATTATTATTATTATTATTATTATTATTATTATTATTATTATTATTATTATTATTTCCAACAATAGTCTTATCAAAATTGTGACAAATACTGCAATCTAAAATTCAGTCTTGAGTTAGACTTACGTGGCATGGAAAACTCACGAGACTCACACGAGTCATAGAGAATAATCTCAGAATTATAGAGTGTGTGTGTGGGTGTGTGTGTGTGTGTGTGTGTGTGTGTGTGTGCGTGCGTGCGTGTTTGTTTGTGGTGAGTGGTGATTTGTGTATCAGGTATTGTTTCTTTTTTGAGGGCATATTTATATTTATACGAATGCATATATATATATATATATATATATATATATATATATTATATATATATATATATATAATATATATATATATATATATATATATATATATATATGTGTGTGTGTGTGTGTGTGTTTAATAGTTAATCACTCACTTCAAATAGTTGGTCATCTTGATCATCAAAGGGGTATCCATCGACTCGGTTCACCACTTCCGCTACTCCTGAAAAAATATATTTAAATTAGTTCGCATAAATTAAGCATTTACTGAAATGGTTGCGGCTCAATATTTGTTCTCTTACTGGGATAAAAAATATAATAAATGATTTTCCATTTAACTCACGAACACACACACACACACACACACACACACACGCACACAAACACACACACATACACACACAAGAGTCGGTCGCACGCGAAATTATTGATCTAAGTTGATATTTTGTAGATTTGTCTATGTACATTCATAACATGCGGCAGATATTAACGTTAAACTCTTATATACAGTCACTGAAAATTGCTGTTACTAAAATTCCATATTTGTTATCTTTTACTTCTTGCAATCCTTTGATTAAAGCCATGCTGGGGCAATGCCTTAAAGGATTTCAGTCGAAATAAATAGGCCGCAATACTTTTTTTTAAAGCCTGGTGCTTATTCTATCGGTCTTTCTTTTCCTGGATCGTTAATTTACGGGAACATAAACACCTACCACCAGTTGTCAAGAGGTGGTAGGAGGGCAAACACACACACACACACACGCACACAAACACACACACATACACACACAAGAGTCGGTCGCACGCGAAATTATTAATCTAAGTTGATATTTTGTAGATTTGTCTATGTACATTCATAACATGCGGCAGATATTAACGTTAAACTCTTATATACAGTCACTGAAAATTGCTGTTACTAAAATTCCATATTTGTTATCTTTTACTTCTTGCAATCCTTTGATTAGAGCCATGCTGGGGCAATGCCTTAAAGGATTTCAGTCGAAATAAATAGGCCGCAATACTTTTTTTTAAAGCCTGGTGCTTATTCTATCGGTCTTTCTTTTCCTGGATCGTTAATTTACGGGAACATAAACACCTACCACCAGTTGTCAAGAGGTGGTAGGAGGGCAAACACACACACACACACACTCTCTCTCTCTCTCTCTCTCTCTCTCTCTCTCTCTCTCTCTCTCTCTCTCTCTCTCTCTCTCTCTCTCTCTCTCTCTCTCTCTCTCTTGAAAGGGAACTTGGTATCAAATTTTTAACCTATAACCTGTCTACGACTAATGTGGAAGCTTATGACCGGTGTCGTGTCGGAAGAGTTATACACCCTTCTGGAAAGAAATAATCTACTTCCGGAACAGAAAGGTTGCAGGAAACAAAGTAGGGCCGCAAACGATTACTTATCTTTATATATAAAAGTAAGGTTGTGTGCTGTCTGTCTCCTACGATTTAGATTTCTAACTACTCCCACATTTTGCGGTGCAGTTTAACCAAAACTGGGTATCTTGTAGTCGCGATTCATATCGAGCCCTTCTGGGTATTAGCGCGCATCTACGATGAGTCTACGATTTTTAAAAAACTTTACCATAATTTTTTTCCATTTTAATGCATATTTTTCGCTATTATATAAGGGAAGTAACTCTCTAAAAATGTGTACGATGAGCCAACGATTTAAAAAAAAAATTACCATCATTTTTTTCCATTTTTAATGCATTTTTTTTGCTATTTTTGGCTATAACTCTCTAAAAATGGTTATATAGTTATTTCCCTTACAAACCCGAGCAACGCCGGGCGATACTGCTAGTTACTTGATAAAATGGTAATTAGAAATTGTAGACGCAGATTGACGAGACTGGATGTAGTATGGCTAGATTACAAAAAAAGCATATGAGATGGTGCCACACAGTTGGATAAGTAAAACAATGAGCAAAAATCATGGTGAAAACGCTTGATTAAAGAATGAAACTTTGGAATACTGAATTGATCGAAGGAAAACAAAAATTCAGGACCGTGAACATCAGACGTAGAATATTCAAAGGTGATAGCTTATCTCCCTTAGTATTTGTATTGGCCATGACAATGCTTACTATGATACTACGAAAAATTAAAATTGCTTACAATTTGGGAAAAGGAAATGAACTGTGTGGTAAGTAGTTTGCTAACCAACCACATGGTTCTGGGTTCAGTCCCACTGCGTGGCACCTTGGGCAAATGTCTTCTGCTATAGCCCCGGACCGACCAATGCCTTGTGAGTGGATTTGGTAGACGGAAACTGAAAGAAGCCTGTCGTATATATGTATATATATAGATGTATGTGTGTGTATATGTTTGTGTGTCTGTGTTTGTCCCCCTAGCATTGCTTGACAACCGATGCTGGTGTGTTTACGTCCCCGTCACTTAGCGTTTCGGCAAAAGAGACCGATAGAATAAGTACTGGGCTTGCAAAAGAATAAGTCCCGGGGTCGATTTGCTCGACTAAAAGGCGGTGCTCCAGCATGGCCGCAGTCAAATGACTGAAACAAGTAAAAGAGAGTAAAAGAGAGATAAATAATCTCTTTATCATGGATGATATAAAGTTTTATGCGAAAAATGAGAAACAGCTTGAAATTCTTGTACGTACTTTTCTCAAATGAGGTAGGAATGGAATTTGGGATAGAAAACCGCGTTATATTGAAAATGAAAGGAGGAAGATTTGAAAGAAGCCAGGGTACTGAAATGCCAAATGGGCAAACAATGAGAGCGACCGAGAAAGAAGAGAGTTATAAGTACTTGGGAATACTGAAAGCAAACGAGATAAAAAGAAATGAAAAAACGAAACAAATTATCAGTAGGGAATACACAAGAAGAGTCAGAAATAGGAGCACTCCGTCGGTTACGACGATGAGGGTCCCAGCTGATACGATCAACGGAACAGCTTGCTCGTGGAATTAACGTGCAAGTGGCTGAGCACTCCACAGATACGTGTACCCTTAACGTAGTTCTCGAGGAGATTCAGCGTGACACAGAGTGTGACAAGGCTGGCCCTTTGAAATACAGGTACAACAGAAACAGGAAGAAAGAGTGAGAGAAAGTTGTGGTGAAAGAGTACAGCAGGGTTCACCACCACCCCCTGCAGAAGCCTTGTGAAGCTTTAGGTGTTTTCGCTCAATAAACACTCACAATGCCCAGTCTGGGAATCGAAACCGCGATCCTACGACCGCGAGTCCGCTGCCCTAACCACTGGGCCATTGCACCTCCAAGGAGAGTCAGAAAATTATAGTAGTCAAAGCTGCAGTCTCCTTTAGAGTGATTTAGAAATATTAATATTTCTATTTTTGAAAACCAGTGGATGTGTTCCACTGAATATATATAAATAAACCTTCGGACAGTCAGCAGCGACGTCTGCTAGGTTCGGCTACTCCACATTGAAAAGGAGCAAATGCTCCGAAATTAGTCTGTGGTTGTTGAACCAGCAAGGGACAGATGCTGACCTCCGCTGTTAAAAGGTTGTAATGCACTTACTAGCACTTACTCTATCGGTCTCTTTTGCCGAATCGCTAAGTTTCGGGGACGTAAACACACAAGCATCGGTTGTCAAGCGATTTTGGCGGGACAAACACAGACACACAAACATATACACACACATACATATATATATATATATGTATACATATATACGACGGGCTTCTTTAAGTTTCCGTCTACCAAATCCACTCACAAGGTTTTGATCGGCCCGATGCTATAGTAGAAGAGGTGCCACGCAGTGGGACTGAGCCCGGAACCATGTGGTTGGTAAGCAACCTACTTACCACACAGCCACTGCTGCGCCTATATATATATAATGTTACTGATGTTTATACGTGGACGTCTTATTGTTGAAAGTCAAAAGACACTGAAGCAGTCTTAGTAACAGAAATGATATACCGGACAGATAATATTTTAAGTATATTTAATCTCAGATTCTTTAAATATTTTATACAGCTTCCATTTAAAATGCATTGTTTATTATTGGAAAACTTATCTAAAGCAACATAATTTTTAATCCTTCACTTCTATACATGATCTGAATGTTTCATCTCCGATAAGAGCTTTTTGATGTCATATTTAGCTATTGTCTTGTGTTCTGTTTGCTAACTGCAATATGAATATATATCACTTTTCAATTTTTCTATCTCTTGATGACATTTAACTCTGGTGAGATAAAGATGAGTGTAGCATTACACTTTACCACTGTATCTGTATTATATTGACTATAAATATGTTGTATTTTTTACCCAGAACGTTATGATAGAACAAAGTTATAATAGAATCAACAAAGAAGCGTCTAAGTGTTTATATAACCTGCAGAACATAGTAGCCATATTTCCCTCAGATTAGAGCCTACGGGAAAAGTTAAAAACGTATTGGATAATATAATCCTTGATAGATGATGCCTAAAAGACAATAGAGATGATCTTAGCTAGAAGCGTTTAATCAATAGGCGTAGGAGTGGCTGTGTGGTAAGTAACTTGCTTACGAACCATATGGTTCCGGGTTCAGTCCCCCTGCGTGGCACCTTCGGTTAGTGTCTTCTACTATAGCCTTGGGTCAACCAAAGCCTTCTGAGTGGATTTGGTAGACGGAAACTGAAAGAAGCCTGTCGCATATATGTACAATGGACATTATTCCGGATTCCTTTTACCTTTAATAGTTTAATCATTTTAAAACAATTTTAGTCGCCTTGCTATATATATATTCATAATTTCTCCATGTATTTTCTTCATACGCATCGTTCTTTAAAGGTTTTTCACACGTTTTTATATGTGTATATATGTATATTCTTATACCTTCGGATTTGGTGTGCTGAACACCCTGGTATTGTGTTCTGAACACCCTGGTATTCAACGATGTGAATATATGGGGATGATATAAAGTTGTTTGCCCATTTCTGATGTTTATTTTTTAACCACTGTGTTTATCTTTTGCCTCGGATTTTTTTTACTTGAGTACTTCTATTTGCAGCCCTATATTTATTTTAATTTTCGACTCCTATAAGGAGAAACCAAATTTAAAACTTGTATGCATATGGAAACACTCCGTCGGTTACGACGATGAGGGTTCCGGTTGATCCGAATCAACGGAACAGCCTGCTCGTGAAATTAACGTGTAAGTGGCTGAGCACTCCACAGACACGTGCACTCCTAACGTAGTTCTCGGGGATATTCAGCGTGACACAGAGAGTGACAAGGCCGGCCCTTTGAAGTACAGGTAGAACAGAAACAGAAAGTAAGAATGAGAGAAAGTTGTGGGGAAAGAGTACAGCAGGGATCATCACCATCCCCTGCCGGAGCCTCGTGGAGCTTTAGGTGTTTTCGCTCAATAAACATTCACAACGCCCGGTCTGGGAATCGAAACCGCGATCCTATGACCGCGAGTCCGCTGCCCTAACCACTGGGCCATTGTGCCTCCAATATATATACATATATATACGCCATGATATATCGTTAGCTCCTACACACATATTTTTTCTCTCCTTGTTCTTTTCTCTCCTTGTTGCTCCCCTTGTTTTTTTTCCGTGTATCTTTCTGTCGAAGAGCGTAGGCTCGAAACGTAAAAGATTTTTTCTATTTCTATTCCTGAGCGCTATACTAATACATTTGTTTGTTTGTACTCCACCTGCCTTCGTCTTTTGTTTATTTTCGTAAACTTTCCCGTTATATATATATATATATATATATATAATATATATATATATATATATATATATATATATATAGTATAAGTGAGTAACAAAGATGTACAGGTGTCAAATCATTAAGGTGTTTCTAACGACTCTTAATTTTTTTATTGATCAATGAGAACATTACATCATTGTAAAGAATCCATTTTCGTCCAATAAATTCGACAGTTCAATTTATTCAAAATAGTTAACAAATTCACTGAGTAAAAATATTTATACTGATGCTGCTACCATTCAGTTGGCAGAATAGTGTATATTTGGTCAGAACAAAGAATTTGGGGATTATCAGAGTTTATAGTGTGGGATGGGATGGGGTAGATAGGAAATAAAATATAAGAATGATCCAACCTTTTGTTTCATTATTGCACGATCTGCAATTATTATTGTACTCCTGCTAAATGGACTCTATCACGTCTACTGTCCATCAGTTTCTGGAGGTATTGGGACAGGATAGTGTTTCTGGATGACGAGGGAATATGTTAGCGGATTGATTACTGAGGTCTGGGGGTTGATCCAGTGTACTTTATTTAGTGACTGACATCGATTTACGGATCTTTTCGGTTTGAACGGCAGTTTTTAACATAATTTCTAGGTAACTAAAAAAATTTAAACTTCTTATACTGGTAGAATGTGTTTATAAAACATCTTTTTCTCTTGGCTTTATTGAGAAAATTCTATAGTTTGTAAGATATTTGTTGTTTTTTCTTCAATTTCTGCAATTTCAACCAATCACTGACGTCCATTGAGGTAAATAACATTCCGTACCGTATGAATATGTCCCTCGTTTAAGAAACAGATCGGGTTTATTAACATTTGTGAAGAAAAAAAAGATACCCTTCCCCCACCCCTAACCCTAACCCTAACTAACCCTAATTCTAACCCTAACCCTAACCCTAAAAGAGATTGAAATGCAATAGATCGATACTAGGGTCATAATTATGGGTGACAATTTCATATGACACCGCTAGAAAAAACTGCCGTTCAAACCGAAAAGATCCCGATTTACCACTAGATATACTCAGTAGACTTTGTTCGCATTTATATTTCCAAAAGTAAATAAATATCTGATTGTGGGTATGCGTGTGTCTGTGCGTGTATATGAATGTGTGTGTGTGTGTGTGTGTGTGTGTGTATATGAATGTGTGTGTGTGTGTATATGAATGAGTGTGTGTGTGTGTGGTGTGTGTGTGTGTGTGTGTGGGTGGGTGGGTGTGCGTGTGTATGTGCGTGTATATGAATGTGTGTGTGTGTATGTGTATATGAATGTGTGCGTGTGTGTGTGAGTGTATACAAGATGTATTTGAGGATATATAATTTTCAGTAAATTACTCTCTCCTCGTATTAATTAAAATGCTCTTATTTCTTTCAGATCCAGCATGGGGATAAAATACTAATACAAGAAATCTAAGACATGCTCTCATTGTTACCAGATGTGCGGATCACTACGACTTAGAAGTTGCTAACACAAAGTTCAGTTGAAATAAGAAGCCTCTGGGAGGAGCGTATCAACTGTGTCAAAGAGAAAAAAAAATAATCATTCTAAATGTTCGGATGCTACAGACTCCGCGATTTATCCAACGGTCTAATACGTTTGAAGCGTTGTTGAAAGTAAAGCTAATCAATATCCTGAGAATACCATAGCTTCATTGAAAGCCACCATTGTCCACATTATGCTGGGAATCATTAAGAACCTTTTAGTGCAGATATCTCAACGACTCTGGTGCCGCACTGAAGTAGTCGTCGAAGCTGAGGGCGGTTTCATAAAATAATCTTCCAAGGAAGCTTATCGAGAAAATGAGCGCATATTTTTTATTAAAAAGCATCCGCTTTTTGCTACTTTAGAGTTATTAGTTGAACTAAAAAATTTGTCATTTAATATCTTTCTGATTCTCTCTCTCTCTCTCTCTCTCTCTCTCTCCCCGCCTCTCTTTTTCTATCTTTAAGTAGAAAAGTGAATAAAATTTGCAATAAAAATTTTATTTAAAACTTCTTTTGAACACACAGACACACACATATCTGTACTACATAGAAACGTTATCCAAGCGAGTTTCAGGTTTGGGGGAAGATCAAAATGAGGCGTGGAAAAAAAGAATTGAAAACCAGTGGTGTAAAAAATTATAGAATATTTTGAATAAATGTTCTGATAATGACATTTGATGAATAACACATGTTTTATATATATATATATATATATATATATATATATATGGTGGCTGTCTACTCCTTATGCAGAGTTTGACCACCTCCTGTACCTACACCTTTGAACAAGCATGGCATATGATGTGGCATCAGATGACATTGTTCTGAAAAGATATCCACATAGATTGCACATCCGATTTGAACCCAAAGAGCTGCAGATAAGTTCTGATATTTGTGGATCTTAAAATGTCTTTTGGGAGCCACTGTTAGATTTGCAAACCTACTAACATACACTGCATTCAAAAGTGTGCACAGACATATAGGCAGAATAGTTGGTGGAGGTTCGCTTTCCATGGGTTCGCAAATGAGATTTGAACCCAGTAAAAGAAAGGCATGGTCTGTCACAAACTGTGCACACAAAAAAGTCATTATCATTCTCCTTCTCTATCGTAACATCCTTCCTTAGATCTCTTTTGAGTCTTACATGCGTTATCCTGGCCTCTTCAAACGCTCTCACTCCACTCCACAGTTTTGTTCGCCATCCAACTTGATCCGAAGCAAGGGTTTCTTCGTCTCCTGGATCCATTCCAGGTGACTTCATAGTAGACCTTATGCCGTCCTTAAACCTTTTTTTAGGTTTAAGCCGATAGCGTTTCCTCTCTGCAAGCTCACCGTAAAAGGGCTGTTTCGGCGTACGTTCATCCGCCATTCAAACAATATGGCCACTCCATATCATTTGGTTCCTCAAAATCATAGCTTTAATTGAGGTGATGCCTGCAGATACAAGGACATCTGTGTTTGGAGTAAAAGAACTCCATTTATTGCTTAAAATGTGATGAAGGCATTTTGGTGGAATTGTTCCAACAATTTAAAATACCTTTCATCGTTTCACAGGAATACAACAGGGGTGGTAAGACAAATGATTTGTAAAGAGGCAGCTTTGTATTCTTATTTATATGTCGCTGGCAGCAAACACGTGACTCCAAGCCACCAAATGCTTTTGCTACCCTTTGAATTCACAGATGTATTTCTGTATCAAGATTTTGTACAGAGCTTGCAAGACAGATGAACGAATCGACCCCCTCAAGTAACTTACCCTTAACAAAAATTTTAGTGGGGTTACAAACAGCACCAGATGCAGGTTGATGCATTACAAGCTGATGGTCAAGCTAAAATCCTCACAAGCTGAGTGAAATGCAGATGCAAGAGATTGCAGGCCTGTTTCAGAATGACTGACAAGATCGCAATCGTCGGCGTATAAAAGTTCCCTAATGAGTGAAGTAAAAACCTTCGTTTTGAATTAAAAGCGTCAGATTAAAAGCATTCCCTGTTGTTCGATAGTGTATGTAAATACCCTCCTCGGAGTTTTGAAAAGCATGTGACAACACAGCAGCTAAGTATATTGCAAAGAGGGTGGGTGCATCAAGGTCACCTTGCTTTACTCCATTTTCCATAGCAAAAGATTCAAAGAGCCTATCACAAAGTTAACTCTAGCTTTCATATCTTTATGCAAAGCCCTGATCATGTTTACAAATTTTTCTGGGCAACCTATTTTCCTAAGAATTAGTCACAGAGCATTTCGATTAACATTATCGAATGCTTTGCTCAAATCAACAAAGTAATTGTATAGGGCAAGGTTCTGTTCAGTGCACTTCTCTTGTAAATTGTCTGACAGTAAAGATACAATCAGTTGTGCCCCAGGAGGAACGGTTGGTTGTTTAAATGTACGTGGCACCTTGGGCAAGTGTCTTGTACTATAGACTCGAGCCAACCACAGCTATTCCTGCGCCTATTCATATATATCTAAGTGTGTGTCTTTCTCTCTGTTTGTCTCCACACCACTGCTTGATAACCAGTGTTGGTGTGTTTGCGTCTCCGTAAGCTAGCAGTGCGGCAAAAGAGATCGATAGAATAAGTATCAGGCTTCAAGAAAAGAAGTACTGCCTTTCGACTAAAATATTCAAGCCGGTGCCAAAGTGTAATGACTGAATTATAGAAGCTACGCAGTCGCGACTCTCTATTTCGCTGACTCTCTATCTCACTCTGTCTGTCTGTCTGTCTGTCTATCTATCTCATTATTTCCTCTTGCACATGGATTAATAAAATATGTTCTTCCACCCGTATGTGAGACTATCGTGTC
>NC_043013.1:49030991-49040991 GCF_006345805.1 Octopus sinensis | reverse complement strand
TATATATATATACATATATATCTGATATATATGTATATATATTTATACATATATAATATATAGTATATATATAAATATATATATATACATGTATATATATGTAGATATATATACATATATATGTATATATATACATATATATATGTGTATATATATACATATATATATATGTATATATATACATATATATATACATGTATATATATATGTATATATATATAATATATACATTATATATATGTAATATATATATTAATACATTATATATATGTATATCTATAAATATATATATATATATATATAATATATATACTATTATATATATATATATATATATATATATATATTACATGTATATACATATGTGTGTGTATGTTTGTGCGTATGTAGGCTCTTTTTAAGATATCACTTAAATGAACACAATTTTGATCGGTTAAGATGGTCACGTAATCCACCGTCGAATTTGATTACTTCTTCGAGATGGTAGTGTGTTGGGGTCACGTGAATATATGAATAATAATTACGCCAAAAGTTATACTGTGGTACTCCAGTGAATGTATCATGTATGAATAACAATTCTGCATTATGTGCACGTTTAATGTCACGTGAGTCGGTGTAAACCAAAAGACAGGCAGTATTAATTCAATGTGTATGAACAATAAGTTGTCAAAAAAGCTAAAGGTATGGAAATTAGATTACTCGCTTGCGTGCTTGTTGTATATATATGTGTGTACATGATTATCTCTGCTTGTGTTCGAGTGCGTGAATTATAGCAACGCAATATCTTGGTCACTTAGTTCTTAGTGAATGTACTAGTTTGATATGGTATTATAGATTCTTCAATCGTAGATTGTAGTTTTTCATAAACATATTTTAGTCACTTTTCTGTATTTGATTTCGCATGTAGTTTTCTAAGGAGGAAGCTAAATTGGGCAGATGTGGGATTTCAGTGATTTTGTTTTGTCACGCATGAATTTAAAATATTCTCTTAGTAGAAACTCTAGTATTTGCTGCCAATATATAGTCAATTTGTTGCTCAAAAGTTTCAATTGTACTGTGTCACTTCGTTACGACTATTGATTTTAACCACATAAATAAAACTTTTACAACGTAAATTATACTTATTTCACAAGCAAATCAAAGAGATTTTCAGAGACTGAAAATATGTCCCCGATATTTTTTCTGTCGACCTATATTTATTGAATCGCAGAATATCTATCTATCTATCTATCTATCTATCTATCTATCTATCTATCTATCTATCTATCTATCTATCTATCTATCTATCTATCAATCTCTCTATCTCTCTATCTATCTATCTATCTATCTATCTATCTATCTATCTATATATATATATATATATATCTATATATATATATATATTTGCTTATAGGAAATTACCGGTCGAAGAGATCAGAGTGAAGTGGATAAGGATAAGTTCTAAAGAAATATAGTAAAAGAAACCCTGCTGTTTTGGACATTGCAGTAAAAAATGAGACATGAATATTGAAACTGACATCTACTTGAAACCTACAAACGCAAAAGAATATTTATAATGTCCTTCTTGGCACCCGAAACATTCAAGAACAAATATACCATTTAATTTGAAAAATTGCATCCACTTTAGAAATTCGGCAGAGACGACTTCAAGAATATTGCTCGAAAAATTGTGCTCAGCAACATTAATGGGCAACGGAATAGAACATCCCAAATCGATTGATATTCAAGAATTACAGAGTTCTGAAGATGCTTCATAGACTCTCTATGCTTTGTTTCATGTATCAACACACAATTCAGAAGCTTATAACATCATTCATTGGAATACACCATTATTACAGAGAGATTTTGGACTGAAAATGGTACTCGAAATAGAATAAATAACAAAAAGTAAAAGAAATTTAAAATCATTTAAGAACTCACTAAACAGCGCTAGACAATTCCAGCAGGCAAAAAGGGTGGATATTTTAATCTTAAAGAGGCAACTTATGAATTTAAAACGGGTCTGATATTTACCGTAAGTTATATATACACACTTGCACATCCGTAACTGTGGAGGCACATGGCCTAGTGGTTAGAGCAGCGGACTCGCGGTCGAGGGATCGTGGGTTCGAATCTCAGACCGGGCGATGTGTGTGTTTATGAACGAAACACCTAAGTTCCACGCAGAAGGTAATGGTGAACTTCTGCTGACTCTTTCACTACAACTTTCTCTCACTCTTTCCTGTGATGGACCGGTGTCCCGTCCAGGTGGGGAACATATACGCCAAGGAAACCGGGAAACCGGTCCTTATGAGCCAGGTATGGCTCGAGAAGGAACATCCGTAACTGATGTAATGGGTACAACAGGATAAATGGGGTTAATTCTAAAGAGAAGATTAACTTACGTACTCAGTGTTTATTACAGACATCCCGTTAGACATATGTCCAGCGTATAAAATATCTAAATATCAAGTTTTCTCGTTGTCTGAATATGCTGGAAATATTATTAATAAAACATGGAGGGATAAAGAAGGTACATTAATCAATAGAGAAGTAGAAGTTGCTATGCAAAGTCAATCAACGCTGATATGCCTGCATTTTGAGCAAAGACATATAAAGGTAATCCTTTACGTTGCTCTAATCATGATTAATCATAATTGTTGTGAAGGCAATTGGGAAAATGTGGAAATAGGTAAAAATGTCTAAGTGCATTTTTACTATGCATTAGGAAATAAAATACAACATACATGTATTTGTATGTGCGTGCGTATAAGTATACACAAGTATGTATTGAAAGTACACGTGTGTATTAGTCTGTACATGGTTGCAGAAATATAAATTCGTACTTACCTATTATTTCGAAATCACTATTTCTTATTGGCTTACAAAGGATACTCCTAGTATGAAATCCTGTCATCTTATCAACCTGAAAACAAAACAAAAAAATAATAGTAGTAGTAGTAGTAGTAGTAGTAGTAGTAGTAATAATAATAATAATAATAATAATATAATAATAATAATAATAAACAAAAGAGACCTGAATAGACATGTAAATGCGAAAAAAATAATTATACTGAAAGTGAAGAAACTGTCAAATGAAATGTATGCTTCCTTGGTCGCCATTCTCAAATATATGTGTGTACTTCCGTAGCTTAATATATATATATATATATGTGTGTGTGTGTGTGTGTGTGTGTGTGTGTGTGTGTGTGTGTGTGTATTTATATATATAATTTTTATGTAGTGAGATAAAAAAAAAAACACAGGGCTGTGTAGATTTTAGAACATTTATAGATAGGTCTTGCAAGATATTTATTATATATTGTTTCCAGGATATTTATTATATTCCTTCATCGGAGACGGTGTGAGAGGATGGTTAAGTAATGCTTAATTTAGATAAGATACAAAATAGAGAGTGAGGTGGAGGAAAGAAAATAGATGTGAGATATGTAGGGATATTGCATTTGTAGATCCATTTTTTAGGCAGAATGGTATACATATAAGATTCCAATACCTTATGAGTAAAATCTAGTAGTATTTAAAATAGGTCATTCCAAATATAGAGTTTATACACAGTGTTATTGAATTAGAGTTTTATTTTAAGTGACCTAAAAATAGGGAGTGTATTAGTAGGGTCAAATCGAAAACAGGAAGAAAGGAATAAAGAAAGAGAAAAAGAAAAGAAAACAGAGAAAAAGAGGGAAGAAGAAGAAGAAAGTAACTCTAAAAGTAATAAAATAATTAAAAAACAGTAGAGAAATAAAGGAAAGAAAGAAAAAGAAAAAGAAAACAAATATATAGATAAGGGAAAGCGTACCAGTTAGTGATCAGTGGAGATAATTTGAAAGTAGGAGTGGGGAGATAAAGGGTGATAGAGAGAGAGAAAGGTATTAGAGTGTATAAATATAGATGGAATGGGGGGGGGAATAAAAGGTAGAGGAGTGACAAATGTGTAGCGATAGAGTCTAAGTGATAGAGTCTACTTCTTCGAAACGCGGAGATGAAACAGGTACAACTGATGAAGGAGAATATTCTTTATGTTGCATTTCTCGTTTCTCTGATTTTTTTTCGTTGTTCGTTTTCTATGTTTTGGTTTTGATGTTTTCGTTTCTCTTTGTGTTCAACATTTTTTTAATGTCCTGTACCCATATATGCATGTATTTATACATATATATGTATGTATATATGCATATATTTATATATTATTTATATTATTATATGTATATATTATATACATATATATGTTTATAAGAATATATATAAATATATATCTATATTTTTTTTTATCTAGTTTCAGCTCACAAGCTGTGTGTCACACTTTAAATTCAGTGCCTTGAGAAGCATCATGACTGCCTCAACTATTTCTTTGAAGATTCCATCAATTTGTGGCGTTTGTTGCATCATAACTCTGTGAACAGAGCCAAAAGCTTTTGGGAAATCGAAGATTAACAGAATACCATTCTGATATATCTCAGAAGGCTAGGCGTTTCAATACCATATACAAGAACCATATCATCATAGAAATCCCGAACGTAAATAATGTCGCGTTCAAATTAACACTCCTTGTTGCTATATGTAACGACGAAGAGTAATAAATTGAACGTAGAGACATGTACGGTGGTGGGGAGATAGAATGGTTATATACTGTCAATCTAACACGAACGTGACAGTAGGGGGGTACACCACCGCTGATTAGCCCTAGGAAGCATCGACGCCTCCTGATGGCTTTGACACATTTTTCCTGCATAGGATAAATAGGGTGAGGAAGTCCAGAAGCAGAGAGTTAGCTCAAAGAACGCTCGAAATCGAATGACAAACAATAACAGAGATAAGGAATATGTTTGTATATATGTATGTGTATATATGTGTATGCTTGTATGTATGTAATTATGAATGAACGTATATATACATGTATGTATGAGTGCGCGTTCGTGTGCAAGTGCGTTTGTGTGCGACTGGATTTTAAAAAGTATTAAATATATGTAGAACTTATTCATAGGTATGACATGATTTTACTGTAAAATAGAGGCGACATGTCGCAAATATTTTCAACTAGAAATACTTCACAATAAAATAGAGTTGTCAATAGCAAAAATCAAACGAATGTTCTCATACTTGCTGACTTCAGATGTAGTCTTAGCAATACAAACATAAATGCATCATTCTCGTGCATCATTAAATATAGGCGATCAGACAAAATGGTTTTACTTCCTCAAAGGTAAACGTATCCCAGTAACGACATCTTACTTCTTTTATCTTAGCAGTAGAAATGAAAATCTCAGCAGATTTTTTACTTTCTTTCAGTTCTGTGATATTTACGCATGATACATAAATATTTACAGGATTTAGTCTAAAAGGCCATAACCCGAATAACGTAAATCTATAATACGGAAAATATTTATAAATTGAAACTTTTACTTTTATTTTCTTTCTTAGATTATAATATCATAAATATCCCGATCAAACACAAAATTAAACAGAATAACCGATCGAGATTCTCTGAAAGGTCATGTAATGTTAGATCAATATAGAGTTAATATGACAGTGGTTGTATTAGTTTTGAACGAAATTCATAGCCTTGGATAATCACTGGTGCACAACAGAAATACAATCTTTAGTTATTCTGTAGAGGTCAAATATTTCCATCACCTTTCTCTCTGCTTATTCCTTGATGTTGTTCAAGTCTATTCTTCGTGACGTTCCCTAATCCTAGTAGTTTATAGAATTTCAAAAAGAGACGCATTCGAAAACGGTAGCCCATTTTCCTTTCGAATCGGTTTCTCTCTCATACACACAAACAAACAACCATATGTGTTGCATGCGTTATGTAAGTATATGTCTAGTGGATCACAAATTGGTACTAGAAGCATAGGATAAATAGGGTGAGGAAGTCCAGAAGCAGAGAGTTAGCTCAAAGAACGCTCGAAATCGAATGACAAACAATAACAGAGATAAGGAATATATTTGTATATATGCATGTGTATATGTGTGTATGCTTGTATGTATGTAATTATGAATGAACGTATGTATACATGTATGTGTGAGTGCGCGTTCGTGTGCAAGTGCGTTTGTGTGCGACTGGATTTTTAAAAAGTATTAAATACTTATTCATTTCTTCGAAAGTGAGAACTGTAAGCCATTGCTATAATTTCTCCGATGCCGTGTATTCCTCTCTTTCTCTGGATTGTTGATATATATACATATTTGTGTGTGTGTGTGTGTGAGAGTGTGTGTGAGTGTGTGCGTACATATATATATATATATATATATATATATATATATATATATACACATATCACGCACAAACAGACGTACACACGTGTTTATAGATAGATAGATAGATAGATAGATAGATAGATAGATAGATAGACAGACAGACAGACAGACAGACAGACAGATATATATATATATATATATAGATATATATATATATATATATAGATAGATAGATAGATAGATAGATAGATAGATAGATAGATATATAGATAGATAGATACATACATACATACATACATGCATACATACATACATACATATCTCGACTAACGAATGTATTCCACCTACTTTTCAAATAGAAATTTACGCAGAATTTTTCTTCATTATTGAAAAAAATATATATACTTATTTAAAATGCTGTAGGCCTCTGATGTTCCTACACATATGGAAATATCTTTTGAACAAAAGGGAAATACAATTCCTTCAAAAAAATACTTAGTTTATGAAGCAAATAAAAATAAGAACAAATAAAAACTAAATACATAACTATGTTAATTTTTTATTTTCATAAAAATGATATAAAAGATTAAATTTCTTCTCACGAACCTCTAATACTTTCTGATAGCTTTGTAGCATTACCCGTACAGGTGTCTCAACTCCATTTAAAATTTGCATAGTTTTCTGATATTTACTATAAGGCTGCGATTCTCAACCATTTTTTTAATCTATGGACCCCCTCAGTTACTATTCTGTTCTGGCGGACCCCCATAGCTATTCGACGTTTAAAAACTAATTTTATAGATACTTCTTTCAAAATGACTATTTTGTTCATTACATATTAACTTGTGTAGGTTGAGCTATGGAATACAGCGAGAGAAACCTTGCTGTTTCTTGCGATAAATAGCAACACTTTTTTCATGCCCCCACAATTTATTCAATTACCTCCGTGGACCCCACTAAAAAAATCTTATAGGAAACCCGGATGAGAACCAAGGTTCTAAACTATCCTTTATATATGACAAAGACTTTTCGATAAGATCTCTCTCTCTCTCGCTAAACCAGTTTGATTTGAGTCTGTTCTTCGCTATCTGATGTAGACACTATTAACAGCTTAAATTCTCAGTAAATTAGGATTTCATAATCAACCTGCATTAAATCTTGAATACCATCTGCATATACCTCCTGTGTTATTCTATATTTATATTTGAATACAGTTTTGTCCAAACTACAATGAGCCGTATGTTTACTTTTTTCCAGTCAACTTCAGAACTTTAAATTTTTGCATAATGTAATTTTTTCAGAATACTTTGACTAATCGATGTTCGTCATCAATCACTATAATTAAATAATTCTAATATAATTTACTTTGTGAACGGAAACATCTTCTTGATCAGAAGAAATGTTTGGTGAAATGAAATAAACATCAAGTGGATAAATTTAGTGAAACTCAAGATCTGAAGAATACATTTCAAAAAAAGACAAAAAAAAAAAAAAGAAAGAAAAAGCATAAGTGTTTTGTGTTCGAAGTTATTCTTTTCAAAGTAACGTTTGATAAGAGGACAGAAATATTTAAAGAAACGACTATTTAAAGATAGCATTTTTGTTAGACTTCAGTGTAAAGGACAGACTAGATTTGGAGATCTTCCATTGCTCTTGGAGTATCACAATGGAAAATAAGCAGTTGCTTAATTTGTAAGTCCCTAGGGACATTTATTCTTAACAACTTTTATCTTTCAGGGTCGATAAAATAAGTACCAGTTGAACATTATGGTCGATGTAATCAACTTACACTCTCCTCCGAAACTGCTGGCCTTGTGCCAAAATTTAAAATCAATATTATTCTAGGTATTTAGGACATGTTCGATCTGCGATCTGCTGATTTATTCTGAGCGTCACATAACGTTTACAATGTTTACCTACATTTCCATCGATTATGATGTGGGTTATACATATGATTTCTCTTAAACTATTGAGTTTTTAAGTTATTGTATTGTTCCCACTTTGAATTGTTTCAGTTCTTTTGAAGGTTTTGAGGGTAATTTTTGTGATTTTGTGTCTTTCTATCTATTCTGTTTATTTTCAATGTATCCGGTCAATAACACTCGACAAATGTTTTGATCCTAGTCTTTCATACTAAATTCTCTCTACTTTCTCTAATACAAGCTTTCAAATCGCCTTTACCTCCATTTATACGAGTATGTGTGAGTGTGTGTGTGTGCGCGCGCGCGCTCCGGGGGTTGGTTAGATAGATAGATAAATAGTTAGATAGACAGACTGATAGCTCGCTAGCTAGATATGTATGTATGCATGGATGGATGGATGGATGGATGGATGGATGGGTAGGTGGGTGGATGGGTGGATGGATGGATGGGTGGATGGATGGATGGTTGGGTGGATGGATGTAATACATCGGAAAGTTTTATAATGCATCAATATAGCTAAGCGACATATCTAAGTTTACCTTGCTCCACTCAACTCCTTTTGTAGTATTACCATTTCTTTTTTCTTACACAAACTCCCTTCCACTCCCTTTTCAATAATCCAAACTTATTTATTTATTTGTGATACCCATTTGTAATTGTTTTATATTTTTAAAATGTTTTTAAAATTTTTATGTACCACTTTTTCTATCTTTGTTTCTTAAATTCTAATATGAATTCTGCTGGAAATTTTTCCTCGGCTGCAAATATTTGTTTCTTTATTACCCACAAGGGGCTAAACATCGAGGGGACGAACAAGAACAGACAAACGGATTAAGTCGATTACATCGACCCCAGTGCGTAACTGGTACTTAATTTATCGACCCCGAAAGGATGAAAGGCAAAGTCGACCTCGGCAGAATTTGAACTCAGAACGTAACGGCGGACGAAAGACGGCTACGCATTTCGCCCGGCGTGCTAACGGTTCTGCCAGCTCACCGCCTTTCGGCTGCAAATATTTTAACTATTTCCCTGTGTCAAAACATAAAGATTCGTCTTATTCAGGACTTTTTGTTGCATATATGGGTCATCGTTAACATACATACATACATACATACATACATACATACATACATATATACATACATACATATATACTACATACATACATACATACATATACATACATATATACCTACATACATACATACATATATACATACATATACATTACATACATACATACATACATACTACATACATACATACATACATACCTACATACATACATATACACATACTACATACATACATATTACATAATATATAACATACATACATACATACATACATACATACATACATACATACTACATACATATATACATACATCATACATACATACATACATACAGACATACATATATACATACATACATAATACATATATACATACATATATACATACATACATACATACATACAATACATACATATATACATCCTACATACATACATACATACATATATGCATACATACATACATACATACATACATTCATACATACATATTTGTATAATCCAACAGATTCTATTAATTTTGAAATGTAATAAACCCTGTTCATTCAGCCTTAAATGTTTATTTGATTCTAATAATTCCCACTGCGCTATATATTTAAGCATTTATAAACCGTTGTGTTATTCCAGAGGTTCACTTCTGCCTGATGATTGATTACCTGAACGTGTGAATAACACATTGTGGAGTTTTTCACATTCAGGGGAAAATATTTCTACTCTATCTTTGATAATTCGAATAGTATTTTTTCCATCTAATTCATTACACATCTCTCCCAATGTCCCTCTCTCTCTCACTCTCTCTCTCTCTC
>NC_043013.1:48858491-49018491 GCF_006345805.1 Octopus sinensis | reverse complement strand
TGTATATATTTGTCGTTACCTTTCATAAAAAGCGTTTTCTTTTTTTCTTTACAATGTGCATTTTCGTTGACTTTTCTTACTTTCCTCTTACATTTCCACGTGTCGTTTCTATTTCCTTTTTGTAACATATTTCTATTATATATATATATATATATATATATTATATAATATATATATATATATATATATATATATATATATATATATATATATATTTCATTTTCTGGGAAACTAAGAGGTTTTTTTAAAATACTTTTTTAAAACCCGTTATATAACTGTGCAACACTAAAAGAACTTTTAGAAGTTCGTTTGTTAACTAACTCTTATTTTTATAGAACTATCCCTGATGTTTCAGGAGTGTAACATCACCCCCTTAGATGTTTCGAGAACTCAGATGTTTTTTTCGGCTGATGAGTACGGGTCACTTATATTTACTGCAATATTTGCAGCTTTAATAAAGCTGTCTTCGTACGAAACAATTGTACCGAAATATTGATCCATTCTTGTTGCTTTTTTTCTTATTTATAATCACCCCGCATTATCTTATGGTTAACACCATCTAGATTTCTGGTGCATCTAAGTTAAGTACCGCATTCATGTGAATTCAACAGAACTCACTTGAATCTTAATTGCTTTTACTATATATATATATATAATATATATATATATATATATATATATATATATATATATATATTATATATATATATATATATATATATATATATATACATACATACATACATACATACATACATAAACACACAGACAAACACACACGTATACAATCTTTCCTTTATTGCTTGTGGTCATTAGACTGCACTCATGCTCACCTCTAACTGCAAGAGTTATTATTCGATCGTATCGAATTTTACTTGCGGGTACCACTTATTGTACTTATCGAATTTTTTATGTTCACGTCATGAATCGCTGAGCGTCCTTAGAATTCACAAACGCACATACATAAAACCTCACATACCAGAGACAGGCACATACACTGACGCACACGTTTAATGTTTTGTTTGTTTCGTATATGCTTCTTGAATGACTAACATTCAAGTAATTCTAACAAATTGTAAAATGAGTAATTTATATTCCGATTTCCGTTTTAAAATTTTTTATTCCTAGCTTTTGTAAAGATTATCATACAAATTATATTGTTGTATGAATGAACAATGAATATAATTTTAACACATGTTACTTATAAATTCTGAGCCAAAACTTCATGCTTATTACTCGCTTATTTTCTATTAACAAGGAAATATAAACATTATTCATAAAAGATGCATTTATAATCTACAAAGTACAATTTATGTACATGGCTGGAATAAACAAGATTCATTTGTTGTCAATGTTTAACTTTCACAGCTTGAAAACAACAGTAAAAGGATTCTCCGGTTATGTGGAAGGAAAGTCAGTTATATTGCCTAGTTAACGTGGCTGTATTATTAGAACACCGAATACTGCAGTATTCACCTTGAGAGATACTCTCATATAGGCGCACGGTACTAAAGGCACAAGCATATATCGATAGCAGGCGAGAACCGTCTTGCATGGGCACCGGTAACTGCCAGATCATGTGATTTCAGTGTACTCGCTGCATGCCAGCCAAATCTAAGTGCAAAAAAATAACACTCATTGATGTTACAAATATCAAGTAGGCTTATCATAAATAAATATTAACACCGAATACTGCGATAAATATTGCCATTCGATATTCATATTGTTTCCGTAACTAATATTCTCTGTTGATAGAACGGAACTGTTTTATTTCACAGAAAAAAAACATTACATGATTTAGACATACAGGTATTCATATTCATACCGGTTTCAGCTCTCATTTCCGTATACAAGTAATATACATATTTCTTTACTACCCACAAGGGGCTAAACACAGAGAGGACAAACAAGGACAGACAAACGGATTAAGTCGATTAAATCGACCCCAGTGCGTAACTGGTACTTAATTTATCGACCCCGAAAGGATGAAAGGCAAAGTCGACCTCGGCGGAATTTGAACTCAGAACGTAACGGCAGACGAAATGCGGCTACGCATTTCCCCCGGTGTGCTAACGATTCTGCTAGCTCGCAGCCTTATACAAGTAATATACCTGTGTGCATGTGTGCGCGTGTGTGTCAAGCTTCCGCAGTTTCTGTCTACTTACATTCTCTAGCATGTTGCCCACAGCTAAATGTGATAATAACTTCAAATATTGGTACAAGGTTGTAGCTTTTTGAGGCGGATGGGGAAGAAATAGTCAGTTGAAACACTACATGATACACATACATCATATATTATCGGCCCGGAGGAAAGGCAGACAGAAATTCAACACAGACCCAGTAAGCTAAATAGCAGATTACAGAGTCTGAATACTGTCAACATTTGAGCTCCAGTCTCGATTGCTTCTACCGTTTGATTGTTTTAATAAAAGATAGTTTCAAATGCAAGGTATACCTTTTTAAATAAATGTACAATATCAAGCTAAAAGAAAAGCAGTGTTTACACAATAGGTTTTATCTCTCTCTCTCTCTCTCTCTCTCTCTCACTCTCTCTCTCTCTCTCTCTCTCTCTCTCTCTCTCTCTGAGCAAGAAAAGAAGGATAAATTCTTCTCAGACCTTCCTGAGAGGAAAACTGACAACCTTCTGTCCACAGTGTGATTAATAAGTTATAGTTACCTATAATCTTCAGAAACTGGCACTCAACGAAACTGGCCTTTTAAAGTTTCAGAATATTGAATGTGCTGACGTATTAGATTACTTAACTCATTATAATGTACTACACAGTATATTTAAACAACTACGAGTGTCAGGTAAGGAATTTCTTTCCTTAGCTTCATGGTAGAATGTAAATGTTACACCATTGGTTTTTACCTTTCCATGAATAGAAAGATGTTGGATCGATATAACTGTCTTCTAGTCTCTTTACACCAGTGTATGGACCGACCCTCACAGCAACTCGGTGTATAAAATACTATATTTTTATTGTTAAATATCATTAGAAATTGTATTTAAAAAATTGTAAAAATATTTTGTGTATTGTAGAAGTATAACTAATTTATTGCAGATAAATTTTAATAACAAAATATTATATGGGATCTCAAGGGCTATATGGACCCTAAGGGTCATGTGGAGTCCGGTTGAGAGCCAGTGCTTTACACTTTCATCAGAAAGAGATTCGTAACTCCCAGCTATTTAAAGAGTATGTAAATATAGGACTAGTTTAACTGGACGACACTTTTGCCTAATACTGCATGTATTGGTAATGTAAGTTGATGAATATGCAGGGCACTAAACGGGGTTCTTGACTAATTGAAATTTAATCGAAAATAATTTTTCTTCTGGCTAGATAGTTTCTAAGAAGACTAAAAAATCACTACTTCTGAACGAAGAAAGATTAGATCTGTAGTGTAAACACTTTCGTTTTTGTTCATAACAAGGCTAAAATTGTATGTTTATTTTAAAAAGTATATTTTATATAACATTACAAATTAACCAAAGTGAATGCGTAGAACTCAATAAATTCATTGATAATAATAAGATGCTTTGTGATATAAAGAAATGTTTTGGCAAAGTGAGATTAAGGAACGGCTTCATTCTCCCTGTCTAGCAATTTTGCGTCTATAAAGCATTATTGTTTCGCAAACGTGGTCGCGAAAATATATGATCAATCTGTCTACTTCCAATAAAGTGTTGCAATTAGTTCAGTACTCTTTGTCCCACTCAAGTGAAGAGTACAAGTAGGACCCGGTTTAAACCACGGTCTCCTTATACGCAAGAATTTAAAGAATTTAAATCTCAAAAACCATCTATTTCAAATAATTGAATTTTATAATTTAGCGGAGAAAGTTTAAATAAATGACTGAAAATGTCGCTTTATAGATACATTTTTTAAAAATTCAAATCTCGCTTTTCACACATCCACTTACAGTGTTTGGTTTTTTTCATTGTGACAAGTACAATAAGGGAGAGAAGAGAGGGGTAGGAGTTTTTTTTTTATTTTAATGAGAGTTACATGTTTCAGAATATAGAAGAAGAGAAAATGAGAAAATTACGAAAAAGAAAAAAAACCCCTTTTGTGGTTGTTGCTGTTCCAAAGGCATGATGACTGTGTGTATGAGAGAAAGAGAGAGAGAGGGAGAGAGAGAGGAGAGGGAGAGAGAGAGGAGAGGGAGAGAGAGAGGAGAGGGAGAGAGAGAGGAGAGGGAGAGAGAGAGGAGAGGGAGAGAGAGAGAGAGGGAGAGAGAGAGAGAGAGGGAGAGAGAGAGAGAGAGGGAGAGAGAGAGGAGAGGGAGAGAGAGAGAGAGGGGAGGAGAGAGGAGAGGGAGAGAGAGAGGAGAGGAGAGAGAGAGGAGAGGGAGAGAGAGAGAGAGGAGAGGGAGAGAGAGAGAGAGGAGAGAGAGAGGAGAGGGAGAGAGAGGAGAGGGAGAGAGAGAGGAGAGGAGAGAGAGAGGAGAGGAGAGAGAGAGGAGAGGGAGAGAGAGAGGAGAGGGAGAGAGAGAGAGAGAGGGAGAGAGAGAGGAGAGGGAGAGACAAGAACGGGGAAATTCAAACAGCTGTTTCCGAAAGTCTGTTTTCACAGTTTCCTGTAAGAGTAGGTAAGATACAATGAGTAATATTGTTTATAAAGTTCCCTATAAATATAATAGAATATTTTCCAGTAAGACAGTTAGAATCTCGTATTCTACCATCCCCAATATAGGTACCACCATAGCCAGGTTAAATAGAAAGAACATAAAATCATCAAGAGGGGTTAATAATAAAAATAATAATAATAATAATAATAATAATAATAATAATAATAATAATAATAATAATAATAATAATAATATTGGTATTGTCAACACTAGTTTAAACCCCTACAATGAGAATAAAATTAATGGAGATGTAGGAATTAGAAAGAACAGTAATAACACATCTAATATGTACAATATAGACTGTGACTCCGAAGTATATACTAGCACAGGGATTACTGACACAACGCCTGTTGATGCTGAGATGAATTTAAATGATAGTATAGTTGAAGGAAGTATAAACAATAACAGTAATAATAATAACAACGATTATAGTAGTAGTAGTAGTAGTAGTAGTAGTAGTAGTAGCAGCAGCAGCAGCAGTAGTAGTAGTAGTAGTAGTAGTAACAATAACAATAATAATAATAATAATAATAATAAAATAATAATAATAATAATAATAATAATAACAATAGCAATGATAGGAATATCAACAATATTAATTGTAGTAATGCTCCCGGCTGCAATTGTAGAATTAAATCCCACTCTCCGTTATTAAGTCGATGTATAATCCAAAACGTAATTCATAAATGTACTATTGTAACTGAGGCTCGTAACTTTATATATATAGGATGTTCGATAAATAAGAAAAACGTATCGATAACGATTCTTCATCTTTTAGACTCAAACATGAAGCCAACAGTACGTCCTTATCTAGCAACATTTGGGAACTGAAAGAAAGCGAGATCGGATTTAGCCTTAAATGGGAGATAATACGGAGAGCGTAGCCTTATAGAGATAGTCGATATGGGTGGGAAATGTGCTCTAGGGAAACGTATGAGATTTTTTAGTATAGGGACAAGAACAACCTGATTAATAATAGATTAGACCTAAGGGTATCATGCATGCATAACATCGCCCGTACATTTAAGTATTTTCGAAACTAACGATTATAGTTGCCATACTTTGATGGTGCAAATTAATTTTGGTGTCATATCGGTTGTAAACTTAACCTCTGGTATTAAATATAATAAATTCATGAGATATTATGTTATATGGTGAATTATATTGCATTGCATATGTTATAAGCTATGTGTTATGTTATGTATGGTGTGTTATATATAATACTATCCCATGATAACCCCTTTCTGGTTAGTCTGACTTCATCCTATTTTGGTGATCACACTATTTTCCTTTCTATGATGTTCTACTGATCATATTATGTATATTTGTAGTGACTTTATGTAGCAAGTCTCCTTTCGACTAAATCATAAACCCCTTAGAAACTATAAAATCATACATACAATAACACCTGTAACATTACAACTTATAAAATCTCTTCGGTCTGAATACCTTTAACTACTCTCACTACTTCCATACTCTTTATCTCTTCCCTTTATCTCTTCCCCTTATCTCTTCCCTGCCTCAAATTTTAATCCCCTGTCTCTTCATGTCTAGGCTATATGTACTTATTGGTTTCTACAAATTCTTATTATTTTGGTATCTTATTTTAATATCCTTACTTATTAACCTCTTATCCCTTATAAATTTTTTTTTCTTAAATAGATAGTTTTCAGTTACTTAAGTTTATGCGAGATATTTATACTACATCCTTATAAACTTATAAATATTTGTGTATGTGCATATATGCTTATATACACATATATAAACGAGTGTGTATCTATAAGCCTCTTTCCATTTTTCTGATTCATGGCTGAAAATTGATAGATAACGTGTATATCTTTCCAGTTATTCCATAAGTAAATTCTCTGAGCCGTCTTTATAGAAACTACCTAATAAGTAATTAATAAAGTACATGAATGAATATTAAACCGATTCTGTGTAATCTTTCATTTTTAACATTTATAATTGATATATACACATATTTGACCTACTTTGGTTATGATTTCATTCGTGAAATTATTAAATTTTATTTTTATACAACATAACAATATTAATTCAATACACAGTATGACATACACAATTTTTTTTTTCTTTGATTTGACATGAAATATGCTTTGGAGATAGCAAGCGAGAACATTGACTTACTGCTTTGCGGAATGACCGTTCGTCAAAGGATTGGCCAGATCGAAAACCTTTTTGAAGGACGTCTGTGAAAAGAAACAATATTGTTACTAGAGAAGAAATTATTCTGACAAAAGGAAATTCGGGAGCAGTTTCTAAAATATATGCAAGTTTGCAACAAGGAACTGAAAATACCAATTCAGTGGAATTGCTAAGTGTATTTCGTTTGAATACCATGTAGCTCTGTATACATCATACATTTCTTTGAAGTTCCACAAGTTATGGTTGTTAACATGTCAATTTGGCTGCCAGTAACTTCATTATTTTTTTTTCTTTTCAGGCACAGGCGTGGCTATAGTGGTAAGAAATTTTCTTCACAGGTATATGATACCTATTTCTTTATTACCCACAAGGGGCTGGCTAAACATAGAGGGGACAAACAAGTACAGACATAGGTATTAAGTCGATTACATCGACCCCAGTGCGGAATTGGTACTTAATTTATCGACCCCGAAAGGATGAAAGGCAAAGTCAACCTCGGCGGAATTTGAACTCACAACGTAACGACATACGAAATACCGCTAAACATTTCGCCCGGCGTGCTAACGGTTCTGCCAGCTCGCCGCCTTTCACAGGTATATGATACCGGGTCCAGTTCTACCGCGTATCACCTTGGGCAAGTGTCTTCTGTTATAGCCTCAGACTGACCAAAGCCCTGTGAGTGGGTTTAGTACATGTAAACTGAAGAAGCACGTCGTACACACACACACACACACACACACCTATATATTAGCGTGTGCCTTTGTATATGTGTTTGTCTTCGCTTCCGCTTGGCACCTGGTGTCGATGTTTGCGTCCCTTTAATTTAATGGTTCGGCAAAAGACACCTATAGAATTAGTACCAGGTTTTACAAAACTGAATGAATTAAGTAATAAGTACTGGGCTCGATCGATTCATTCGGTAAGAAGCAAAAGTTACGTTGAAATATGTCGATTCAAAAATTGGTGAGTATTGCATAGATGTGAATCTTAAGCAGTAGAGTCTCCTTGTTTCTTTATGATTTTTGTTCCAATAAGAGGAATGTAATTCGGTAAATCTTCTCAAACTGACTTAGAATATAGATCAAAAGGGAAAGAGAGTAGAACTTGGTATAATATCATGCTTAAATCAAACTATCGTTATTATTTTATAAAAATAAATTAGTATGATCAAGCTTTCTTAAAACATCTAAACGAGAGGAGTTTAATACTGAAATCTGCATCGATATTGGGACGATAGAAAAAAATTAAGGGGAGAAAGGTGTTCTAATTTGAGAGTTATCAATGAAACACCAGACTTTAGTAATACCTAATATATATATATAATATATATATATATATATATATTATTATTATATTATTATTATTATTATTATTATTATTATCACCATCATCATCATTGAGTGAAAGAGCAATGCATGCCATCAAAGTGACACTGGTTTACAACTATAGGGAGCCTAGTATAGCCATCATGACTACCCGTCTGAAAGGGGTACACCAGATACATGCATCACAACCATATGTGCGTGACATGGTGATCTTATATCAAGATAAACAGCGCATGACCTTGCAGATGGGGCCCAGTTGGAATTTTCTGAGGTCAGAAAATTTCCCATCCCACTCAAAAGGTCCCTGAATAAAGTTTTATGATGATGTTTCCAGGGGTGAATTATTCAAACTCCGAAGAATTCCTCCCAACACATGGCTATGATGTTCCCCCATTACTCCTGCTCATAACAAGAGATGCAGATATTATCAGCCACTAAGTGACATGCTCAACTGGTTATGGTCAAACAACTGACAAGCAAATCTGTAGTATTGTGCAGAATATTTGCTGTAATTCGGGTTTTATTCCAAGAAAGGGCAATGTACATGATAACACTTCCAATCAGTTAAGATCAGAAGCCATGAATGCCACTGTCTGGTAATTGTGAACCTCTCTCCTTGTTTGAATAGGAATTCCAAGTCTTCCAGTAGGTTGGGGAATGTTCCACAGTTTGGGCGTCCACAATTTTAACCATTGGTTTCCCGACAAATGTGAAGCTTCACATATTTCTGGAGTCTTTTTTCGAAACACTACCGTATATATCGAGTCACAACCCTAGAAACAATGAGGTATACAACACTATTGTACAAAATCTAGCTATGCTCATTAGGGGAGTAAAAATGAACAACAATCTGAAAACACATAAATTCATCAAATGTAAAAGCAACACAAATAGCTGAAAATTTATTTATCGAAAAATACAGAATACGCCTAAATATCAACGTATAACCAACTTTGACCTCAGTCTATATATTAATTCATGATTACATCCCCGTCACTGCGAGTATTTCATCTCACTACTCAAGCTTTTGAGTTTTCGTATATTCATTTATCTCTTCCCCCCAAAATGAGTTATTACCTCCCCTGTCCAAAATAATAATGATCACCAATTACATGCCCTTAGATTTTTTACTTGTTGATTCATTCACAAACTTCCACTCACATCATGAACTAAAATCTTCTAAAAAAATATGAAATTACAATAATTTCCATGTGATGATTAGCGAGAAAACCGGTCGACAACACAATACTCTCCTAAAGTATATTAAAAAATACATCAAAACAATGTTAACTGTGTACATTTTCCTTTTTATTATATATATATATATAATATATATATATATATATATATATATATGGATGTATAGGTGTATATTTGTGAGGGGAAATATGACTGCTCGTGTGAAATGAAAGATAAAAATAATTGTAGTCATGTACAACAATTATCAGAAAGGACCTAAAATAGACATGGATAAACCCATATCAACGGCCATCTTTTTATTTAGATACCATCTTGGTAAAAGTTGGTATCATTTGTCTGGAAAATGCCAGGCTACATACAAAACAATGACGTATTTTACTACTGGAAACACAGGAGTCTTTACGGTTAATAACAAACTGCTACGACTAACCAGAACAAACAGATGCAGAGTATAAATAAGTACTGCAGTATTTTCCGTATGCCTCTATCTTAAGTCGAAAGATATCTTTGCTTGTTCACTGCTACATGTTTATTTTTGGATTTTGCTATTTTTATAACAGACTCTTGTCTCATTCATATTTTCAGTCGTCAAGCTTTTCCAACGCCTCCTTTTTGTTTTAGATCGTAAAGTTTGTCTTCTTTTTGTCTTCTTTTGATCCTGGTGCTTTCCAGTCGAACGATTTCACCTTTTGCAAGCTCCGAAACCTTGATGACTGTGGATATAAAATTAAATGACAAAATTGATTTATTCATTAGCTATCTTTTGTTCTTTCTGTTAATTATTGGGCAGTCCTCCACCGTTTTCATTTTCATTTCTATCGTACGCCGTCATTTTTTCATAGTAACTTTTGGTTTTCTCTCACTGTCACTCATGCTTACTCTCACTCTAGTTTGCCTTATCTCCCTCTCTGTTTTTCTCCCGCTCTATTTACCTCACCCCTTCCCTATTTTTCTCTCATTCTATCTTGCTTTTTCCTCTCTTACTATCTTTCTCTCGGTCGATCTTAGTCTCTCTCTCTCTCTCCCTCTTTCTTTCACTTGCTCTATCCTTCCCCTTCTGTCTCCTTGCCTTTCTCTCTCTCCCTTTCCTTCACTCTCTCCCTCCATTACCACCATTTCCTTTCTGCCGGCCTCCTAATATTCCCGAATCCTTTTGCCTTCTGAGCATCACACTGACCTCACGTCTTCAATATTTCTCTTTGTTTGAATCGATTATCCAGACGATGGTCTTTGTATTTTCCATTACACTAGTATCTTCCATTTTCTTCTGTTTTAAGATGAATGACATACTTGCGTATACTCTCAATTAGTTTTTTTTCGTTTTTCACACTTGTTTTTCATATCTAACCTGTTTGTTTTCATCCTTAAGACATCTTTAACCCCTCCAGTGTTTTCAGTCGGAAGACTTCTCTTGATTCAAGAAGGACAAATTATTCTTTTCTCCTAATTGTCATAACTGTCCTTCACCATTACTTTGATTTCACCCCACACACACGTATTAATGCATAAAGTAAACAATAGAATCCGAACATAAATAGCAATGGCTTCTACAAACAGTTGAAAATTGGAAAATAATTGTGACGGACATGTCGAATACCCGCTATTTGATTATTTAATTAGTATTTTTCAAAATTTTCTTCAGAATCTTGTTTTCAACAAATTTTACCAAAAAATAGCTTTCTCAAATGTTAGCTAATACCATCTCCGCCCATATACACATACTTATTTTTACGTTAAAATTTTTTTATGAATTTCCTGTGCAAAATTATGGAGATTACAATTCATAAAAGAATTCGTACAAGATTTTATTTCTCTACCCCTCCCGTCTTTCGAAATCCTACCTCACTTTCATATTAACATTGTGGGTGTTTTTAAACCCGGCCACCCGTTTTCGCATGTGGAGATGCGTGTTGAAGAACAGGAGACATGAAGCTGCAATGTCGTCGTTTAACATGCTTGATATAACAGTAAAATTTCTAGAAAATAATTTTTTCCAAAATTTCACTTTTCGAAATCAACTTCCTTCCCGGCTTTTGGAATAACAACATTCACCCTTCTGAAATAAGTAATGCATCAGCACAATTATTTCCCCTAACCAAACTATGCCAAAATATTAAGTAAATTTTTTGCCCATGCTAAATTAATGAGAAGGCCAAATATAGTTTGCTTCTATAAAATTCTTCTTCCTTTGCCATAGTGTTGGACAAATTATTTAAATAGTCTTTAAAAACCAACAAGAAATCATTATTATTTTACTTTGTAATTGCGTCTCATAGATTCTTATTGACTCGCAATAGGTTTCTCTTCACGGCTAAAATCCTATGGTATGACTCGGTTCTTTCGCTGGACTTCAGTTATAATTCCATTCACATCCAGGATAGCTTTGTTTTTCATACACGAAAAGGGGTTCCTCGGGTATTGTGAGAACTGAAAAGTAAGCGACCATATCACCAGATTTCAGAAATTAAGGTTATTTACAACATCTAAAACTTATTTTAACCATGTTAGCGAAGTAACTCGTGGTACCTTCAAAGTATTTCTTGAGAATGCTAACGTGACCAAACCGCTGTTACTCCAAACTGGTCGATTGATATTTACTGTAATATTTTCTAACTTCATTAAATTCTTCTACCGCTATTTTATTAGCATTTTCTACGTCTTCGGTTCTCCATTAGCATTCTTGTATAATTTATTTTTGGTCCATTTGCATAATTTATTTTATTGTTTAATCTTTTTCAAGAAAAGTTAATTTTGTTATCTTTTGTACTTTTTGAGTAAGGTAAAGACGATTACTTTTTAGCTGTAAAAGTGTTAGCTGTAAAAAGAATGGACCAGATGGGAAAAGGCAGTCACAAAACCGATAATATTCTTAATTTAATGTGGAAAAGCACAGGACATGAGGTGAAAATTTTACAAAATTTCAGCTGAAAATGGAATTGAAATTAAAAAACAATTAATATATTGGCTTTAGTTTCATTAGATTTTAACAGCCACTTTGAAAAAAAATTCTATATGGATCTTCCAATATTTACGCCCTATAAAATGAATTGTGACAGCTGTTGTGGGGTTGAACCGTTGAACATTTTAAAATGTTCAACTACCTTCTCGTGGTTATTTCAACTTTAGTTCAGCTGACTTTAGACATAGAGAACATGAACTGATGGACAAGAAAGAATGAGTAGGATGCCCTTTAAATCATTTAGGCAGCAATATTCTATCAACTCATAAATAATGAAAGATAAACGGTGTAGTGATTTTAGTGAGGTGTCTCTTCCCCAATAAAAAATGAAAATTTATTTCCAAAAGTTTATCTAGAGTCTATCTTTTAAACTCTAAGAAATCCAATACACTTCGGCTCTTGACACACAGAGCCACCACCATCCCAGTACTCGTGTCTTTTATAAAGCTTCATCACCACACCTCCTTTCCTAAAGCGTACAAAATTTATCTTCTTCAGATTCGCACACGAGAAGGTGTTTTGGAGTAAAAAATATGTTCTTTCAAATTTGACCACACCACAAACATGTTGTTGAACGACACCCTAGTTTTCCCTTCAATTTTCTCCATACTCTTTTTTTTCCATCCGAAGTAGTTTTCCTTTGTTTCAGTCAATTTATTTGAAATTTTCTCATATGAAGCTTCTCAATTCATTTCAAAAGACGCAGGAAATAAGTATTCTGTGCTGATATAGAAATAAAAACCTGACAATAGCGGAACACTGGCAGCGAAATAAAACACAGATAAAATAAGTATGTGATTAATTTCCGTTTTAAGTGATTTGCATTTATACATTAAAATAATTAAGCTACACATTTAATATCGATTTTTCTTCAGTCAATCCGTCTAATATTCTTAACATTTTCTCATTCTCATTCGGATTAACTTGAGGAACTTATCAAAAGCAAATATATAGTATCTCTTAAATCCAGCAAGTGAACTGTCCCAACAAAATACCTACTTTTGACCGAAATATACTTGCAGCGGAAACCACTTACATAGCCAGAAATGGTTATTTCAGTTTATAATGGTACTCGAGTATTAGCAAATCTCTCTACATCGTCGTATTCTTTAAACTGATAATTTTGTGTAGTATAACTCATCTTAAATATTTTGAACAGACACTATTCACAATGTTTAGGACACTTACAGAAAAATCAATTATTTAGAATTTATCGGGACATAAAATTTAGCAAGTGATTTTTGTCCTTTTCTGTTTTGCAAGTCATTCCTGGCTAGTGTACCTTAGAGTTTGGAATCACAGAGTTTCCAAAATTGATATTTTTTTCATTCGTGACTGGAGCCTTGTATAACCGCAATCTGAAGACAGAGAATCGAAAATTTGCTCTTTTATAGAATACCTTTATCTAAAAATGCAATCTCAATTCATTTCAGTTCTGTACCTGTGTTATTGTGGAGGCGCGTGGCTTAGTGGTTAGGGTGTTGAACTCATGATCGTAAGGTTGTGGTTTCGATCCTAGACCGGGCGATGCGTTGTGTTCTTGAGCAAAACACTTCATTTTCACGTTACTCCAGTCCACTCAGCTGGCAAAAATGAGTAACCCTGCAACGATCCGGCGTCCCGTCCAGCTGGGGAACACATACGCCATTGAAACCGGGGAAACCAGCCCTTATGATCCTGGCATGGCTCGAGAAGGAACATTTATTTAGTGGAGGCACATGGCCTAGTGGTTAGAGCAGCGGACTCGCGGTCGAGGGATCGCAGGTTCGAATCTCAGACTGGGCGATGTGTGTGTTTATGAGCGAAACACCTAAGCTCCACGCGGCTCCGGCAGAAGGTAATGGCGAACTTCTGCTGACTCTTTCGCTACAACTTTCTCTCACTCTTTCCTCCTGCATCTTGCAGCTCACCTGCGACGGACCGTCGTACCGTCCAGGTGGGGAATTTCTACGCCACAGAAACCGGGAAGCCTGCCCTTATGAGCCTGGCACGGCTCGAGAAGGAACAAAGGATGAAGGAACCTGTGTTATTCTGTATCAAACTTTCAATTTTTAAAAATCTCTATTATTTATTGGCCTCTTCAGATTCATTACAATACAAATAAATGCAAATGTTTTCCTGCATCATCGATGCCTTACAATGATATCCATTACATCAAAATATATTTCCTGGTTGAAGCCATATTTCGGTAGTTTTGACTCTATTAAAGTAACCAAACGTTATCAATAAGAGAATACTACATTCACAGACAGATAAAATATATATTCTTATTTACGAAAGCATGAAGTAATCTATTCTTGGAGTAAGGTTATATTTACAGAAAGTAAAAACATTTACAAATAAATATCAGACAGAAATAGCTAATTAAACTATTTCTATAAAGTAAATAACTCGAAAACGATGTTAATCGATCTTTATATTTTGATATTTATCGATTATTTTCTTTTCCTCCTGTGATTTACAATCAAAGAGATATGAAGTGAACAGAATGTAATAGAACCTATTCAGAAATATAAACAGTTACTATATACCGCACAGGTTAATACTTTCTGTTTAGTCGTAAGCTGAACGTGTTCCCTCCACGAATAACATCAATTCATATTTATCAATGAGATAGTTTCTTTTCGAATATAGTTGCTCCAGCCGACATGAGGAATATTCTATCGTTTTCGATACTAGGTTCTATTCAATACTTGTAGAGAAATATTTTGTTTGCTTTGAAATCTCATACCTATATTGTTTTCATTTCTTCATTACAATTTTATTACGATGCTTCCTCTCTTGAATCTAAATATCAAATTTCAGCTATTGATAAAGACAGCAAGCTAGAAGTCATTGACTGACAAAAAGAAAAAAGAAAAACACGGTATATAAGATAAATCTCATTCAAGCAATCTTTTTTTCTCATTTCCGTGTTTAATTTTAATATTTCTCTGATAAGTAGCGACATAAATATCGTTCTCAGTATTTTTTATTATTATTTTTTTAATACTTAGAAAGATACCGATACCAGATTGTCAAGTCACCTAACGTCAAATTATTGTAATAAAGTACGTTGCTTACATAATTCAGAGAAAAGTATTATAACAAGTAGTATCCTCTAACTTCAATGCACTTGATGTAGTGCTCCAATCATTTCGTGAAAGCCCCATGGAAGTCTTCTAAAGTTAAGATGACCAAGACCTTTGTCACAACCTCCTTCATCCCGAGAAATAACCAAGAGCCACAGGGAATATTGTCTGGACTGTAGGGAGGGTAAAGAACAGTTCTGATGTCCTCTGTCAAGTAGTTGGTTGCCAGGATGAGACGAATGTGAGAAAACGTGTGAGACAGCGAAACAAGAGAAGAGTTAAAGAAAGAGAGAAAAATAAAGAGACAATGAGAGAAGTGATCCAGTATGGCCGCAGCTTCGAAGCTGAAACTAATCAAAGAATTATATTATGAAAGAGAGTGAAAAAAAGGTTTTGATGTCAAAAATGACAACGTTTCTGTCCTTCATACTAAATCTACTCTACTACAACTGTGTTTTGTAAATATCTAGATTCCAAAGTTTGGACCACGAACTCGAGATTTTTGTATAATTTTTCTATTAAAACATAATTGAGAAATAGTCATGTTGTTTCAAGACAAATATCGATGCCTGTAGATATAGATATAGAGTGCCAACAGAAACAGCAAACTCTCAGACAAGATTATGTTCAACGTATTTCTACAGACGATAATTTATATACCTGTCAAGTATTGGTGTCGGTTTAATTGCCTTTACTTTTTCCATTCTATTATCATAAATTAATATCTTTATGGAATGAAAACAATTTTCGTTGCAATGTTTTGCCAGAAATGTAGACATTGTTTAAACGTAATCAGTTTCAGATGCATCTGTATAAGCCACTCCATTGCAAGATCAAAGGTCTCTTAATGATACAGAATGACAACGATTTTGTAACCCATTTCTCAAATAGATCATTTAGTAAACCAATCATCCAGAAGTAATTATGATGTGCCAGACACATTGATCAAAAGAAATATCATTTGGACTTATAGCTGTTGTCTCGACGTTAATGGTGGAATGCCGTGATCCACTTAGAACCATAGTTCCAATGTTTATTCTCGTACATTAACTATGAATTAATCATGAGAGATGCAGCCGAATGAACATTTAGAAGGAGAACTGTGGATTTGGTCCGGGACATGACGTCAAACTGCAGCCTAGGGTTTTCTTGAGTAAGGATAGCACCCTATTAGCTTCCCGTGCCAGAGCTACTGTAAAGCTGTTGGCAACAAGGCAGTGGGTATCTTAAGATGATGAAGAAATGGTTCTCTGCGACCTTTTATGATAAATGCCTGGCGTAATGCAGTGTACATGTAATTCATATTACAGAAATTAACCGTCAGTTAGTTGGCACTGCGATTGGGAAAGGGATATTGGGGGCTCCATCTCTCTTATCTTCTCTCCTGCCCGCCCTCTATGATACGACTGACTATAATGAAACTTCAGACCACATCGCTCGTTGCGTGGGTCACCAAGGAGAGGATTGGACAGTGGAGAGCCTGGCTGGTAATGAAAAACAACTTAGATTAAAGTTCAGAATTGGAACATTGAACACATGAAAACTGAAAGAAATGGGTAAGTTGAATATATTATATGTAACGAAATGGACAATAACAAGATAACAATTCTTGGTATAAGCAAAGTAAATTGGACCAGCAGTGAAAACATTTTAAAACTCATAACTAAAAAATAATAATTTTCTCAATAAAGTTGAAAGAAACTGGCTAAAGGCACGATCTAAAGACATTTCTATCTAAAATCTTAAAAGAAGCACTTTTAGGCTACAGACTCATCTCAGACAGAGTCCTTAAAATTGGACTTAAAAGCAAAACCATAAGACAGTGCTACACGCTAACAATTATAGCAAATGATGAAGAAAGGGAAAGCTTACAATTGTCTCCAGAAAAACCCTTGACAGTATACCAAATCGAGGGATTAAGATGGTTATGGGGGAATTTAATGCCAAAGCAGGCTAACAATCCAGACTGCTTCGCTAATCTAGTAACAACAATACAAAGTATGTAGCCCTTAAAACGGTTTTTGTGCATCTACCGAGAATACCGAACAGTCTTACACAGGATCTTGCTTTTAGGAATTTCCAATAAGTTATGAATGCCTAAATTGTGAAATCAGTTATGAAATAACATGAAATTAATTACCCGATAGTAAGAATTCAAATAAAGTAGCCCCGAAAAGAGCATTAATACGTTCCCAGAGTATATAGAACATAGGAGGAAATTCTAATAAGGTATGTATACTAAAATTGTGAAGCATATTACTTAATAACACGCTAATCAGATATGAGATAATAGCAATTCAAAGTAAATAACTCTGAAAAATGCTTTTGTTCGTTCACAGAGAATATTACCCTCAGCGGCGCCAGTGTCGGTATATTCGTGAATAAGTCACTAACCGAAATAAGTGGATCTATTGATTAGGAAAATACTATTTACTTGTTTAAGCGTTGCACTGGATAAATTGCGAAAATAACTCAAATAGTTCAAATACTAAGAAATAAGCATACTCAATTTGATTTATACGGAATAATGTAGGAACATAATAAGTACTAGGCTTTAAAAATAAGTCCTGAGAACGGTTTGTTCGACTAAAACCTTTCAAAGCAGTGCCCCAGCATGGCCGCAGTCTAATAACTAAAACAAGTAAAAGATAACAGAAAAAATATAGACCTTGCTTTTCCCCTTAGAATCCATTTAACAGTGCGTAAAAATAAAAATAAAACACGATGTAAAAATAAGCATATAGATAGCATAACAACTTGGATAATTAGAATATGTATTCGCAGGATATATTACAGAGATGAAACTCTTAAAGGAATCTGTGAAAATAACAGATGATACTATACAGTAGAAATCAATGAATGTGGTGTATATGTAGTCCATTTGCGAAATAATATATTCGCTGTAAACGCCAAGAGTAGAGATTGTATAACTACTGTTTCTAGAACCCAGATTTCTCACGCTTGATAAGATCTTGAAAAATTTCAAATAATGGCATGGATACGATAATGTAACGTGAGTTTAGAAACCCTTCAAAGCAACCATTAAAAATGGTAACATAAAGCGAATGTCGAGTAGACTATAGATATCTTTTATTTGTTACAGGGATGTAAACACACTAACAACGGTTGTCAAGCAGTAGTGGGGGACAATGACAGACAGACAGGGACACACACGTACATGCACGTACACGCACATGCACGTACACGCACGCACACACAAGAACGCATACACACACACACATATGTATATATGTGTGTGTATATATATATATACACATATACATACATACATACATACATCATACATACATACATACATACATACATACACATACATACATATATATATATATGTGTATATATATATATATATATATATATATATATATATATATATATATATATATATATATACATATATATATATAACAATAAGGGTTTAGCAACAAGTTGCCTGACCACATACCGAAAATTTTAGAAGTAGCAGCCAAAGGACTACTATTTCTTTTTTCTACAAAAATATGTCTCCACAGACAACAATATTTGTAACTCACACATGGCAAAAAAGAAGAAAAATAATGAAATCAAACAGTCTTCGATTAATTATGGACGTGTTTCTGGATTAGAATCATAAGACTGATTTCCTTTGTCAACATAATATTTCGATAAATATAAATCTGAAGATGCTAGGAGAACTTACCCCTTATATGTCTGACCAAGCGTCATCAGAACATATAAAAGCTAATCAGCATATCCCCATTTATATAGACGAGTGAATTCGTATATCCCTCCAATTTTCTACCATGTGTGTCACAAAATAGTACTGCCGAAAAAAGATTCGTAGTTTTGTCGTCGGGCATTGAAATAATCATTACAGATATAGGGTGAAAACTTATTAATTTAATAAAATCAACAAATTTCACCTGGTAGTATTTCGTTATGGAAAAGGACCATATTCAGTAAAAACTTACACAAATTTTTTTTTTTATATATATAAATATAACAATAAGGGTTTAGCAACAAGTTGCTTGACCACATACCGAAAATTTTAGAAATAGCAGCCAAAAGATTACTATTTCCTTTTTCTACAAAAATATGTCACCACAGACAACAATATTTGTAACTCACACATGGCAAAAAAGAATATATATATGCTTCTCTCCTCTTCACCGTTCCCTCTCTCTGACTCTTCCTCCTTGACTCTCTGTCGCTGACACGTGAGGAAATGGAATCTATCTTTCTGCCCATATCCTTCCTAAAGACAACACGTGTTTATACCTATCTCCTCTCATGAGTTCGTCTTCCTAGCGTTCATAACAATTTTTCTATCGTCTTGACTTAACAGCCCTCACCGTCTGTTTTTACTGACTTGTTTTCACTGTCCTGTTCTTGTTACCACTTTCACCCTCCGCAAAAAATAAATCCCAAATTTTATTTAATTTGTTTTGCAGGAAGGATTGTTTCAACGAAGTCGTGTCTTACCCTTGCTCTCGAAAACGCGGCGTAGATGAAACAGGGACAACTGATGAAGGGGAATGTTCTTTATGTTGATTGTCTCGTTTCTCTGTTTGTTTGTTTTTTTCGTTGTTCGAAAAAAGTTCGTTTTCTATGTTTTTGCTTTTATGTTTTCGTCTCTCATTCTGTTCAACGTTTTTTTATGTCCTGTATATGCATGTATATATACATATATATGTAGGTATGTACATATATGTACGTATATATGCATATATCTATATATTATTTATATTATATTATATATATTATATATATATTAATGTTTAGCAGAAGCAACAGAGTTTTTTTGATAAGGGCTAAAGCACGAAACTTTTGGACCTCGAGTCACTCTGTTGCTTCTACTAAATATTAACAAAAATATATACATACTCATACATTGAGTCCTATTTTCCTGTTTGCATCATCATAACTGTTCGGAGGCACACATATATATGCATAAACACATATAGACATATGTGTGTGTATGCGTGTGTGTGTATACTAGAGCTTCTTTCAGTTTCCGTCTACCAAAACCACCCATAAAGCTTGATCGGCCCGAGGCTATAGTGAAAGACACTTGCTCATGACGCCATGCAGTGGGACTGGACCCGGAACCATGTGGTTGGTAAGCAAACTTCTTACTACACATCCACGCCTGCGCCTATGTACATACTTTTTAAACCATCGTGACAATTTCCTGTAATGCCGAAGTTTAATTATTCAAAATTTTCAGTGAAATCCAAGAACTGAGTAAGTTGTTCAGTTATATTATAACCCAAGATATCATTGTCCTTCGCAAATCATTCTCAGTGGAGTTTCCGTTTCTATATTACAGAATACGTTGGAAATTCCAACGTTTGTGTTGGTTTTATTAAATAGCGATTACACAATTAATAACTGTAACAACAAAGTCTACAACAGAAGCTAATCTCCAGGTAGAAGCAAACGTAAAGTGAATCGTGATATATAAACCTTCGTGAATTCTACGTTTCTTATCACAAACCTATTTTTGTATCAGATCATTTAATAACTGATAATTTTCGCAGAAATTTTATTTTTCTTTCGTATTGTTTTGAAAAGTTAAAGAGTGCTATATTTTGGTAAATTCACCTCGTTATGTATCTTTTAATAGATACATATTTGGAGTGGTATTTGAAAACAATAGGCAATTCAGTTTAGTAAAGTAATTTAGTATCTAAAACATTTCCCTTGCGGTGTAATGGTGAAAGATATTTCTTTCCAAACATAGTTTAAACACCCGGGCACTTCCCATGAAATCTGCCACTTAACTACTAGTTATTATGGCAGCATCTGCTCTTTCAGGTGGAATCTTACATCTAATTACCTACTCAACAAACGTTTCAGTATAACGCCACAGAAACAAATATAATTTCAGGTAGAAAGAACACATATATCGATTTTCATTTTAAGTTAAATACCTCAGTTATTTGGAGACCTACTTCTCGGCCACTGAATTTAATAGTGCTGCGCTGCTATAGAACTGAACTGGCAGAAACCAATTTAAATGAAAAAAAAATCCATACTAAAAGATACTAGCTCGTATATATATAGTTAAGATAATGATTGATTATACATATGTTATTTATAAAATAATACTAATGAATAGATAGATAGATAGATAGATAGATAGATAGATAGATAGATAGATAGATAGATAGATAGATAGATAGATAGATAGATAGATAGATAGATAGATAGATAGATAGACAGATAGGTAGACAGACAGATGGACAGACAGATAGACAGACAGATAGATAGATAGATAGATAGATAGATAGATAGACAGATAGATAGACAGATAGATAGATAGATAGATAGATAGATAGATAGATAGATAGATAGATAGATAGATAGATAGATAGACAGATAGATAGACAGATAGATAGACAGACAGATGGACAGACAGATAGACAGACAGATAGATAGATAGATAGATGATAGATAGATAGATAGATAGATAGGTAGATAGATAGATAGATAGATAGATAGATAGATAGATAAATAGATGATAGATGATAGATAGATAGATAGACAGGCAGATACACTCACACACGTGTGAGTGTGTATGTAGTGTGTGAGTATGTGTGTGTGTGTGTGTGTGTATATATATATATATATATATATATATATATATATATATATGTATGTATGTATAGTAAATATTAACAATATTGCTGTTGATAAATAGAATTGAATTTATATATACATAAACATGTGGCCTGCGACACTATTTGTTGCTGTGTTCATGAACTCTGTAACAGTAACTAAAAATATTTGTCTATTATTAAATATTTTGCTTAAACACGCACGCGCGCATTTGTGTGTGTTGGGAGTGAGCGTGTGTTGAAGATGTTTATAGTCAAAATGAGTGGTTTTAGAATAAGCTCAATGCAGTTGGTATTCAGTCTCATCATCTCATGGTTTACATCTGAAGGATAAGTATTCTCTCTTTACTCTTTTACTCTTTTACTTGTTTCAGTCATTTGACTGCAGCCATGCTGGAGCACCGCCGTTTTAATCGAGCAACTCGACCCCGGGACTTATTCTTTTGTAAGCCCAGTACTTATTCCATCGGTCTCTTTGCCGAATCGCTAAGTGACGGGGACATAAACACACCAGCATCGGCTGTCAAGTGATGTTGGGGGGGACAAGCACAGACATACAAACTCATACACACACATATACATATATATACATATATACGACGGGCTTCTTTCAGTTTCCGTCTACCAAATCCACTCACAAGGCTTTGGTCGGCCCGAGGCTATAGTAGAAGACACTTGCCCAAGGTGCCACGCAGTGGGACTGAACCCGGAACCATGTGGTTGGTAAACAAGCTACTTACCACACAGCCACTCCTGCGCCTATATTAAATATTTAAAAATGAAACGCGTGTTAGAAAATGGATGATAATTTACTCTCTACTGTATATTTGCTCTACTCAAATGCATTTTAAAATCACTACAGTATGATATTTTTTCAACTTTACATCATAAAGAATAACATTATTCTGTTTACCTTCCGAATTATGAGTGACTGGTTGCAACAAACTAAAAACAAACGGCCATGGCTGAAAAACAGTAATTGTGTTTTAGCAGATTGCTTTCTAATATGGAAGCACTCCGTCGGTTACGACGACGAGGGTTCCGGTTGATCCGAATCAACGGAACAGCCTGCTCGTGAAATTAACGTGTAAGTGGCTGAGCACTCCACAGACACGTGTACCCTTAACGTAGTTCTCGGGGATATTCAGCGTGACACAGAGAGTGACAAGGCCGGCCCTTTCAAATACAGGTACAACAGAAACAGGAAGTAAGAGTGAGAGAAAGTTGTGGTGAAAGAGTACAGCAGGGATCACCACCATCCCCTGCCGGGGCCTCGTGGAGCTTTAGGTGTTTTCGCTCAATAAACACTCACAACGCCTGGTCTTGGAATAGAAACCGCGAGTCCGCTGCCCTAACCACTGGGCCATTGCGCCTCCACGCTTATCTAATAACCAATATCACTTAACAGATAAGTGTGGGTAAGAAAATTGCTTCGCCAATGCATGGTTTCGAGTTCAACGCCACTGCACAACCCCATAGACATAACATCGAGCCTATCAAAGATTTATGACTGAATTTAGTGATATGGAAACTAAATGGAATCGCGTCAGACGTTTTCTTCTTGTTCACGGTTACTATGTATCACCTTCAGCAAGTGTCTTCTTCTTTAGCCTCAACCTTGTGAATGGTTTTGTAGACGGCATGTGTGTGTGTGTATGTGTGTGTGTGTGGTGTGTGTGTGTGTGTGTGTGTGTGTGTGTGTGTGTGTGTGTGTGTGTGTGTGTGTGTGCGTCTGTGTGCGCGTGTACATATACATATTATACAAAACTGTGCCCGAGCATGGCCGCAGTATAACGATTAAAACAAAGGAAAGATATATATATGCATGTGTGTATGTATGTATGTATGTATATATGTATGTATGTATGTATGTATGTATGTAAATACGTATGTATGTCCTAGGTATGATTTAAACGGCATCCTACAGAAGGGTTCTGGTTTTGGCGTTTCAAAATTTCGAGGAGCGTAGAACCACCTCTTAGCCACAATAATTCCCAAGTCCACCCTACCCCGGAATAAGAGTGTCTGTCAGGGTCTCAACGTATCTGTCAGGTTAACTAGCATATGTTAATACAATCAACCTGAGCGCGGAGACGCAGAAATTCCCCTTGGTTAATGTTACGGTGATCACTAAAACCACTAGCAGTGTGGGACCTCTACCTGTTGCCGCCGCATCCTTCTAGGGAAGCTACATTCACATGTAAAACCTGCGGCTTCACGGAATTACTGAACATGTCACTTTGGCCTGTCACTTTGTACTAATTTCTGAGACTCGTGTTGTACAAGAGTTTATCATTATAACCCAATAATGTATAGATGTCTCTTTTTGGTAAACTGTCGTTTGTCGTGCTGTTAAGTCCAATGGTGATGGAAGGGTGGCGATGTGTGTAGACCTAAGCAGTTGGAGGCGTACAGTTATAAACTGCTCGTTCTAACATACTTGTTGTGTCTTTCCGTGACTGGGACCAACTCCGGTCGGGGGTTCTTGCGTTTAAGCAGCCCTTTTTAAGGAAGAGTACTACTCATCCAAATTCCAGGTAAGGTGGTAGAAAATAGGTATTAAGCATTGCTTGTCACATCTTTTCTACGGCTAACGATGGTTCATTCAAGAAGGAACAGGAAAGATGACATTCAAAATATAACATTTGCAAAACATCGAACTAAACTCATTATTTGTTGCTGTTGGCTTTCCCTTTTGTCAAAATTATTGTTCCACTTGTTTTAGACCAAATTTCATCTCGTGTTCTTGTTAATGCAAATGAACTGTATTCACTAGAGAACAGACTTGAGCTTCGCTCTTATATATTTTGAGATCTTCTATAGATAATAGCTGGTTGGTTTTCTGGTGTTTTTCTTTTAAACTCATATTCAGATGTTACATTTGATAATGTTAAAGGAATCATGCACAAACCAAATAGCAAAGGAATCAATCTGTACCCCTAAAAGATCCCTCTTTTCGTTCTTACTATTCCTAGATTCTGAGCTCAGTCTTCCAACTTGCCATATTCTTTCTCAAAACACTCTAGACATTCTTTGCAGTGGCAAACGTGTTCATCATAGGCCTCACAGTAATCTATTGATCCCGTTGCTAAATATCTCTTCCTTCGCTTAAGAATCTTCGATTACCGTTTTATCTTTGAGTAACTGGCTTTTAGTTCCTATACAATTCCGTTTACAACCCTTCTGCTCAACAGGGAAAATTCCATTATCAAGAAATATATTCATTTCATTAGCGGTTGTTCCAGAGAGCAGCAGTTTCTACGTCAGTAGGAGGCATGATATGGATCTGTAATTATCTAAAGCATTCCTTTCTGAAAAAGCATCCTTCAAACACAAAGTGTATAACTATGTTATCCATTCAGGAATCTTTTCATTTCCGTTGATCGGTGCATTAAAGTGTTCTGCTATTTTTTATGGCATCAGATCTAGCTACTTTCCAAACACTCATCTCCCTGCTTACTTTTCGCACGTTTTCTGCTTAATTTCTAATTTCTTTCTGTTGTGGAGAAGAAACAGGATCCTTCAAATTTTGTAGCCACTCAACCGCAACATTATGTTGTTTTCCTTACTTTATATCTCACTCAAAAATAGACAACTTTCTTCTGCTTCTGATATAACATTTTCGTATATATTTTCCTTATTTATTTCTTGATAAAATTTATTCAGGTCAATTTAAAATGATTTATTTTGCTTACGATGCTTCACTATTTGGTCGTACCTTCTTACTTTTTTCCTCTTTTCGCCAAAATGCATAATTTTTCCCATTATTCAATTACAAACATTCAGCCCTCTTCTGTCAACAATGCTATATTACATGGGAAAATGCGAGCAAGAAAATAATATTCCTAAGATTATTAACCTGGAAAAGTACAGCACAAGCTATTACACTTGAAAAGTTCAGGGCACCTTATTACATCTGGTAAAGTTCAGAGCAAGGAAATTTTTACTTAAAAATTGCAGCTAAAGATAAAATTTCAAATAAAATATTTATACTTAGAAAATATCAGATTTTATTAAAACTAGAAAATTTTTTACAAGTTATTACTTCTATTTGTTATTAAAAATAGAAAATAACTCAAAGTATTTTTTGCACTTAAAAAAAGTCATTGGACTACAACTAGTTTGAGCTCTATAGGAAAGTTTCGAAGAAGAGAGGAAAAAAAAAGGACCAAATAATAGAGGGTAAATCGAAACTAACAATCATGGTGAGAGATAGATATATAAGACCTTTTGCATTTTACACCAAAATCGAAAATGAAAGTTTATTTCATATCTTTTGCAGAATAGAACATCTAAGAGAACATCCACCTTTAAGTAGTGATAAATATTATCTATCGATATATAAATATCGAGAACAAGAAGATACATGGAAAAGAGCAACCGAGGCCAGTGTGGGTTGGGAAGTGGGATGCGGCAAGGTGGTATGGTGTGAAGAAGACCCCATGTGTAATAGGGGCAGCGTGTGGGGCAAGTACATAAGAATTATCAATTAGCTAGACTAAGCCACCGGAGGTAGAGGGTGGCGTACAAGATAAAATATATCTACTACAGCAGTTTGATTTGGGTTTTCAATGCAATGTGTATAGGTGGAAAAGGTTCCCTCTCTGTTTCTGTCTGCCCTCTATCATTTCCTCCTCCTACCACTGACATATGACCTGTGGTCAGTCTTATCTCGTTCTTTTCACGATCGGTTGTCTTACTAAGTAGTCGTACTTTCTCGCCTTTCGCAGTCTCTTTGTTAAATTCTTGAGGATATTCTCCCAGCGTTGACTATTTTCGTCCACTGCCTGGCCCTAAGGCCTTATTTTGTTCGTTTATTTATATTAGTTCGTTTGTATGCTCACAGTTCTGTTTGTTTTCTTCTCTGTCCCTCGTATATCCACTAACTGTCTCGCTTTTTGATTACATTTATTCTTATGTATCATTTTCTGTCTTGTTTCTTGTGTTTTGGCTCACCCATTCTCGGCGGCGTTTGCCGTCGGCGCCACCAGTAGGGGATTCATTCAGTATTATCGGTTAAGCGTGAAATTGCCGTTGACCCACTGGTCAATAATTGATGAGGAACTAGCGACCGTCTGTGTCTGATTTCCGTTTGTTTGTGCATTTATTATGTTTTTAACTCATTTAAAGAAACGCTACGTACAGCAAGAAACTTTTTTGTTTACAACTAAGTACTATATATGTGTGCGTGTGTGTATGTGTGTTTATCATTCGCCATGATAGATCGCTAGCGACTAAACCTTTTTCTATTTTCTCTCCCTGCTTATTTCTGTGCCCCTTTCTGTCGAAGAGCGTTGGCTCGAAAAGTAAAAGACTTTCCCACTTCCGAGCGTTAAACTAATACATCTGTTTGTTGTTTACACACCCGTTTTCGTCTTTTGTTTTATTTTTTTGTAAATTCTCACTATATATATACATATACATATATATATATATATACATATATATATTATATATATATATATATATATATATATATATGTATATATATATATATATATATATATATATATATATATATCGTACTTCAGACGCCATGATAGATCGTTAGCCACTACACACATTTTTTCTTTCCTTTTTGTTCTCTCCTTTTTGTTCTCTCCTGTTTTCTGTGTCTCTTTCTGTAGAAGAGCGTAGGCCCGAAACGTAAAAGACTTTTTCTATTCCTGAGCGTTATACTAATACATCTGTCTGTTTTGTACACCACCCGTCTTCGTCTTTTGTTTTTTCGTAAACTCTCCCTATATATATATATATATATATATATATATATAAATATGTATGTATGTATGCATATATGAATATATGTATATATATATATATATATATATATATATATATATATACATACATATATGTGTATATTATATGTACACACATACATAACACATATTTGTTATATATATAATATATATATATATATATATATATATATTATATATATATATATAAACAAATATGTGTATGTAGTGTGTACATATAAATATACACATATCTTGTAGTAATATATATATATAGATTATATATATATAATATATATATATATATATATAATATATATATTATATATATATATATATATATATGTGAAGGAGATCTAATTCTCGCCGACAACTATGATTGTCACACGCTGACGAGAGGTCAATACCTCGAAACTCGAGTCCGTGTGTATCATAAGTTGAAGACGGGAAGGATGACTTCCCTTTGCAAATACTGACAGGACACAGAAAGTGTGTCTATGGCCAGCTGGAGGAGTGTGTCCTCCTGGGGCTAAAAACTACAGTAGCATCCACCCTTAGGGGTAGCCATATTGAGATGGCAAATATACGTCACGATGTGTTACCGCTACTGTATATAACTCACTTTGATATTTATCATTGTTTGATTCACTTTTTCAATATCAGCGACAGTGGACGCTGGAAAAAGTATAAGTATTTGTGAAGGAGATCTAATTCTCGCCGACAACTATGATTGTCACACGCTGACGAGAGGTCAATACCTCGAAACTCGAGTCCGTGTGTATCATAAGTTGAAGACGGGAAGGATGACTTCCCTTTGCAAATACTGACAGGACACAGAAAGTGTGTCTATGGCCAGCTGGAGGAGTGTGTCCTCCTGGGGCTAAAAACTACAGTAGCATCCACCCTTAGGGGTAGCCATATTGAGATGGCAAATATACGTCACGATATATATATATATATAATATATATATATTTGTGTGTGTGTAGTTGAAATTTAAAGAAAAACAAAAGACGAAGACAGGCGTATAAACAGCAAGCAGGTGTATCTGTTTGACGCTCGGGAAGGTGAGAAAGTATTTTACGTTTCGAGCCTACGCTCTTCAACAGAAAGGAACACGAGGAAATAAACAGAGAGAGAATATAAAAAAAAACTTGTGGAGTTAGCGGTCAATCATGGCGATAAGAGGGTATTGTAGTTCACTGGAAACATTGCATATTCTTTGTGAAGTGTAAAGTGTCTGGATTGGCACAACAATGCGGTGTAGACTATAATAACCATTATAAATAATTTAATTATTCATAGGCGAATATAATATTTCGGAATATAAAAATTCTTTTTTCAGATATTGCTAGGAATTAATGGACTCACTGTTATAATCGGATTTCTAACGGTTACTGAAATTTGTCTGAATTCCTCATGACAAGTGCGTGAGGGCGGTCATGTCTCGAGCTCGTGTGCGTTGGCAGATCCGCAGCGCTGCTACCAAGTTATTATTATACGTGCATTTTTTTTCTTTACACCAGCATGTTATCACTGTGCGTGAAGGGTGTCGACGTAGTTAAATAATATAGTGATTGCTAATTTCCAACCTGTTTTTAATATGGGGCCCTAGTCTGTCTATGAAGATAGCCTCCTTAATTCTTAAATTTCCTAAATTTCTATCATTGGGCTCAGTTGTGACTGTTATGTTTTTCTCGGTGTTCCGGCATCTGTCTAGATGTTTTCTGAAGGAGGAGGCTCGCGTGTTTCGATGTTCTTTAATGCGAATATGTAATAGTCTTGCTGTGCTGCCCACTTAGAAATTGTTGCATTTGTTACATTGGATTCGATGTATAACATTTGCCCGTTGGCATAAATCTGTGTCACGGATGGGGCAGTTAGCTAGTGGGCATTGATTGCTGTCCCTTACTCGTTTCTCTGCTAGGTGTCTTCTAAGAGAGGGGCCGGAGTGGGCTAGTTGCATGCCTAACCCTTCTCTTCTTATGGCTCTTCGGATATCTGTAGTTATCCTCTCACTAAAATTGGGTATTTTAAGTAAGCATGTGTAGCTGGGTTTTCTATCTGTTTGGCATGTTTGTCGTCTCGGGTACTTAAGCCGATTCACAATGGATATAAGATACCCGTTGGTTTTCAATACCTCTAGAAAGCGTGTGGTGTGGCTCACCTTGTCCTCTGTCCAGCTGCACTTGTTCTGGATGCGTATCAGTTCATTTCTGGTATATACTATTTTGGCACCGAATGGAAGGGCTGAACTGTAATGAGCAAACATATCTCTACTGGCAGTTTTCCTGTAGAACTCGGTGTGGATCTCTTCTTTTTCCGTTATTTTCAGTTGAAAGTCGAGCATCGATAAGGATCCAGTGTTGTCGGGTATATTTGTGAATGTATATATATATATATATATATATATTATATATATATATATAAATGTATAATTCTATACTGTCGACGTATGGACGGATGGGTCGAGAGACGCATATATTTGAGCTGGTGGTTATATAATATATATATGTATACATTTATATAAATATATATACCTCTCTCTCTCTCTCTCTCTTCTATATACATATATATATATATATATATATATATATATATATATATATATATATATATATATATATATATATATATATATTATATATATATATATATATAATATATATATATATATACATCGTAGCACTCCGTCGGTTACCACGACGAGGGTTCCAATTGAACCGATCAACGGAACAGCCTGCTCGTGAAATTAACGTGTAAGTGCTGAGCACTCTACAGACACGTGTACCCTTAGCGTAGTTCTCGGGGAGTATCAGCGTGACAAGGCTGGCTTTTTGAAAATACAGGTACAACAGAAACAGGAAGAAAGAGTGAGAGAAAATTGTGGTGAAATGATTTTACTGCATCCAGGGATTATTCCAGTATTACTTCTGGTGAGGTAGTGAATTCGACGCTGCCGTGCTTCTTTGTGCCTCCTGCCGCGATATGGGTTCATCCGGTTTTGCAGATAAAATTATTCGGTAAAGTAAGCCTGAAAGTGACGGGTTTTGTTAGGGGCCACCGAAACTTTAAGTCGCATGAAACCGAATCAAACTGCTTTAAATAATACATGTAAATCCTATTAAATGTGTTTAGTGCCTTTTTTGTCTTTCATGCGTTTTTCTTTTATGTGTATACATATGAGCGTGTATATGTATTCCTAAATGTATGTACATATCCATTTTACATAGAGTTGGATTCGTTGTGTGGATGACCGTCGACAGTTTTATGACCTGCAAAACCATAGCCATCTCTTTCATGATATTCGTTATCTAGATGTTTTTAACAGCCAGTTATATTAATCTCCTTATCTACGCAGAGCCATTGCATCAAAAGTAGAAAGTAACAATCTCCCGAGGTAGTTATTAAATGCATTTATTTCGGACTACATTTTACATATATCTATTAGTTTGTCACCATCTGTTTTTTTTGTTGTTTTTTTTTTGCCGTCTGGGTTCTTCTAGTCAAGTTATCTAGTTTATATATTTTGTATTTACATATACGTCTATAAATGTTATTTTAACATATATTTGAATGTATGTGTGTATGAGCATGCGTGGATATGGCTCTTCATTATATGCGTATGTGAATGCATACGTTTACGTAAATCTCCAAATTTTGGGGCGTGGCTACTCAGACTGTATTATCACATTGTATTACATTATATATCTGCATATATATATACATACACACACACACACACACACACACAAACACACACATACACACACACATATATATATGCAGATAGATAGATAGGTAGACAGACAGACAGATAGATAGATAGATAGATAGATAGATAGATAGATAGATAGATAGATAGATAGATAGATAGATAGATAATAGATAGATAGATAGGTAGACAGACAGACAGATAGATAGATAATAGATAGATAGATAGATAGATAGGTAGACAGACAGACAGATAGATAGATAGATAATAGATAGATAGATAGATAGATAGATAGATAGATAGATAGTAGATAGATAGATAGATATAGATAGATAGATGATAGATAGGTAGACAGACAGACAGATAGATAGATAGATAGATAGATAGATAGATAGAGATAGATAGATAGAAGATAGATAGATAGATAGATGATAGATAGATAGATAGATAGATAGATAGATAGATAGATAGATAGATAGATAGATAGGTAAATTTCAAAACTTAAACCGAAGGACAAGGCAAAATCGGAAAATACATACACAAGATATGGGTATGCTTATTCCTCGTCAATTATCGTCCAGAAGAAATTACAATTTCACGCCTTTAACGACAATATTGTTCATTTTCTATGACGTCAGCAGTGGAAAACTGTTGAGAATAGTGAGCGGACGTTGAGAACAGTGATGAAAACAATGGGCACAGGTAATGGTACGACTATAATGTACAAACAAAATAAAGGCCGTACCTCTCTGAAACAAAGATAGTACGAAATTTGTGTAAAAGTAACGTAAGGAAAATGTCCGGAAGGTCCGGAAACGGAAGTAGAAATGGAGAGATTATGAGTGAAATGGAGAGATTATGAGTGAAAAAACATATATATTTTTTTCTCTCCCTTTTTTCTCTCCTTGTTTTTTCTGTGTACCTTTCTGTAGAAGAGCGTAGGCTCGAAATTTAAAAGACTTTTTTCTATTCCTGAGCGTTATACTAATACATCTGTTTGTTTTGTACACCACCTGTCTTCGTCTTTTGTTTTTTGTCGTAAACTCTCCTATATATATATATATATATATATATATATATGGAATAACAACAAGAGGATGGAGGTCAGCTGAATACATTTGACAATATTATAATTAGTTGTGAATGTGTTCGTTTATGGGAGTTATAAGCTTTCTCCTTTTATTCGCCGTCCTCTTGACTGGCTGCATATTATCAAAGTTCATTCGCGGTCACCGTAAAAGCGATTTGACTTAAACAATAGGCAAGCTGTCTTCAGTTTGTACATTAGTGTAGTAAGCAGGCTCATATACGTAGACACACGGGCGATGATAGCCTTAGACATGATACAGAATAAACTATTTATAGTCACTTTTCTAATGGTGCATACACATACATTCACGCATACGTGCACGGGGAAACAGCAGGATCAACGTTTCAACCATGTCACCGACAAGTTTAATTGAACCTTTTCTCTTCTATACCGATACTGCCTCTTACTCCTTTATTCTCATTCTCATCCTTCAATTTCCCTCGCACCTCAGTTTTAACACCGCAACTTTGACCGCTCCCCTTCTTTTCATTTCACTTTTCTGTTACCTTTCACTCAGTTTCTTCTATTACTTCCTCTCTCCGTAATTACGGTAATGCTGTGTTGTGTTCCCCTTCACCTGCAGCCAATCTCTCAAATGTGGAGGATGTAAACCTCTGCTTACTTTCTTTTATTTTTCTCCAATCATCTAAAAGTCATACAAAACATTGGAAGCACCACTCCCAACGGTAATTTTACTGTACTCTTTCTGTTGTCTTCTACAAGTAATAGAAGTATTTTCGACACAAACAATTACCACCGGTCACCTTGGAGTCTGATTTGTTTCATATGTGTGTATGCACGTGTGTGTGTGTGTGTGTGTGTGTGTGCATACATAAACACACACATATATATATAAGGTTAAAACTCTTTCACTTCCAACGTATGTAAGTTAAAATACTTCATTAGAGCAGTTTCAGAGAAATGTTAATACAAGGAGTAGACATCAAAATCAAAGTACCCAACATTTCACTCGCTGCTTTATCAGGGACATCACTTTTAACATTGATACGAAGGGTGTTCCTTAACGATTTCCCCTGAGCCACTTCCGGTTATTGCAGGAAACGTAACTTGTACAGGTATAATCATACATGTCCCTACATGTCACGTTGTAAATTGCAGCTTCCCACTAGTATTCGTTTGTCTTTTACGGCTGATGAAGTGAATTAAAGTGTTGTAATGGAGGCAATTGATCAGGTTATTATACTCGAAAGGTCGTTCACAGATTTTCGATGAGATGAAAGAAGTTTATGGTGATGATGCACCATCATACGACACAGTCAGGTACTGGCATCATCAGTTCAACTGTAGTCGGACATCGGTGTAAACTGCTATTCTTGGACGACCATATTACGTTATTGATGATGACACCATCCATAAAGTGGAAGCCGTAATTTTGGAGGATCGCCGCATAACAATTCGGCAACTAATCCAAGAAGTGAAGATAAGTGTAGAGTCCGTGCAGAAGTTGTCGACGAGCTGGCAGAAACGTTAGCACGCCGGGCGAGATGCTTAGCGGTATTTCGTCTGCCGTTACGTTCAGAGTTCAAATTCCTCCGAGGTCGACTTTGCCTTTCATCCTTGCGGGATCGATAAATTAAATACCAGTTACGCACTGGGGTCGATATAATCGACTTAATCCGTTTGTCTGTCCTTGTTTGTCCCCTCTATGTTATACTCCACGTAAATATAGTTTGAGTAAACTAATTTAATCATATCCACGGACATATGGTGTAGTGGTTAAGAGCGCGGGCTACTAACCTCAAAATTCCGAGTTCGATCCAAGCAGTGACCTGAACAATAATGATAATAATAATAACATCGAAGAATACCTTAGGAATGAGAACCCAGGTTCAGAATTTCCCCAAGACACCTGAAGACGGCTGGAAGGTATATCAGCCGAAACGTGTTAACAACAAGCAAGATGAGGATAAATATCCGTCGAATGTAAATAATGTAATTTTATCTTGTTCCAACTATACATATGTTTTGATGTTATTGCAAAACAGTTCTCTCTTTAATGTAGAAGTTAATTATTTTGTATCGTGGAAGGCGTCGCTATTTTAATTACACTGAAAATATTCCTTTGATGCCGAACGTTATGTATTTAAGTTTACCATGATTTTTCTATATTATAAAAATAAAAACAAAAAATTTGAATTACCTCGGAAGTTCCATCTCGTAAAAATACTGAACAGCGTTCACATTTCAGTAAAGTCTGTGCCCGGTTCATAGTTTTCAAGATTAATCCATCTGGGTTGGTTTGTTCTTCGAACAGGTCATGCACAACTTCTAAAAGTGCCTAAAATGAAAATAAATTCACTAGTTTAGAAACGTACAACATATTTAGCAAATACTACTTAAATGGATGGAAAATATTTTTGCATTAATGTTTACTCTTTCAGAAAATGATTCAACTTCTGATATTTGGATTATGTTCAAAAGTGTTTCAAGGTTTTGAAATTTTTACCTGCTTTTAAGTTTTGGTAAATATTCACAATGAAATTGTGTCTTTCACAATATTGATAAATTAAGACAAATTGCTACAATATGAACTTCAAACAAATTGGACTTTGTTCTTCAGGCGCAGGAGCGGCTGTGTGGTAAGTAGCTTGCTTACCAGCTACATGGTTCTGGGTTCAGTCCCACTGCGTGGCACCTTGGGCAAGTGTCTTCTAAAATAGCCTCGGGTCGACCAAAGCCTTGTGAGTGGATTTGGTAGACGGAAACTGAAAGAAGCCCGTCGTATATATGTACATATGTATATGCATGTATCTATGTATATGTTTGTGTGTCTGTGTTTGTCCCCCTAGCATTGCTTGACAACCGATGCTGGTGTGTTTATGTCCCCGTCACTTAGCGGTTCGGCAAAAATGACCGATAGAATAAGTACTAGGGTTACAAAGAATAAGTCCAGGGGTTGATTTGCTCGATCGACTAAAGGTGGTGCTCCAGCATGGCCACAGTCAAATGACTGAAACAAGTAAAATGTATTCTTGTGATATTTACATTTCATTTTTTATGGCAAAATATATAGCCAAGGTAAATCTTTGGGTTATAAGTAATAGGGTATTTATTTGTATCCTTCTACACGGTCATTGTATAGGTTAAAGGACGACCTCCCATCCGAGACCATTTTGTATCTTTATAAGCCTACAAATTCGTCCTTGTATGGAATACTGTTGTCATTTGGGTGGTGCGCCATCTTGTTACTTGGATCTCCTTCGGCCGGATTCAGAAGCCAGTCTGTAATTTGATTGATTGCTCCCTTGCTTTGCATCAACTTTGCAACCCTTGTCACATGGACTTGAAGTCACCAGTTTTAATTTTTTCTGTCGTTATTGCCACAGAAAGTGCTTTGATGAACTTTCCTAGTTCCTGATCACATTGTACTATCTCGCATGACTCAAAACTCACAGCATACCCAACCAAATGCTATTGTGCTTCTTTTGGCGGCGAGCTGGCAGAAACGTTAGCACGCCGGGCGAAATGCGTTGCCGTATTTCGTCGGCCGTTACGTTCTGAGTTCAAATTCCACAGTGGTCGACTTTGCCTTTCATTCTTTCGGGGTCGATAAATTAAGGACCAGTTACGCACTGGGGTCGATATAATCGACTTAATACTTTGTCCTTGTTTGTCCCCTCTATGTTTAGCCCCTTGTGGGTAATAAAGAAATATATATTGTGCTTCTACTAATAAGGAAGTCATTCTACGGTCGTAGCTTTTTTCTCCAACTGCTAGATTTTGAAATTCTCTTCTAACTTATTGCTTTCCTCCGTTTTATGACCAGAACTGTTTCAAGTCTAAAGTTTCTTATGTCTTAACTTTTCATTCTGTATAGTCCTTTACCACTACATGTTTTCTCGCCTTGTTTGGGACTTTCTTACAAGAAGATAAAAGTGCGCCAAATTCAAGCTTTTCTCTCAAAATAGGTGTGCCCTTTATGTTATGTTACAGCTCTTTTCGGACCGTATAGAACCCCATGGGATCATGCAGAAGAGGGAGTTTAATGTGATTGCTATTAAGAGCTGCAACCACATCGGCCGTCTCCGTGTACCAATTCACTCATGACACGACGATCATCTTATTGCTGTAATAAGACAAACATTGTTACAAACATCTCCCACAATTTGGAATGGCCTGCAAATTCCATGTGCTCTGTAACTACCTCTCTTCCTCTGACTTCCCTATGTAGTAGTAGTGTCTGGTGAGCATTGTCATTACTCTTTACTCTTTACTCTTTTACTTGTTTCAGTCATTTGACTGCGGCCATGCTGGAGCACCGCCTTTAGTCGAGCAAATCGACCCCAGGACTTATTCTTTGTAAGCCCAGTACTTATTCTATCGGTCTCTTCTGCCGAACCGCTAAGTGACGGGGACGTAAACACACCAGCATCGTTTGTCAAGCAATGCTGGGGGGACAAACACAGACACACACATACATATATATATATATATATATATATATATATATATATATATATATATATATATATACATATACGACAGGCTTCTTTCACTTTCCGTCTACCAAATCCACTGACAGGGCATTGGTCGGCCTGGGGCTATAGCAGAAGACACTTGCCCAAGGTGCCACGCAGTGGGACTGAACCCGGAACCATGTGGCTGGTTAGCAAGCTACTTACCACACAGCCACTCCTGCGCCTTTATATTTAGGCTAAATTTATATATTTCACAAATTCTTTTGGCAGCTATATTACAGATTTTGATTCTCACTTCACTCCACATACCCAGGTAAAGAAAATATATTCTTACTTCGATAATGCAGCTTTACGTCCCCATAAAAAGACAGGAATGTCAAGAATGGAACGACGTTTTTTTGCTCAACAGTATGTCGATCATAACTCATTCTGGGCATATCTTGATAATTGTCAATAAACGAATGAATGTAATTTTATTAATTTAATATAATTTATAAAATACACAACTAATAAAGTAATTTTGACGGTTATCTCATATTTCTGGTTTTATCAAGAATTTCAGCTAAACACGTTAAACTTTTCCTAAGCATGTATTGAAATACAATTAAAATTTTTGAGACATGTTATTTTAAGCGATAATTTTAAAATGACTGAAGAATGGAGGCTATAATTAAATATTCTACTCTGGCAACTTCTACCAAAGTTAACCACTAAAATTTGCATGACATTCACATACTTTTAAATTATATGAAGTCGAGAATTTATGAAGGAAAGGTAGTATGAGAGAACTAAATATATTATTATGTATTTAGGGTCTGTAAATTCTGAATTCAATGTGGTGGTTGTCTGTAATACTTTGATACAATTCAATATTTTATCAGTCTATCTATCTACACATCTTTTATCTTTCTCCAATACCCACCTCTCACTCTCTTCTTCTTCTTCTTTGGTGGGAGCAACCAGATTTATTCTTTGATTAGAGATTTTGTGGTGCTAGGTCCGCCCAGAGTACCATTCATGAGCGACGGACATCGATACTGTCTCGCCTGTCTATGGTTTCGGCCGCAGTTCAATGTTTGAAACAAATACAACATAGATGATATATATATATATATATATATCTGTGTTTGTGGTTGTCGACATACAAGTGTCTAAAAACCTCCAACGTCCTCGTAATGTGTTGCAATGTCTCAATTTCTATTTTATTTCCACTCATATGAAATTCATATCAATGTGAAACGACCGTTCACTAAATACTCTCTTTCTCTCTGTGTCTTTCTCTATCTGTTTGTTTCTCTCTCTCTCTCCCTCTCTCACGCACACACACACACACATACACAAAAACTCACACGCAGACACTTGCTTTTTTTATGCTGATATAACTGCGTGGTGGACTTTGTGTTGTATCAATAAGTTTAAACTGTCACACTTTAAGTAGCTTATAAATTTATGAAATTATTCGTATCTACAATTGATATAGTTTCTACACACTGTCAGATTATTTTAATGGTTTGACTCTCTTTTGGTTCGTCTTCAGAAATAATTTATTAAATAATATCTAGAATGCTCCATCTCATCAAAAATCACATCCATTTACTGTTTTCAGTTTCCACAAGTTCTGCTGGATTTATTTTCAAATTGCATCACTTTTTGTTGTACTGATTGATTGACGTTGCATACCATTTACTTACCTTATTTCGCTCATATTCTCGACTGCATGCGTCAAATAGCTGTGCATTTTGAATGGCGATTCCGCAGAATGTTGTGTAAGTTGCTAGAAGCTAGAGGTAAACAGAATTAAAGAGAATATAAATATTTGATTACATCAGATTTTCGTTTCAGTTAAATATACAAAATATATAAATAGAAATTAAACGAAGTGACGCAGAAAAGAGTTTAAAGTTGTAAAAGACAGATTTCAACAACTGGAAACATTAATAATAACGTAAAATCATTTCTGTTTTGTTTTCGTTTTTTAATCTCTTTACAGTTAGTTTTGCTCAGTTAAAATCTTCAAACTGAAAGTTAGGTTATCTCTGAATAGGCTGTCACCTTTATAGACTCTACATACGAAAAAGAAATTCAGAAGAAAAAAAGTTTTCACACCGGAATAATATTTTCGTGAGGAAATAAGAGTTATGTTGTTCGGAACAGGGCCTTCGATCAGAAAAGAAAAACCCTTGACGAAATGTCTGATATCTTCTCTTTAAGTAAAGTAACGGATCTTTTCGGTTTGAACGGCAGTTTTTAACATAACTTCTAGGTAACTAAAAAATTTTAAACTTCGTATACTGGTAGAATGTGTTTATAAAACATCTTTTTCTCTTGGCTTTATTGAGAAAATTCTATAGTTTGTAAGATATTTGTTGTTTTTTTCTTCAATTTCTGCAATTTCAACCAATCAATCAATGACGTCTACTGAGGTAAAATAACATTCTGTGTCGTATGAATATGTCCCTCGTTTAAGAAACAGATTGGGTTTATTTACATTTGCGAAGAAAAAAAGATACCTTCCCCCTACCCCCACCCCTAACTAACCCTAACCCTAAAACAGATTGAAATGCTATAGATCGATACTAGGGTCATAATTATGGGTGACAATTTCATATGACACCGCTAGAATAAACTGCCGTTCAAACCGAAAAGATACAAAGTAACTTCTTTCACTTAGTGAAGGCTTAAAAGCACTTCGAAATAAATAATGTTATTTACTGTCTTGTAGACAGAAAAGCGTTGTAAAATGCCGCCCGGGAGTCTTTAGCGTATCCTTATTATACTTATCTAAGGCGGCGAGCTGGTAGAATCGTTAGCACGCCGGGCGAAATGCTTGATAGCATTTCTTTCATCTTTATGGTCTGGGTTCAAATTCTGCCAAGGTCGAATTTGCCTTACATCCTCTCGGGGTCGACTACATCGACCAGCCCTCTACCTCACAATTTCAGGCATTGTTCCTATACTAGAAAGGATTAATATACTTATCTTAGTATTTCGCCCGTCGCTACGTTCTGAGTTCAAATTCCGCCGAGGTCGACTTTCCTTTCATTCTTTCGGGGTCGATTAATTAAGTAATTGACTAGTCCCCTCCCCACAAATCTTATACCTCCCGTAGAAAGGATTAATAGACTCATCTTAAAGGCGGCGAGCCGGCAGAATCGTTAGAGCGCTGGACGAAATGCTTAGCAACATTTCACCCGTCGCTACGTTCTGAGTCCAAATTCCACCGAGGTCGATTTTGCCTTTCATCCTTTCGGGGTCGATAAAATAAGTACTATTGAAACACTGGGGTCGATGTGATCGACTTACCCCCTCCCCCAAAATGGCTACCCTTGTGGCAAAATCTGAAACTATTTTTCTTTTCCAAATTTGTTTTCTTATAATGAAATAAAGAGATTCTTCAGTTGTCGTAACAATTGTATTGACATATAATTGTAGTCGTGTAAACATGTGAGAAGGTTAGGTAATTATGAAACACATTGAAACCACTGGTCAATTCTATTGTATAAACATTACATCTACACACGCGCAAGTAAACATACATTCATACATACATACATTCATGCATGCATGTGTGGGTATATGTTTTCGTATAAGTGTGTGTATGTCTGTGTGCATCTAAAATAAAGACTTTTTGTATTCATAATGATAAAGACAATATCTGTTTTTTAATAAGAATGTTTTGGAATACAAACCTTTTCGTCTTCTTTGGTGAATAAATTCTTTTCATCAGGGCCTCCTCGTTTATTGATGATTTGCGCGATTCCAACAATTTCGTCACCTGAATTCCTTATTGGCATACACAAGAGAGATTCGGTTTTGTAACCTAATATTCTATCAACTTCATCATTATATCTGGGATCCTGCATTAGAAAGAATATTAGTTATGAGAATTTTGAAAAAAAATTCTAACGTAGGAAACTAATTTGGTCGAAAAGAAAATTGTGAAATGGGTCGTAACGATAGAGAAGGAAAGTGGATACTGAGAAAAGTAATGACATTTTTATTTAAGTAGTCCATGTAGAAACGATGGAAACATATCACTTCACCTGATTATAAATATTAGCTTTCGCTCTAGCATTTTAGCGTGTACACAAGAAGTTGGTTTAGTCTTACTCTAGATGTGAAGAAGCCGAATAAAAGGCTAGAAAGTGTATGAGAGAGAGAGAGAGAGAGAGAGAGAGAGAGAGATGGAATAAAGGAAGTAAAACAAGAAGTAAAAGCGCTAGAATGCAACACTGTCACCCAATGAAAAAAGGCGTCTACTTAATAACAGGGAAAGTATCCCTCATGGCTTGTAAATTGTGGAGCAAAGGTTACAAAATTGAGGAAATAACAGAAAATGGCTAATGCAAGGATGTATGAAAACACAAACCTAAATTAAACAACACAAAAAAAAACAGACAAAAAATTTCTGCAGAAAAGCTATTACTAAAACTTGAAAGTTCAGTAAGCAAAAGAAAGAAAAAAAACATTCAAGGAACAGAAAGAAAAATCACAAAACAAAACAACTCCAAATGACGAAAGATCTGTGGTGGTTATTTTCTAAACCCTTTTAAAAGGGTTTAGAAAATATCAGGAATCTATTTGAAGACATATGACGATGAATTTAAAGAAAGAAGAATAGAAACTACGTTGGAAATATGGATGTAGAAAGTATGGTGAAGAAAACGTTTTCAAGGAAGGATTTCAAGCAACTCGAAAAAGAAATGGATCATAAGAGAATTGACAGGTGTTCGTAAGAACTATTTCCCGCTTCAAAACACACAAAAAAAGAACGAAGCACATAAAAAAATTTATAACGACTATCTTTAAAAAGCGCATTAACACTACCTTTAAAAAATAGTGCAAAACTTCCGATTAACTTAAGTTTCATTTAAACTATTGCAGATCCTAAATTTCAGTTTTCAACAATCGTAGATAGAATGTTCAGCTGTTTTTTCTTTCAGCGGGAAAAAGACAAATAAGCACCCAGAGAGTGTATGATTCACCTCGACTCGTGTGTATATATATATATATATATATGATAGAAATATTTCTAAATCTCTTAGAGAGATTTATACAGTAGCAGCACAATAAAGTGATGGTATGTTGTCAATTAATGTGACAGTCCCATGAAAAGGAAGAATGCTACTGCTATTTAACTCTAGGAAACACCGTTTCCTACTGGCCTTGACACATTTCCTGTGGCCTTATGTTTACAAATGGGAGATAAGCACCTCCACCCAGCAAAACCAACAACCAGAGACTAGTTTCAGAGTCATTGCACATCATCAGTCTGGAGTAGCATGGTTTGCTAGCTGTCGATGTTTACAAAAGCAGATGGGCTTCAACAGCTAGCAAACCGTGCTACTCCAGACTGATGGAAACTAGTCTCGAAATCAGTGAATGTATTTCACTTGAATTATTATATGTTCACAGAGGTAGATGAGCATCAACAGCTACCATGCCACTTTTTGTTTTTTGGGAGGAGTCTAACCGAATGTTTTGCGAAACCGCCATTGTTGTGTGGTAGTGAAACAATTGAAAAAATTAAGAGTTACGCAGAAGCTACTGGAGGTCGAGACTCTATAGACCCACGTGTGCTGAAGCCGGAGAAGATGGAGTGGAATGAAGAGAAGATAACCAAATATTGTGAGAATGTAAAGAAAGGAGGGTCAAGCATAAAAATAACCCTGCCAGAGGAGGAAAAAAGAAAAATGGAAAACAAGACGGTAACATTCAGAACATTTTCAAATGAAAATGGAAGAATAGAACACACGCCACAGGAAGAGATAGAGGAAATGTTGGTGATGAACATGGGAGAAAAGATAACGTTTTTTACAAGAGAAAGAAGATACGGAACTATAGTAGTAACTTTTCTTTCAGAAGAGGAGGCGAAAAATTCCGGCAACATGATGTTGACGGGAGTGAAGTGGACGTTGATGCCGAAGTGTTAGGGAAAAAGAATCGTCAAGGTGTGAAGAATCCCACCGGCGATAGACCCAGTATGGGTAATAGCCACAAACTTTAATTCAGAGATGAGGAAGACTAGAGAAGACCTTAAGATTGGCATACCAAGTAGAACACAACAATTGAGTTACTGAGGTTATGGTATCGAAATAATGTGTGCGGTAAGCCCAAAATATTACGACGAAATCGCGGAAACTTTGGAATTACCAAACGGTGAAAAACTGGAAATAATGTTGGAGGGGAGACCCCAAAATGCTACGAATGTGATGAAAGAGAGCACCTGAGAAGGAAATGCCCTATAGCAGCAGTGGAAATGGTGGAAGAGAGTGTACGGTAAGATACAGTGGTGGGGAAAAAAGCAGAAACAAAAATAGAATATAATTGGAATTTTGCGGAGGTAAAACCCAGGGAACGATAGAGAAGAAAGTCACCGACGACAGCGGAAGAAGAGTAAAGGAATGGAGGAAGAAACCCAACCCACGACGAGGAACGGAGGAAATTTACCAGTGGAAGTACCAGAAAAGGAATTAGAAGTACAAAGTCATTCAACCAGAAACAAAAGCAACCCAGAATTACGGAAACCTAAAAGCATAGTCACACAGACGAAATACGTAAAGTTACAGTCAAACGAACACACAGACATACAAATACACGAGAACACAGACTTAGAGACGAAAATACAAGAACACACAAAACAGCAGGAAAATAGAAACAAAAAGGGACAACATGAAAAACCCAAACAAAAAGAAAATTGTAGTGAGATAGGACACCCCAACGTAAAAGATTGTAAGAGTGAAAAACATTGTGAGAGACAGAAGAGGTAAGTCGATATAATCATGTAGAAACTATAACTGAGGAAACTGTTTATTTGAACTTTTAAGGAAAAAAAGGAAAAACAAGTAAATTTTGTAATGGTTGAATGAACAGATTTCCCATTTTTTTTTTAAATATTGTGATACTTTAGTTAAAGAAGGTGGGGGAAATAAGAAGTAAATCCTCTATGAACAATTGGATAAAAGGTGTGAAAATTGTAAGGCAAAAGCGAAAAGGGAAGTCGCGGCTTCGGAGCGAGGCTAGAGGTTGTCTAAACGTTTAAGTAAAAAGGAATCCACGGTTTCATCTCGCAGCGGGAGCGAGATGGCCGTCTCATTTGCATTGTAAATATATTCATTTCACATTCATCCTTCATATATTTTATGTTCCCGCATGTCTTTGTATGTCCCCTCTGTAATTAGGCCTTGTGCCTGTAATAAAGAGTCAAGCTAGCAAGCCACGCCCTTTTGTTGTTTTTTGAAGAATTCGAAACGAAATTTTTTGTGCGAAGCCACAATCGTTGGGTGGAAGCGAATAATTGAAATGAAAATTTACGCGGAAGCTACCGGAGGTTGAGATGCTATAGACTCGCGTGTGCTGAAGTCGAAGCGGATGGAGTGGAATGAAGAGAAGATAGCAAAATATTATGGCATGATAGAAAAAGAAGGGTCAAACATAAAAATGACCCCGCCAGAGGAGGAAAAACTAAAAATGGAAAGCAAAACGGTGATATTCAGAACATTTTCGAATGAAAATAGGAGAATAGAGCACGCACCGCAGGAAGAGATAGAGGAAATATTGAAGGAACAAATGGGTGAAGGAATAACTTTTTTTACAAGAGGAAGGAAATACTCGACTATAATAGTCGCCTTTGCATCAGAAGAAGAGGCGGAAATGAATGATAACAGACTGATAATGGGAGAGAAATGGACGGTGGTGCCGAACTGTTTGGGCAAAAGAATCGCAATGGTCAGGGTGGGACGAATCCCACCATCGATAGACCCAGAATGGATAATAGTAGCAACGTTTAATTCAGAGCTGGTGAAGGGAAGTGAAAACCTGAACATTTGCATAGTAAGCAACAATTGAATTGCTGAGGTTATGGTATCGAAATAATTTGCACAGGAACCTTAGAATATTACGACGAAATGGCGGAAACTGTGGAATTACAAAACGGTGAAAAGCTGGAAGTAATTTTGGAGGAGAAACCCCCCACCAGAATGTTACCAATGCTGTGAAAGATTGCACCTGAGAAGGAAATGCCCTAGAGCAGCAGTAGAAATGGTGGAAGAGAGTGTACAGGAAGATACAGTGGTGGAAAAAAGCAGAAGCAGAGAATAGAATATGATGGCAATTTGGCGGAGGTAAAACCCAGGGAAAAAGAGAGAAGAAAGTCACCGACGATAGCAGAAGAGAAGAAGTGTAAAGGAATGGAAGAAGAAACCCACGACGAGAAATGGAGAAAATTTACCTGCGGAAGTACCAGCAAATGAATTAAAAGAACAGAGTCATGTAGACCAGAAACAAGACAACTCAGAAGTACGGAAACCTAAAAACAGGGATACACAGACGAAACACGTAGAGTTTCAGTCAAACGGACACACAGACACACAAAAACACGAACACACAGACTGTTCCGGCTGTTTTGTGAGTTCTTGATACAAGCACTCACAAAACAGCAGGAAACATGAACAACACCAAAAACGGAAAATTATAGTGAGATAGGATACCCCAACGTAAAGGAGTGTAAGAGTGAAAGACATTGTGAGAGACAGAAGAGGTAAGTCGATACAATTTTGTAAAGACTGTAACTCAGAAAATATTTATTTGAACTTTTCAGAAAAAAAAAGGGAAAACAAGTCATTTTGCAAGTGTCGAATGAATAGGTTTCCAAAGTGTTTTTTAAAAAATGTGTTATACATTTGATGAGTGGACCACAAGCGTTCTCGTCTCTCTTGAATGCTACGAGAAATTATTGCTCCTAGCCGACAAGGGGGAGGGGGCGTGGTGGTCTTATTCAGGAAGAACTTGGACTTACAAGTAAGTACTGTCTTTCTGGACCCAAAAGGTAGGCTGGTCATCCTGCATGTAACCCACGTGGGTAAGCAGTCCTTCAGGTTGGTAAATGTCTACGCTCCTAACGAGCGTGGGCAGTCTGGATTTTTTCGAGACTAAAACGGTAGTTCTGTTAGGGGAGTTTAACTATCCTCGATGCGCGGTGGATAGTATTGGCTCGAGCGATAGGAAGGGAATCCTGGCCTCAAGGGTCTACTAGAGAGCTATAATCTAGTAGACCGTTACAGATTGGATGAGCCGAGCGTTCCACAGTGGATGTGGAGTAATAACGACGGCTCACGCAGATCTTACATAGATAGAGTATTCGTTAGGGATAGAGATACTTTTAACTGTCCACGATTTTTTAGTGTACCTTACACAGATCACAAACTTGTGACGTGTGAGGTACGCGTAGATAAATGTCATAGACAGGGACCGGAGTAATGGAAGATGAACAAGTCTATGTTGACTTGTAAAGACTTCCATGCCCGGATTAAGGAGTTAGTACAGAGGGCACTATGTGACGCAATCATTAATAATAGATGGTGGCACAACCTCAAAAGAGCCATCCGTTTGGGGTCCATTAAATTTAGTAAGCAGCTAAGTTTAGATAGAACTAGAATAGAGGGTTATTTCGTGGAGAAACTTATAGGGAAGGCACAGACATGTGCAATCCCAGGCAGGTCGATCAAGGATAATCTTCACCTTATCCCTTACACCTTAAATAGGATTTGTAAATTATCCGGCAAAAGTGGGGCAATGGTCCATTTAGATCAAAGTAAAGCGTTTGATAGGGTAGACCATCGGTACTTGGCGGCGGTCCTCGAAGTGGCTGGGCTGGACTCGGGCTTTCGCGGGTGGATCTCCGCCATGTATAGTGGCATCAAGTCCACAGTCCAGATAAACGGTTACCTGACGGAGCCGTTTTCGATCAAGCGCTCCGTTCGTCAAGGATGTCCCTTATCTCCGCTTCTGTACGTGTTGGCGCTCGAGCCATTGCCGCGGAAGTTGGAGAAGTTGGGATGCAACCCTAATAAAATCGGATGCCGTAAGTCTGTTTCTGCTTCAGTGGATGATGTCACCTTCATCGTGCCAACGAAGCAGAGCTACCTCGTGTAGAAGATACTCTCAGAGGATACGGAGCGGTGACAGGAGCAAAAGTTAACAAGGACAAGTCCATCGGCTTGCGCCTCGGAACCTGGAGGAGCAAGTCGATATCGTCGAGTGTTGAGAGATACATAAATACACAGACACATACACATATATGTAATCACATGCAGGCATAGATTTATACGGGCGCAGATATGTGGATATGTAAATATGTGAATGTGTGTGTATGAGAAAGAGTAGGAAAGAGAAAGAGCTACAGTGAGAGAGGGAAACAGACAGACACACATGGAAAATATAAGTACTCAAATATGTATGATTTTCGTTCCGGAACAAACAATAAGCCAAGCGTTAAGAAGTGTATTTTACGGATCTCTAAAGAGACTACATTTCCACTTAGTCACTTCTCAGAGCTTTACAAAAGTTTATCCCACTCGTCTCATCAATTTATCCTATTAATGTAGCGCCCTTACAACAATTACATCTGCAAATAGTACACACAAATTAAATACATTCCTAGAACGGTTTCATCCCAATGATGATACACTCTAATCCTCTTACCTTAAAAAAACTCCATGAGCTATTTATTATACACCTGTATTCTTTATAAGCACAATTTTCAGCATAGTTGCACCCGTTTACCCCATCACTCCATTATTCATTCATACATATACTTTGAAATATATATTCTTTTCTTTCTTTCTTTATTCTTTTACTTGTTTCAGTCATTTGACTGCGGCAATGCTGGAGCACCGCCTTTAATCGAGCGAATCGACCCCGGAACTTATTCTTTTTGTAAGCCCAGTACTTATTCTATCGGTCTCTTTTTGCCGAACCGCTAGGTGACGGGGACGTAAACACACCAGCATCGGTTGTTAAGTGATGGTCGGGGAACAAACACAGACACACACACATACATATATATATATATATATATATATACACATATATACGACAGGCTTCTTTCAGTTTCCGTTTACCAAATCCACTCACAAGGCATTGGTCGGCCCGGGGCTATAGCAGAAGACACTTGCCCAAGATGCCACGCAGTGTGACAGAACCCGGAACCATGTGGTTGATTAGCAAGCTACTTACCACACAGCCACTCCTGCGCCTATATATATATATGCTTTCATCGTGGAAGAGTTATTTAATAACACTCACAAACATTTGAATTCGCTTGAATTTTATGCTTATTTCACGAGATGTCAATGATCAGGGCGCTGTTGTGCGACGAAAGTTTTGACGGTTCATGAAATAAAAACAAAATTCAAACTGAATTCAAAAACTTTGTTACTATATAGGCGCAGGAGTGGCTGTGTGGTAAGTAGCTTGCTTACCAACCACATGGTCCCGGGTTCAGTCCCACTGTGTGGCACCTTGGGCAAGTGTCTTCTACTATAGCCTCGGGCCGACCAAAGCCTTGTGAGTGGATTTGGTAGACGGAAACTGAAAGAAGCCCGTCGTATATATGCATATATGTATATATATATATATATGTGTGTGTGTGTGTCTGTCTGTGTGTGTGTGTGTGTGTGTGTGTGTGTGTGTGTGTGTGTGTGTGTGCGTGTATGTTTGTTTGCCTGTGTTTGTGCCCCTAGCATTGCTTGACAACCGATCCTGGCGCGTTTATGTCCCCGTCACCTAGCGGTTCGGCAAAAGAGACCGATAGAATAAGTACTGGGCTTACAAAGAATAAGTCCTGGGGTCGAGTTGCTCGGCTAAAGGCGGTGCTCCAGCATGGCCACAGTCAAATGACTGAAACAAGTAAAAGAAAAAAAAGAAAAGAAAGAAATGGCTCTTCTACAACTTGGTTGCTTCAGTTTCAACGCAGGGTCTCTGATCACGTTATTTGCTATAGAGGTACAATTCCGTATTTGTATCTTCTGGTCCAGAATTAGTATTACTGCCTTGTGTTTGACCATGATAGCTGGCGTTGTTCCGACACAGTAAAGACTCTGGGCTACAGACGAGCTAACTCATCTCTCTGTCTTTTCATGATGACAGCTCGTCTTTCCATCGCTTGTTACTCTTTGCATATCCATTCTCTAACCCCCTCACTGATCACTATTCCCAGTCCTTCATTTCCAGATCATCAACCTTCCGGAATCTCCTTCCTGCTCGTATCTTTCCGGGAGATTTTGTTCTGCAACAGTTTAGACGTAACATTAAATGTCGATAATCTCCGAGGGCCTGCAAGGATAATAGGTTCTGCCCAATTCTCCAAACGCAGCAAATGAACAGAAATATACATTATGAATATCATATACATCGTTATTTTATTATACAGAATTATACGTCACAGACGAAGTCCGCCTGAGGTGTTGGAAATTTACGTAATGTAATATAACCTGTTATTACTGCATCGATAAGTCTCTAGAGAAACAACTGTAGCGTACTTAAACGCCATTCGTCTGTTAGTTATTATAATTTTCGCCGAACCAAGGATTCACCGATGAATCGGATCATTATAAATGATTGGAAATGAGATTTAAACAATGGATTATTCCACTCTCTGCTCTGTATGATTTTATCCAGCCAATTGGTGGCACCATATATGATAAGCTTTGATTCGTATGAACCCTTTCAAGTAAAATATATATAAATGCATCTCTCTCTCTCTTTCTCTCTCTCTCTTTATATATATATATATATATATATATATATATATATATATATATATATATATATATATATATATATATATATATATATATATATATAATTAGTGTACATTTAAATGTACACAAATTTCATATGAAAAATATATTGTCTGTTGACTATTTTATATATGCTAGGCCACTGGTAGAAAAATTTCTATAATTTTCCTACCCTGTATATTTACATGTGTGTGTGTGTGTGTGTGTGTGTGTGTGTGTGTATGTGTATACCAGAGTAAGCACATAAATGCGAAGAAAGGTGGAAAAAATATTACTAGAATACCAGAGGTAGAGTAATATGCTTTATCAAAATAAAGCAGCAAAGATAATCACAAAAACTGTTACTCAGACTTTCACATTCCCGTTCGTCGGACAGCTTTGTTTGTCCGACGAACGGGAACATCAAAATCTGAGTAACAGTTTTCGTGGTGTCTTTGCAGCTTTATTAATAAAGTATGTATATATATATATATATATATATATATATATATGTATGTGTGTGTGTGTGTGTGTGTGTGTGTGTGTGTGTGTACACACACACACACATACTTAGTCTTATCAACAAGTACCTGAACTGTTGCCATAGTAACGAAACTAAAACATGCAGAGTAAAGCCGTTTGGCACAGATTGACCTTGGACTCCGCTGTGCATGCGCGGGAAATGTTAACGTTCTAGCTCACTTCCGATGTTTATAGCAGTGCTTGGAAGGAACGTGTGTAGCGTGTGAACGTCGCATGGACCATGACAGAGAAAGTTATCGAAGCGATACCTGTTCAGAGGCCTACACAAATATGAGACGCACACATGTGTACGAGTGGTTCAGATGTTTCCAAGATGGCCGGAAAATGTTGATTGGGACAAACGTTCTGGGAAACCCGCAACCAGTAGAACTGAGAAAACATTGCAAATATACATGCAGCTGTGAGAGGAAATCGTCGAATCACCACCCTTGAGTTATCAGAGGATTTGTAGATTAGTTACGGTTCAGTTCAGTCAATTATCACTGAAGATTTGGGTATGAGGTGTGTGTCTGCCAAGTTTGTGCCAAAACTGCTTTCAGCTGACCAAAAAGGCACTTGGGATTCAGTTGCACAAGATCTCCTTGATTGTGTCGAGAACGATGAAAACTTTTTGAAAATTTTGCTAAGGCCTCTGAGCAGGTATTGCCAAGCTTTTGGCAAACTTTGATGCAGATTCTCTGCTCAACTTGGCAACACCCACAATCTAACATAGAAAGGCTATATATACAACAGCTAGAAAAATATTACAAAGTAATCGGACTACAGAAATACCAGGAAAACTAATACAAATAGCCACAAAACACGAACAAAATAAAAAAAACTGTTTTCAGTCTTTAAGGAAGTTGACAAACACAATAAAGAAGCCATAGTACCTAAAAATTATGACGAAAAAGACGAAACAACAGAAGCTGTCAAACAACTGAAACCAAACTAAATCTAGAACAACAACGGATCATGATAAAACGATGGCAAGAAAAGCCCCTTCATGGCAAATATCGAGTTAAGCTAAAGAGAAAAGAAATAGACAAAGCAAAATCTCAAGAATGGCTGAGAAACTCAGGACATAAAGCAGATACTGAAGCCTTCCCATCAGAAATCACCAAAATCACGTAATGAAAAGAAATACAAAGTAACTGCAGAATATGTGGAGGTGGAAAAGAAACAATAAATCATACTGTCTATGGCTGCCCAGTACAGGTGAAGAAGGAATATATTCACAGACACGACAGAGTTGGGATCTATATACACTGGAAGCTATGCCAATACTATCAAATAACAACAGAAAAAAGATGATATAAGCACACACCAGAAAAGGTCACAGAAAATGAGAAAGCAACCATACACTGGGATAGGCGAATACACACATGTAGAGAAATCAAGGCTAATAAACTGGATATAGTTGTCAGAGATCACCAAGAAAAAATGCTTTCTAATCGATGTATCAATACCTACATATGACAATGTTTCTCTAAAAGAAACGGAGAAACTTTCAAAATACAAAGATCTGGAAATAGAGGTAACTCGAATGTGGAGATTAAAAACAGAAACAATTCTTATAATAGTACGCGCATTAGGTATGATAAAAAAAAATCTATACAAATACATAAAAAAACACCAGGACTTACAAGTATATATCACATACAGAAAATAACACTACTAGGCACTGCACACATCCTACGCAGAACACTTTCCATACAATAACCATCAGAGCATCACAACAAATCACAGCACATACCCAAGGCACACAGAGCTGCGCTTGGTAGTGACGTGAAAGCACGTGAGAAAAATAAAACTACTGAATAATAATAATAATAATAATAATAATAATAATAATAATAATAATAATAATAATAATAATAATAATAGTAATAATAATAATAATGTAATATAAATAAAATGTCAAATGTTTTGGTGCATGACTTTTGGACCACCCTATAAAACGTAGTTATTTTACAAGAAGTTTGTACAAGGCAGAACGATTATTATTCTTTTAAGTGGGAGAAGGAACATGTTTAAATGATGCATTTAATGAGATGCTCTGCAAGTGGACAGAAAGCAATTCAGAAAACATACATAATCATATTGTGGAAAGCTGCGATGCAGATGTTATGCGAAAATAAAACTGAAAAGTTCTTTAAGTAGCGCGCAGGTATTTTTCTAAAATTGTACTTCAGTTGACGCCAACATTTCGAAATAAAGACGTGGTAAATCTCGGCTGAATAGACAATTCGGTTTCACCATGTGGCATTTTAGATAAATGACCTCATAAACGGAAAGGAGCTTTCTGCTATGCTCCAATTGTAAATTATACATGGAGGAAAGACATGTCTAAAGTTGGGAAGTAGGTACGTCACATGATAGGGGACTCATGATTATAGTAATAAGAAAAAAGTTGTTACACCTGCATAGGTTTAAATTGCATTTTCTGTTCACTTACTAGAATATATCTAGAACACGTATCTTATCATCCACTGACACCCATTCTCTATGAATTTTGCAAACAGCGTACTTAGTGACTTATCAGTGTTCCCTTGATAGAATTTCCGTCCTCCGTGACTTTGTTTCTGTACTGTCATGAACAAAGAATTCAAACTTGAAGCAATTCTAAAACCGTTTCGTTCTACCAGCTCAAGAAATTCCGATTACTCAATTGGTTCTGACGTACTTCCTATGACTAAAATAAAAAATGAAATTTATTTCGACCGTGTTGCTTAGTCAATGGATGAACAATGTATGTGGTTTATTCCACTCAATGATAAAATGTTCCCCTTTCAGATATCAACAATATATCTTCAATCTCATTTTTAGGATGTGAGCGATAGCCTTCATTGAGATTATGGATAATAGTTTTATCCTATCATTTAGGATGTCTTAGGATTCTGTGGATGGCTTTATAATCTTGTTTGGGATTTAAATCTTGCAGCTGTTTTGTTTATGATGACAAATAGAGAAATTTATAGCCTTATTTATAGATTATAAGCAAAGGTTTATACTTGCACTGGTTTTTATAGTCCAGGCAGGAATGTATAAAATTGGATAATGTAGTCTCATTTACAATGGAAGCAATGATTTTATATTATTCTACGTGTTGTAGGCAATGGTTTATACCGTTGTATAGGATGTGAACAACAATTTTATGCTGTTCCGTGAGGTGTAAGCAAAACCTTTTGTTGTAGTGAAATTGGTACTCCCCTTCCCACGTGACAAGCTGATATATAAATCTACTATATAGTGAGACAGTCAGTTGTTGTAGGCGGATCAGTAATAGTAGAGTTTTTGTACGAATTCTCATTTGGAGTCAGTGTCAGTTACGTGATATATACGAGTTTGAGTTACCGTCAAGGTAGACGTTTCAAAGTCTTTGTCTTGCACTGCTATCAGCGATAGACACGGAATACCACCACAATAGTGGCGACAAGAATATTACAGTGCCGACAATAACGTACGAGTGGACGAGGATCTCACATTTAGAATAGTGGCGACGAGGATATGAACAATTCACGCGGACAACGTTGAAAAAAGTTCTTTTCTTTTCGCGAGAATATAAACAATTCTCACACGGACGACGTTGAAAACTTTTGCACATGGAGAAATTAAAAAACTCGATAGAGGAGTAATAAACATTTTTGTTGTACATATTTTACGAAAAATCCATAAAATTACGGAAAACTTGTTAGAGGGTCTAGCTGGGTTTCAAAAACAAAAACAACAACTCAAAGAGCAACAAGAATAACAACAAATGTTATAACAACAAATGCTACAACTAATGAAGTTTGTAACAAAACCGGAAAATATGTTTTCAGCAGACCATGTGGCAAATTCGATAAATGAATTTAAATATGACCCGGAAAAAGGAATCTCTTTCGAGGCATATTACCAAAGATTTGAACAAATTTTCGAAAAAGAGTGTGAAGACTGGACGGACGAAATGAAAGCGCATCTCATTCTGAGGAAACTGGTGACAATAGAGCATTAGAAATACTGTAACTTTATATTGCCTAAAAAAGTTTCTGATAAATTTCACGGACACAATTGATGTTTTATGTAGGATGTTTAGTGAAAAAACATCGTTATTCAACACACGAAGACTCTACTACATGCAAGTAGAGCGAACTCTCAATGCGAGAGATTTAAACTGGATAAACTGACTCCAAACTCGTTCAAGTGCCTGATTTTAATTCAGGGACTTACTGCGTCCTTTTTAAGGACGCAGAAGTCAGTCAGAACGAAAATTCTCGCAAAGCTGGAAATGAACCAGGATATAACTCTCTAGAAACTGCCAGCAGAGCGCGATATGATATTAAAAGTAAGGCATGACGACACAGGGGAAATCCGACGAGGAGATTGTTTACAGATAAAACCAGTATTGATGAGTCAAAGACAGATAAAGTGTTTCACAAAACACACGGTATACATCAGGAGATAGACCCATGTATGGCAGGCGATGGTAGGCACCTAAGAAAAGAGTGTCCGTTCAAAAAAAAGCAAAGTGTTTTCGTTGTGAGAACACAGGACATATCAAATCGCACTGCAGAACTAAGGTGACAAAAAACAAGACCAAACGAGAAGAAAATAAATAATTTGCCATCAGAGAAAAAACTTTGTAGAACGAACAGAAAATTCGTGGAAGTGAGAATCAGAATCATTAGTATCAAAATGCAATTAGACACGAGGAGTGACATCGGTATCATAAATGAAGAAACATGGAGGCAAATAAAAGGCAAATCAAATAAAAGAGCATAGAGTGTTATAGGGAAAAAAAATTATATTTCATTGGCGAATGTATTTGCAAAGTAACTTTTCGAGGTGAAATGAAAAGGATTATCATTTATTAGTTTTTAAAAAATCACTAAACCGATTTGGCGCAGAATGCATGGAGTTAGTTAAAATTTGGGATACCCCCATTAGTGTTCTCACGGCCAAAAGTTCAAATGAAGGCCAACAACTAAGACAAAAAAATTAAAAAGTTGTTTCCAGATGACTTTTTGGAAAGATTAGGTTTTTACACTAAAACAATGCGAGGATCGCTTTAAGAGGAAAGGTAACGCCTGTTTTTTTTTTAGGTAAAACAGAACGTGCCACTTGCGGCTTTGGACCAGGTCAATAAAGAGCTAGAAAGACTAGAAAATTTAGCTATAATTGGAAAAGTCAGACTGGGCAGCACCAACGGTTTATGTAAAGACAAAAAGACTAAGAGTGTGTGCGGATTTTTGAGCTGGATGAAATGACTTTAGTCAAACACAATTATCCGTTACCAAGCCCAGAAGAAGTGTTCTCAAAACTAAATGAAAGAAAAATTTTCTCGAAGTTAGACCTCTCAGAGGCCTATCTACAGATACAAGTAGAGGAAGACTGCGCACACCTTTTAACAATCAACACACCGTAGCTTGTATAAATTCAAGCGGTTTCCTTCTAGAGGAAAAATGGCACCTGCCAAATTCCAACAAGTGATGGACGCAATGTTATACGATTGTGATTTCGCTATCGCTTATCTCGATGATATTTTTATAAAGAGCGAGTCATTGAAGCAACACTTCGAGCATATTAAAAAAGTGATTCATAAAAGTAAATGAATACGGGTTTAGACGAACAGAAGAAAAGTGTGAATTTTTTTACGAAAAAGTCAAATATTTAGGTCAAGTACTTGACGACAAAGGACGAAGGCAAGACCCATCAAGGGCGATGACAATACGCAATATGACTCCCCCACTGAACGTCAAATTGGTACAATCATATTTAGGCTTGGTAAAGTACTATCAAGTATATATCCCGGACATTCACAACACAAGGGTTCTACTAAATGAGCTGTTAAAAAAGGATGCCAAATGGTTTTGGTCAGAAAAATGCCAGAAGGTATTTGAGGAACTAAAAAGCATGTTAGCTTCAGATTTGCCAATTACTTCAATCTGAAGTTGGAAACTATACTGGCAACAGATGCTAGTGACTACGGGGTAGATACCGTACTCCTAAACAGATGTGAAGATGGCAGCCAAAAGGCCATAGCTCACGTGTCAAGGACGTTCTTGCAAGCAGAAAGAAATTGAAGTCAAAGTGAAAAAGAGGCATTGGTAATTCTATTTGGCATAAAAAACTTCCGTAGGTTTATACATGGTAGACGGTTTAGACTACAAACAGACCATCGCCCGTTGCTAACGATTTATGGATCCAAGAAAAGAATTCCAATACATAAAGCAAACAAGTTGCAGCGATAGGGTGCCATACTACTAAACTACAACTATGCAATGGAATATTTACCTTTGTAAAAGCTAGGACGTGCTGACGGCCTACCCAGGTTAATACCCAGAAATGGTGAACCATTGAAGAATACAGTAACAATAGCCCTAAGATCTGAAGGGGAAATTAAACACATAATGTGGAACATAGTACGAGAGTTACCAATAACTGTGGAGGATATAAAGTGACACGTATCAAAAGATAAGTTCGTTAATGAAAAGTCTGTGGTCAGCTGAAGAAAACAAAAATAGGTTCGGTAAGAAAAACAGCAACAGGTAAACATATATTCAACATGCAACGGCATACTGCTGTATGGCCAAAGGGTAGTGATACCTGAGACTCTACAAAAAAGAATGTTGAAAAAATTCCTTATTGGACATCTGGGGATCGCAAGGATGAAAGTGCAGTTATGTGTATTGGCCAAAGATGGACAAGGACGTTGAAAACGTAGTAAAAGGCTGCAGAGGATATGCTAAGGCAGCGAAATTGCCTACTCAAAAATGGGCCAGTAGAAAAATGTCCATGGTCAAGACTACATATCGATTTTGCGGGTCCATTAGTTGGCTATTACTACTTAGTAGAGGTTGACAGTTTGACGAAATGGCCGGAAATTGTTAAGTGCAAAAGACCAACCTCCGAAACGGTAATAAATTTCTTGCGCGAATTATTCGCAAGATTTGGCATCCCATACGTGATTGTACCTGATAATGGAACTCAACTTGTGTCCAGTGAATTTAGAAAATTCTGCGAAATTTTCACGGTAGAACATAAAGCGTTAGCGTTTTACCATCCCAGATCAAATGGACAGGTAGAGCGTTTTGTGGACATTTTTAAAAGAGCTTTGAGAAAAGCAAAGAAGAAAGTCATGGACGAAGTCGCTCTGCAGCAATTTCTAACGGTGTACATGGTGTCACCGAACCTCAATACACCAGCAGGAAGCTCACCAGCAGAATTGATGGTTGTGAGGAAGGGGAAATCAGTTTTTGATCAACTGTTTCCTGACGAGGAACGAAAAAGTATCAGAAAAGACAAAAGTATCAGAAACGACAAATTTTTCAAAATTGGTGATAAGGTGGACATGAGGTCGTATGAATACGGAAAACAATAGCAAGAAGAAATATAAATTACAAAGTACATAGGAAAAATGTTGTACAGAATTAATAGCTGAAAAGGTATTGAAACAAGACACATAAACCAATTGAATAAGAGATTCATAGAAAATGAACTACACAGAGTGGAAGAACCTATGGACTGGCTTTATGACACATTCCAGGTACCAACACCGTTACAGTTGGTTGAACCGACGCATATAAGTGGAAGGAAAAGGAAGAACACGAGTTAAAATAAAATCACTTGTTTGCCATACAAAAAAAATAAAAGGGGAGATGTTGTAGGGAAAATGGTATTCCCCTTCCCACATGACAAAGTGGTATGAGCTTCTCTTGTGAACCTCCGAGATATTTCACGAGATGTTTTGTATTTTCATCCAAAATAGAGACGAACACCTCTCCTTCATGTGATTGGCTTGAACAATTGTTAAGGTATGGAGATACTTTCTTAACATGAAACCAGTGGTAGCCTTAATGCACACGCACATGCGTGCACACACATACACGCACACACACATACACACACATTACTGGATTCCAGTAATATCTCATAGTTATAGTACTAACAACTTAAGTATGCGGAGCATATTAGGAATTAAATCAGCTCTAACATTTTTAACTTGGTGAATTACAATGAATTAAGATTTCACCTGTAGTAAGGAAAGAAAACTCATTAGCTTAATGACTAATTCTGGTCAGAAAATGTGGTGGGAGACAAACTAAATATTTACATTAACTGTAATTAGATGCAATCAGAGAGTGGGAAGTGAGTCTGATATCTATCAAGAACGGTGACAATTCCAAACATGTTTTGGTTTTATTAGATCTAGTAAATATCTATAATTGCGAAGCCTAAAATAGCTTGAAGACTTAGATTGAATAAATATTGATTGGTGTGGCAACTATCAATGCCTGGAGGAAATCGAGAAGGGATACTTACTGTATATAAGACAAATTGGTTCAGAGCTAACATACTTAATATAACAAGCACTCTTTTCATAAACAATTAAAAGTAGGGTTTGCTGATGAGATTTTATAGGACCGAAATATGACTGGCGCAATCATTAATTATCTTATCAAATAACAGATTCATTTTCCGTAGCAATGTAGTCTAATTGGAAGTGCGTGGGCGTCGATTCTTTGTAAAAATAATAACAATTAATAATTGCACACGTTGAAATGATATCTATCTTATCAATGATGACCGCTTTTCCATAATTATTACAAATTCGACAAAATCTATGATTAAAGAAATTTGTGAAGTATTTGTCAAGACGAAGGAAATAAATATTTTCCCTTGAGCTTAATAATTAATGTAGCAGAAATAAGTAAACTCGCTGTGGGAGAATTTAGAATTAAATTACATAGCGTGCATTATTAACTAATTGATTGTGGTGGGAGTGAAAGCCTGTGAGCAAACCCTTTCAAACAAACCATATTAATTAGTCTCACTCAGACAGCGTAATGTTAATGATTTAAGACTGAAACAAGATATGTGTAAATAGGGATCAAATACAGTTTCAAAAATTAAAACAAATGACCACAATGGGGCCAGACATTATAAATAATTCAACTCTGGTATAGAGATGTTCAAACAAAAGAAGACAATTTTCTCGTTAATTGATTTATTGAAACGTGTTACAAGGAAAACACATTGAACTGTTTTGCCAGATTCCATTTGTAATATTATTGTTATACAAGATATGTATAACGAATGTAATACCATACAGCCAAAACAAATACGGCATCGAATCCGCTGAAGTAAACTTACTCTGAACAAATATCGTTAACAAAGACCTCTTTGGTCTGTCACTCACTGTTTGCGTTTTTCTTTGTCTCTTCGACTGAAACTATAAATAACGAAACGAAACGAAAAGACTGAAGGTATTATCAATGAACTCTAAATCCGACACGAACTCCTAGCCATATTAGATTAAGCGGAAAGTAAAAATGAAAGACGTGGAGAAATACAGAGGACAGTACATACGCGCGCATACAGACTTACCTACATACATACATACATACATACATACATACATACTAGTCGAAAGACGCCTGTTCGTGATGTCCTGTTATTGTTATTAATATTATTATTGTTTTTACGTATTATTATTATTATTGTTTTTTGGTATTATTTTTGTATTCATATTCGTGTAACATCGTCCGTTTTTCTGTCCTTGTTTTGTATACATTCGAAGCTTTCTTCCAAGGAATCTAATGCACTTAGCTTAGTTTTTCCTTGGGGCTGGCCAGATTGGAGCAATCTCAAGATTAATCAGCCGAAATTGCGAGGATGATCCGGTTCTTGACTGAAGATTGAAGGCTTCGAATGTCCCGTCCGTGTTTTTTGTGTTGTCATCAAAATGTTTTGCGTTCTTGTCCCAGTTTGTATTTTTTATACATATATGTATGTGTGCGTGTGTGTGTGTGTGTGTGTGTGTGTGTGTGTGTGTGTGTACAAAAATTGCTGTGTGCCGTGCATGTGTACTGACATCGTTCCTTTACTCATGTGAGAAATGGACCTTTTACAAACGTCATGTAAGGGTCCATGAACACTTTCATCAGAGATGTCTGAGAAACATTCTGAATGTTGGCTGGACCTTCAAAAACCCAGACACGTAGGTCCTGAGGACAGCTGATATATTGAGTATTGCGGTGCACAAGCACCGGTTATGTTGGACAAAACACCTTATTAGAATGAAGGATAGCAGGATCCCTAAACAGATGCTTTATAGGGAACTTGTTAATGGAAAGAAATCCCAGCAGAAATCAAGGCTGCGATTTAAGGAATGTGTCAAGTCCTCATTAAAGGCCTCTGATATGCAGGAGACTGACTGGGAGAGCAATGCCTGTCATCGCCACAGATGGAGGAAGCAGGTTAATGATGGGGGCCGAGACCTTTGAGAGAGTGTATATTCTGCATGATGATTTTAAGCGTGCTGCTGGAAAGCGTACTGCTAGTGTAGTGAATGGGGAAAGCTTGGCTTGCAATGTTTTCAGTGGTGTATGCTTGTCAAGAACAAGACCCATTAGCCTCAAATGCAAAATATAAGTTAGTCATAGAGCGCACAATCTACCGGAAGGTCCGCAATACTCTTCTTCGGTCACGATCAGACGGCCATCATCGTATGTATATTCATGCATAAATATATATACACACACACATTTGCCCCGGAAGACATAACTATTCAGAAAGTCGAAGTATCCCTGTTCAATGCCTTAAACACACACACACACACACACATACACACACACGTAATGTATGTATGTATGTATGTATGCATGTATGTATGTGTACTCCGACATAAAACTTGGGATAACTCCGACATAAAACCTGCGGCTCAGTGGTTACCGATGATGTTGACTTATTCGTCTTTTAGGATTATGGCTGCTATTGCTTAGTGAGTGGGATTGACTCTGTGCACAGCCTTTCCTCACTTAAAAAAAAAATCTTCTTGCACAGGCATTGCACGATAACAACATTGATTAAGCTTCGTGCAATGGCCATACTCGATAACGAGGGGGCAGCCACCGTGTATGTATGTATAAAAGAAGAACACAAATTCACAACAGCTGTTTCGGCAGCATTTACTGATACACTTTTTACATCATGATAAAAAATCCGCTATTTTCTGGTAAATTTTAATCAAACAAACTGATAAGACAGAAACAGAAATTGACTAGATTACCAACTACATATTGAAAAAAGTGAAAGTTTTAAAAGAAAAAATACATTTTATAAAGGCAGTTTGTAAGACACGCAATGGCTATAGTTCAAAAATGATCTAATTTCTCAAATCGCAATCTTCATTAGTTTATAGCCTTGGCTTATTAATTTTCCCATGAAAATAAACATTAACTATAATAGGGTGAACACTTCGAAAAAAAATCAAGACGTGTTTACAAGCAAAGAAGCACATACAGAAGATGCAACCGTTGTCCCTCGGATGAACTCTGAACTACAGTAATACATATAGTGTACACGGGGCTAATCATATGGATCAAGCAGATGATTGCATTATAATGAGTTCATATGAGTACTTACTATGAAAATAAATTATTAAGACTACTAGATATACAGGGATAATGAATTTGCAGAATCGCTCGACCGATGAACAAAATATCTTGCTCTATTTAGTTACATCACTTTACATTTTAAATTCACTCTCTCAACTTTTTTTTCATCCTTCTGGGGGTCAAATGAAGACAATATAATCAACAGTTTCCTCCGCAAAAACTGCATAGTTTTGTGTTTTCATTAGAAATTATTGCCTTCTTACTATGTAGCAAAAGTGGCAGAAAGAATATGCCGATAGATTAAATCACTTGCTCTGCGTTCAAATCCTGCCGCTTTGCATTCCTGCATAGTCAAAAGCATCATATCAACGTCTTAAGTACTTGTATAGATTGGTCGACTACATCACCTACTTAAATCGTAAGATCTTACACCAACAGCAGGAATCATTGTTATTATTTCCAGCAGCGATCCATGGTAAGCCGGAAGGTGATGCATTGCCAGGATTATCGATTATTTCCACACACAACATTGTCCTTACTTACCTACACCCAATGTTTGTACGTAGTGTAGACTTACTTGTAGCCAATGTTTGTAACCAATCTAATACAATGTATTTGGTCTACATTCACCTGCATACAACTTGTGTATGTAGTGTGCACGTAACTTCACACAATGAATGTGGTCTACACTTACCTATGCAATTTTTATTACACATACACATAATTTTCATATGTAGTATACATTTACCTACACATAATGTTTTTATATAATCTACTCTTATCTATGCACAATGTTCATATGTAGTCGATATTTAACTACTCACAAAGTTGGTTCCGTGAAATGACAAAATCTTGTTGGATGTTTTGCTGAATATATATTTAAAACCTCATACACAAATATGGTAGATATAGACACTGGGAACTGAAGTACAGTAATCAAATATTATATACTAGCACACACGAGTACTGTCCAAATCTCCAACCAATCACATACAGCTAGCTGGCATTCAATTGGCGTATCAAGTTTCGGGCATTTTGATTGGGTTTTGGATAGAAAATTCACAAAAAATTAACTTCTATTGACTTTTTAATGGCTTTGAGGGGTGACTGAGGAAATGTAAAGATATGCACGACTACCCTTGGACGGTTTTGAATGTAACTCAGGGTAAATAAACTAATTTCTTTTTTTGGTATATATGTAGTATATAAATATTATTTAGTTTAACTTAACTTAAAACTATTTACAAAAAAGGACTTGAAAAGGACATACAAAGTGCGAGCCCTTTAACTGAAAAATTGTGGATTTGTATAAAGGACACACAGACAGACATTTTGCCGTTTATAAATAGAGATAAAAGACAGTGGTCCATTTCTTTCAGTTATTTGAAACGAAAGCAAGTTACCTTCTTCGGACGGTTGTTTATTGCAGCTGACTTTCATTAGGACCTAATTTTCAAATACTTATTAGTAAGGCATACACTAAGCTAACTTCAAAGCGTGGAGTAGAATATAAACATAAGACTAATTGCATGAAAGGCAAAAGCCCTTTGTAAAAATAATATTACGTGAAATCGTTTCTTTCCACTTACCTCACTGGCGTTCCCGATATTTACAGTTTCTCCCACTTCAGCCACGTGACCGATTATCCCTTTTCCCCACTGAACTGTAATACTAGCATCGGTTGTAACTGATGGCATCAGGGTAGTACCAGAATGGACATCGAAGATTTTGGACACCAAAACAGGTTTCTCTTTTATTGATTTATCAACCAAAAAGAGTGATCCTTTATCACCATCTACAAGGATGCTAATGTTGGCCACAATTTTCGCACTCAAACTGGCAAGGTTCAAATCATTCGAGATATCTTTTACTATTTCTAAAAAGAAATCTTTTTCATCCAAATGGAACATTTCCCGTTTCATGTCAATGTCCTTGCTGGGGTAGCGTGGAATCCGGATCTTTGACTCAATGAGCATGCTAAGCATATTTAAGGAGGTCGGCGGTAAAGAACGAAACTGGCGCATCTCCTTTAAACTGCTCCGCCTGGCCTCAGTATTTGAATCAAAAGTATATGTCGATGGGCAATATGTACGGAATATATTGCGTAATTTTGACTTTGCAAAATCTTGACGTAAATGTTTCTTAGAATTAGATCTATGGTGCTTGGATTCTGAGAAGAAAGCTTGTTCATTGTTACACTTTAAGTCATTAGGAGATGTGGGTGTCAGACTTTCTTGACCAGAGGATCCCTTTCTTTTGATTATAAATTCTTGAAGCGATTGGAAGCCATGGAGAACCAACCATTTGTTTATTAGAGTTATGTCAGCTTTCCGAAGAAAATAATCACAGGCACACTCAGGATTGGCATCCAACCAGCTTTCTATTTTGCTCGCATTCAATGTAGGATGTAGCCGGTTCATGATTGGTTTCGGATGATATCGTTATAACTTTATTGCCCTGGATAAAATAAAATAAAAAAGAGACGCGTTATAATAACACATTGCAGATTACATAATAAAAAAAGTTTCTTTTAAAGATTCTAACAAGATTACTTTCAGTCAGTATCATAAACAGTTGTTAGCATTAATTAGAAACCACTCATTAAATGAAAACATCATTATATTAAATTATCATTAACTGATAAATAATGTGGAAAACAATCGGAAACTTTAATAAAAAGTGATGCCATTAATCAATAGTATGTTTTAGCTAGAAGAAAATCGATGAATTAACTCCAATATATTATAAGTGATAATTTTATCGACTCAGATGTCAAGTTTGCTCAAGATCGATAACCCACAGAGTTCCGAAAATTTTAAATCCAGCCCTAAACTGATTGCCCATATCTTTTTCATTTAAATGCATAATGTAAGCCATAATTTTGGTAATCCTTCTGTTTAGGTAGCCTTGTGGAATTTTGTAAATATATTTGATAATAATTCTATTTATTGATAATTCAAATTTCATTTTAAATCATGTTAATATAAATACCGCAGCCAAGTTTACTGCAGTCTAATAATAACCATAAATTTAGATAACCTCTTATTATTACTTTGCATTTGTATGACAGTGATCTGGAAAACTCATTAACAGTGAGGAGAAAGTGTATTTTAGTATTTCTTTCGGCTCTTTACAGTGTCCTTACTGTGTCCTTACTTCCGTTGAGGCTAATTTTGTTATTCATTCCTCCGGGGTCGTTAAAATAAAATAGCAGTCAAGTATTTGTCATTTTCATTGATTTGCCCCTTCCCTCAAAAATTAGATTATTTATCATTAATAATTACTCAAATTAAGGTGGCGAGCTGGCAGAATCGTTAGCAGTCTGAGCAAAGTGTTTAGCGACATTTCGTCTATCTTTACGTACTGAGTTCAAATTCCGCCGAGGTTGACTTTGCCTTTCATCCTTTCGGGGTTTATAAAATAAGTACCAGTTGAAAACATGGGTCATTATAATCGAATTAACCTCTCCCACAAAACTGTTGGCCTTGAACCAAAATTTGAAACCCAATAATTACCAAACTTAATTGCAATGTTGAATTGTCTTGATTCTGTCCTTTGAGATCGTATCGTTGACATTTGTTATGATTCCAGATTTTTTCATCACTGATTTTTTTCTGAAACTTTCTGGATGCACTAGGAAATTTGTTAACTAATTCACCCAATTCATTGTTACTTCTTGTAAGTTCACCAATTTCGTCAGATGCAACGATACAGAGGAACGTGCAGGGACTGGAAATGAGATGCTATCGTAACATCTGAAGCTTCACGTAATTGGACAACATCACAGTTGAGTATGACATTAGAGTATGACATTAGCCCTCATGTGGACTGAAAGAAAGCTGAAATGCTACGGCTGTGTAGCAAGACCCAGTCACATTGCAACGAATATTCAAGGAAATGTAAAGAGAGACGGATAAAGTAATAAGACATGATCGGACACCGTCAAGTGATGGAGAAGAATATCATTGTGGAGACCCGAACTCTAGCACGCAGTGTGAGAGATGGAGAAACCTGGTGTACAGCATGTCACAACGGCACCAAAACGAAGTCATTCCAAGCCAAATCTAGCGAGCCAGTGTACATGTATGTTGGTATATATATATATATATATATATATATATATATATATAGATAGATAGATAGATAGATAGATAGATAGATAGATAGATGATAGATAGATAGATAGATAGATAGATAGATAGATAGATAGATAGATAGATAGATAGATAGATAGATAGATAGATAGATAGATAGATGTGTGTGTGTGTGTCTTTTAGCTTTTATCTTTTGCTTTCTTCAATCATTGGACTACGACCATGCTGGGCACCGCTTTGAAGGGTTTTAGTCGAACGAATCTACTTCAGTACCTTTTTCAGCCCGGTACTTATTCTGTCGGGTTCTTTTGCCAAACCTCGAAAGTACAGGAAAACAGACAAACAAACACTTACCCAAGATGCAACGCAGCGTAACTGAAAGCGTAGATATGCGGCTGAGAAGCGCACATACGCGCGAACACACTCACACACAGGCACACACACGAACACAAATACACACACACACATACACACACAGACGAACACAAACACATATGGGTGTATGCATACATACATATACACAAACATATAAGTATGTGTGCATGTACGTTTAGAGAGAGAAAAGAAGAGGGAGAGGAATGTGTGTGTGTGTGTATGTGAGTGTGTGTATGTGTGTGTGTGTGTGTGTGTGTGTGTGTGTGTGTGTGTGTGTGTGTGTAAAATTCTTAAGCTGCAACAGATTTGAAATTGGAGTCGGTGAAAGTCTTGTCGATATACTTTCTTGTCTATGTGTGATGGAATGTTTTCCACGTGTCAAAGTAGAGCCTTAACATTTTTGAAGCACAAGGGACCATTGTTGTGTGATGTAAGAATGCAATATCCCCCTGAAAAGGCATACGCGTGGTATTTGTGTTTGGCCACAGGTAGAATTTCCGAAAGATTAACTGAGAGAGCAATGGGCTCAAAGTTCTGTAGAAATTGGCGTTATCATGACTAAGAAGATCTATTTAAAAAGGAAGTTGTGCAGGCGCAGAAGTAGTTGACAGTGTATTATTATATCTGGAAATGTATATTATATTGCACATATAATGGCTCAGAAACCTGGACATTAACAAACAAGCTTGAGAGGTGGTTGGATGGAACCTACACTCGCCTCCTTATGAGAATCAAAATCTCTCGTGGAAGCGTCATCCAACCAAAATGCAAATATATGGGAAACTACCACCTGTGTCATCTCTTGTGAAAGGTAGGAGAGTCCAGTTTGCTGGACATTGTTGTAGAGCTGAAAACGAGGTAATTTCTACTCTTCTCCACTGGAAGCCATCTACTCGCAATACCAGAGGGCGCACACTCTCCTACCCTGATGTAATCTCCATGGATACAAGCATCCAGCAACAGGACCTCCGTAATGCCATGATGGACCGTGAAGTCTGGCGTAGCATGGTAAATTCCATTGTCTCGACCACGGTCGAACAATGATGATGAATGATATTGCACATGGTGGTCTTACTGGAAGCTGCTTATTGTGTGGAAGAGACAGAGAACGAAAGAGAGTTGTTGCTCAAAGGGAGGGAATCGCTTCTAAGTATATTTTTCTTCCGTCTTCTGTGGAGATTTTTTTTCTCAAAGAGTGAAGAGGGAAAAGAGCATATATACAATTACATATTATTACTTATTATTATATTATATTGATATTCTTCCATTGATAGAAAGCCACAGAATCGAAGAGGGAGAGGATAATCGATTGAACCGACTCCCCGATGATCTCAGTATGTTAATCCTGACAGCTAACTCCAGATGGATTTAGCAGACAGCACTATGCTGTTCCCATCACCCCACAACATTGATACTGTGATTATAAAATGACGATTGTTGTTAGAGAAGTAAGTTAGCGAAACTAGTATTTGAATGTTTTAACTTCATACTTTTACTGCATGTCTTTCATCACTCCAGTGTCGATGAAAATATAATCAGTCTGTCGAATTTGAACTCAGAACACAAAGACAGATAGAATGCTGCTAAGCATGTTGTCCAGCATGCTAATGACTCTGCCAGTTCACCGCCTTCATAACCAGTAAAACATTGTTTCAAATTTTGGTACAAAGCCAGAAAACTTGGGGTAATGGTATGTCAGCGGCGAGCTGGCAGAAACGTTAGCACGCCGGGCGAAATGCTTAGCGGTATTTCGTCTGCGTTACGTTGTGAGTTCAAATTCCGCCGAGGTCGACTTTGCCTTTCATCCTTTCGGGGTCGATAAATTAAGTACCAGTTACGCACTGGGGTCGATGTAATCGACTTAATACCTATGTCTGTCCTTGTTTGTCCCCTCTGTGTTTAGTCCCTTGTGGGTAATAAAGAAATAGGTATGTCAATGACTTCGACCCCGGTATTCAGCTGATACTTATTTTAACGACACCGAAAGGATGAAGGTAAAGTCTACCTCGGCGGAATTTGAACTCCCAATGAAAAGACGGACAACATGCCGCTAAGCATTTTGTCCACCACTTTGTAACCAGTAATATGAATTCAAGTGACCTAAATATTTATACCTGGACTTGTGCCTACGAATGAAATCAATATATCGATATATCGATATGTTGAGGCAATATTTTCATGTTTTTTCAAACCAATAAATATTGATTATCAGAAATAATATTCACAAATTCGATTCGGAAGAGCAGAGTAAACACTTCATAATGAAAGGGCGGCTTCCTTGTATGAATCTCAGCTTTGAACATTTTTCTTATTTTATTTATTCATTTATTTATTTATAAATTTATTTATTTATTTATTGTTACAATGTGCTTGAACATGTTTTTAGCAATTTAAAATATTTGAATTATATACTCAATCGTTAATTTTCTTCAAATAATTTAAGAATTATTTTCTGGTCTTTATATGTGTTTCTATTTGAAACCGTTTTTGAACGAAATGAATAGAGGCTATCACCAAGACAGAAAGGAAATATCGTGTATGGGCTGAATGCCTAAAAGCATATCCGTCTCACATAAACTGACAAAATAAAGGGGGAGATAAATTCAGATCATTTCTAATGTAAACAAAAATAGCATAACAGATTCACTAATAAACATGAATATTACTTTGATTAATTGTTGCGTTTAATATCTGATATATTACAAAAGTGAGAGTCAAACACGCTAAAAATGGTTTCTACTTGTGTCAGTTTGTTGAAGCTCTTCCTATAAAATTAAGCGTTAGTGACAGAAAAGAGTGCATCTACATGTGTGTGTGTATGTGTGTGTGTGTATGTGTGTGTGTATGTGTGTGTGTGTGTGTGTACATATACGCGAGTTGGACGCAGTATATAGGTGGGCTGATGATAACAACATGCAGTTTAATGCAGGAAAATTCCGGGCCCTTCACTACCAGCTCACAAAGCTAAACAACGTACAGAGAGGATACACTGGCCCGGGAGGAATTGAAGTCCCTGAATCAAAATCAGTGTGTGACCTGGGCATTGACATGAGCAATGATGCATCTTTTCACGTGCATATTACCAATTTGGTAGTAAAATGTAGACGGCTGGCTGGCTGGATCCTCTGAACTTTCAAAATAAGAGAAAAGGAGACATTGATGATCCTTTGGAGGACATCAGCCGCTTGGACTACTGCACCCAACTATGGTCACCACGGAATAGTTCACGGTGGAACTCGAAGCTACACTAAGGAAATCTCTCGATGCAGCGTATCAGCTACAGGGAAAGACTGAAATAATTAACACTCTTCTCCCTGGAACGAAGGCAGGAAAGATGTGCAGTGATATACATATGGAAAATTCTAGAAGGCCTTGTACCAAACTTTGGCATTGAAAGTTATTCAAACTGTAGAACGGGGTGCCACTGCATAGTGCCAAAAATCCCAGCATCGCCATCAAAATACAGGACCAAATATTGCAACAGGTTGGCCTTCAAGGGCTCACAGCCCTTCAATATCCTTCCAAAATGCCTGAGAGACCTGCATGATGTGGATGTAAATGTCCTTAAAACAAAACTGGATCTCTTCCTGTTGCGGGTTCCAGACGAGCCTACTTCTCGGCAGGAAACACTGATGAGGGCAGCGGCATTAAACGCCCTCATTGACCAAATGCCATATAACAGAGGAGGTTTCAAATAACGGTGTAGCACAGTCAACGGTGGTGCCCCAGCATGACCACAGCTTTGTGGCTGAAAAGTTTTTAAGAATTGAAGACAATATGTGTGTGTGTGTGTGTGTGTGTGTGTGTGTGTGTGTGTGTGCGTGCGTGCGTGTGTGTGTGGAGGTGCAATAGCCCAGTGGTTTGGGCAGCGGACTCACGGTCGTAGGATCGCGGTTTCGATTCCCAGACCGGGCGTTGTGAGTGTTTATTGAGCGAAAACACCTAAAGCTCCACGAGGCTCCGGCAGTGGATGGTGACGATCCCTGCTGTACTCTTTGGCCACAACTTTCTCTCACTCTTTCTTCTGTTGGCCTGCTCGCTTAGCCAGCGGGGTGGCGTCATTTGAAGGCTAAAACAATGCGGAGCGCATTGTGCCCAGCGAAGTGTAGCAACATCTGATAGCCTGGTCGGTCACAGTGATCACAGTGATGTATATATACTAGCACTATTGCCCGTCCCGTGCGCACGTGCGTTCTATGCACGCGCAAATTAAGCTAAACTTGGATGAAGTTCAATCAAAATTCAATTATTTTGGTTTTAAAATCAAGCATTTAATGCCCTCTATTTTTGCGCTTATGTGTTCCATTTCCTCAATAGGAAGTACGTAGAAGCGTTTCATAAATTTTTGTTGATCAAATAATTGCATTGTTGGATTATTCTTTTAGATCAGTATTTCTCAACGGGGATTTCAGGGGAGAGTTTCATAGAGTCGCTGGCGATGTATCGTGATGATCAAAAATCCGGCCTGCTAAAATTTGGTTAAAGTGATTCAAACTGCAGACTCAACGCAAAATGGTCGCATTTAATTCAAATCGTTAAAAATGTTATGAAAACAATTGGCATGTGTTCACAAAATCCAAACGATTAATACGAAAAACCCTCCAGGCTACATCCCGAAAATTCATTTCTTTGCCGAATTTCTACAGTGTTTACGGCGATTCGTTTTTATATCTTGATTTTTTATTTTTTATGCAATTTACGCATGCTTGCACGCGTGGTGAACACAGTTCACGTCAAACAGCTAACTGAGTCAAGTTCACTATTCAATGCATGGGATAAGGCCTAAACAAACACATTATCGATTTTTGCACTTGCGAGATGAATTATGGAACAGAAATAGCGCAGTTCAATTTTCATTCGCCTAAACTTTAAGTGACCCATTTTTGGTGATTCTACGATTTGTTGGCTAGGAGGAGATGTGCCGGGAGGTTAAACACACAGACACACACACAGACACACAAGTTGAGTTTTATATTTATATATATATATATATATATATATATATTATATATATATATAATATATATATATATATTATGTATGTATGTGTGTACATATGTATGTATATATATATATATATATTATATATATATATATATAGCGCACAAATGTTCTAAAAAAATGTTGTTTACTTTGATTAAATTTGGACTTTATATCTGGAAAATGGAAGTAAGACGTTAATGTATCTGCTGTGTTCTATTTATTAAAATAGATTCAACAAACATATTTTCGAAAGAATGTAAAATGTGAACACAATCTACAAACTTTATTTTTTTATTATTTTGTTTTTCATTTACTCACTTAAAATAGCTAAAATCATATTTTACATATTTTACTGACAGATCTCAGATTTATATATTTACTTTGAAATGCAGCAACAAACGCGAGCAATGCATGAATGTGCATACTAGGCATAATGGATAGGATAGAGGTCGCAAGGCTTCTGATAAGTTGGATATTCACAATGAATTGTACAGATCGAAGTAAACCGAAACGAAACTCCTCAAACCCAATCGAATTATAGACACTCATCAAGAAAACAAACCTACAAAATGAATGTATTTTATGTAATAACTTATTAACTGAATATAAATGGAAGAGTTTTACTGTGTATATTATGGGATACGGCACAAATTGAAAACTTCTATCACCTGTAATGTACGGAAGGTATCAACCAGCGATGGAACTCTAAACGTTTAGTTTGCCATCAAATTTTCATCAAAGTACATCCTAGCACCATAAAATAGAACAAGCAGTCCTTCATACAGCATACTTGAAAAAAAATGGGATGGTCACGTCTGAAAGGCCGGTGAAATGATACTCGGGAGCATAAAGAGATTTTGCTCGATTATCAGAATACGATTGCCACAAAATATGCTGGATTTATTATACATCAACAGCATCAGATCGTGTCTGCTTTTCTATCGATTAATCCGTCGAGATTAAGCAATTCGTCTACTAATATCGGACAAATAATTTAATTCAAACTCTTTGCTTTCATAATATTTCCGTGGTGTTTTCGCCACAGCTTCTACAAAACTTAATAGAACGTCTATAGAACACTGTTATCTGAAGGACTATGATATAGACAGAACTGTCAACAGTTGTCTAAAATGCTTGGTATATTCTCGACGTTGGGCATTATATCAAACTATAAACTAATCAACGCATGCCTGCCGTTTATAGTGGTATTGACATTCAGTTATTGTCGATTATGACTAGATGTAAACCAGCAGCTATGTCGAACCACCTAATTAACATTGTTACGTGTGCTTATTGTAACCATTTGTACTATACTAGCACTATGACCCGGCGTTGCTGGGTCATAGTGCTAGTGCACGCATATACAGCTGCGTGCCTGCGCACATACACGCGAGTACTGTCCAAATCTCCGACCAATCACATACAGCTAGCTGGCATTCAATTGGCGTATCAAGTTTCGTGCATTTTGATTGGGTTTTGAATAGAAAATTCACAAAATATTCACTTCTATTGATTTTTTAATGGCTTTGCGGGGTGACCGGGGAAATGTAAAGATGTGCACGACCACCCTTGGACGGTTTTGAATGACCATAGAAAGTGCGAGCTCTCTAACTGATAAAGTGTGGATTTGTATAAAGGACACACACGCAGACATTTTGCCATATATATAGAGAGAGATTCTGGAATTTGCCCTATGTATAATATTAGGATGAAACCCGCATAGGAGAATGAGTGGTACGTCATATAATTTTTTTTTTCAAACCCTAGAAATTTTTAATTACATCCATTCAGACTGGAATCTCTCGAGAATAATGTCAGTGCATGATCAAGTAGTTCAGAAGTATCCTTTGCAACCATGTAGTTTCGGTTTCAATCCCAATGTGTTGTACTTTCGGAAAATATCCTCTATCATAAACCTCTCTATTTGACGAATGACTTGTAAGTGGAATTTGGTAGACACAATCTGTTTTGAATCTGAGCTTATAAAAGCATATACACACATGCATCCGTGCATGTATAAACATACGTACGTACATACCTACTTACAGGCATGCATACATACATACATTACATACATTACATACATTACATACATTACATACATTACGTACATACATGTATTCACACATACATACATGCATTCACACATACATAATAGCTGCTTTTTCGTATACGAGCAAAGCCATTGCTAGAAGGGATCATTGAAATAAGGCCCTTGTATGACTCTTGAGCCCGGCCAAAAATTTGCACATTCTTTTGCATAATGCACAGCTGAGCTAGCTGGCAGATGGAACAAGTGCCACAGTATGAAGTCCTGTGACATAACTTTCCAAACCTCCAACTGAAAGGCACACCTTACCACAGGTTGCACATGTTCTGTTGTGAACAATAGCCGTATCACAATATGCAAGGGGTTAATTCATGTGAGTTCGACAGCTGATCAGGCTTGCATGACTCAAGTATTTCCTCCCACAAAGCACACATATAGAAAGCAGCACTCCCTCATTTTTCACAGGTTCATTCTTTCTATGCTTTCTCTTGATCTTCTCTTGCTTCATTCTTGCTCTTTCAAACTTCGAACAACCGCTGTGCACTCTTTTCCTCCATCCATTTCGGTCTTGCGGATCTCTCTAGCAGCGATCCCATCAAGCCAGGGGTGGACCACAGTCTCCAGCAGTTTCCCATAACCTTCTGAATTAAGTCTAAATCTCTGTTAGATGTGGAGCAACATGACCTGATATTTTTATTGGGGTGTTCCACCAGTATTCCCTGTTTTTAAAGGTGTGGATACGCCAGGGCAGTCATTGCTGCGGATAGCATTGTAAATAGTCTCTGCGGATAGCATTGCAAATAGTCTCAGGGGCGTGCGTATGTATGCATACATACATACATACATACATACATACATACATACATACATACATACATACATACATACATACATACATACGCACGCCCCTGAGGCATGATATACTTGCAGAGACTATTTACAATGCTATCCGCAGCAATGAGTGCCCTGGCGTATCCACACCTTTAAAAACAGGGAATACTGGTGGAACACCCCAATAAAAATATCAGTTCGGTGCAAACATAAGAGACCTAGTAACTTTCTGTGGGACAGAGCACAAAAGTCATGCGCTGTTGTAGAAGTCAGCTACTCTACAGATGTGAATGTGTAATCAAAATTCCAGGACAAAGAGAACATTTATAGCGAATTAATGCGGAATTTACAGCTCTTGTTCTCTAACTATGAATTCTCGTTCGTATCCATCATCATAGGTGTATTAGGTTCTGTAGCAACAATGTTGCACAAAAAAAACTAGAAAAAGAAGAAAAGAAACTGACGTGGATGCTTCAAATCCAATCTATGACTAGCACAGATTTGTGAAACATTCCCCAAATTCTCCATCTGAGTTTCTTATTCGAATAGATGCACACACTTCGGTATATGCATCGACAGTTCAACCAACATACTAACTCAACAACAAATTTACAAACACAGGGAACTCTCTTAACTTAAACAGTCTTGTCGCTTTGTTAGCTAGCTTGAGCTCTCTAAAGAACAACTTAAAACTCAAAAGAAAATCATACATACATACATACTTTCTGACTTTTTTAAAAAGTACTTTGCTTTTGGATTAGATACTGTATTTTCTTTTTCTTTTATACAAATTTGGCCCAAACACTCTGTATATATTTACTGATATATATATGAAAGAAGGTTTACTTTACCGGTTTCACTTCTTAGAAAACGATTGTCTAAAGTAACATGTAAAAGCTTGGATGTGTTAGTTACTGGTTGTCACAAAATACTACAATACATATATACATTCTTTGATAACAAGAAAATGCTAAGAAAATTTACAAGGGAAAATCTTGGGAAAATATAAAAAGTGAAACCGGTAAAATAAATAAAAATCTTTTAAAATTGCATTTTCAAACCTTCTTTCATATATAATTCCACTCGTGCGGTACCTTACAACTCCACTTTGTTACATATATATATATATAGTGAGTCGATGCTAAAATGGGAATAAATTTCTATATTAAATCTAGCTTCAGTTTCACTGCTATCAAACTAATTGTGTCCATATTCGATAGAACAGTTCTGTTTACATTAGCATTTCTACTCGAGCTGTCCAAATAGGTTTAGAGCAATGAGAGTTTCAAACAGTAAAATATTCAAGTTGATTAGTTGAAATATACATAACTGAAAGAGTAAAGACACAACCGAATAATGAGAGGCAACAAGTAAATTGGGAACACAATACACGTGATTTTTTTTTTTTTTCGCTTTCTGTTTCTGATGTATTCTAACTTTAAGCAGATTTTATTCTCTCTGAACCAAAGAGACAAAAAAAAAAAAAAGAAAACCGAAATCTATGTTAATAAAATTTATAATCGCTTCAAAAACAAAACCTATTTTTGGCATTTCCTTTTTAAAGATATTTGTGTAAGGAAATCAACTGTGAGGTCATTTATCCCAACATACATTGTACTTATATCTCATTGACAGTAAAGGAACCACTGAAAATGTTGAACAAGGTAAAATCATGTCACTTGCCAAACACATTAACTCTGAAACTATAAATATAATACGTTGTGTACCTTTAGAGAACATTATTAACAGTGAGACTTATTTTATCACTATATATATATATCTATATATATATATTTGACAAAATGAAAAATATCAATATCTGATTTGTCGTTGGCACACTTCGATCCTGCAACGGAGTTTGTTGTAGCTTCAAACGCTTCTGAGTATAGGAGCAGTAATATAAATCTCTTAATATATATATGAGTATAGGAGCAGTAATATATATCTCTTATTATAATCTCTTATTATAATCTCTTATTATAAAAGGCAGATTTTATCTGCCTCCCTTTGGGAGTTATACAAATCTACAATATAGGATTTCTTCAATTACAATTTACCTAGCATTTTTAAGAGTACAATGCATCGCGTCATGCCAGGTCCAGTTTTTAAAATTTAAACTCCAATTAAGCAAAATTTACAGAAAACTCACATTCTGGTGTGTGTGTCAAATGCTTTTCTTAGTCTGGTTTACACCACACGCAAACGCACACACACAGTGTGCAACGAATAAAATGAAAGTAAATAGCGACAGAGTGATTTGAGGAAGACTAAACTGAAAGTATTTAAACCACTACTCAAAAATAAAAAACACAGCAAACAGAAACAAATAAATACATAACCATTTAGTCCTCACACAATTTCTCAATTAGAATTTACCTAAGATTTTTCAGAGTACTTCAGTGGGTGATGCCATAAAAAATTTCTTTCAATTTTACCACCAATTAAGACAAAATTCGAGAAAACTCAATATTTTAACATATCACTCCGAAAGCATTGATGTACATGTGTGCGTGCGTGAGTGTGTGTGTGTCATTCCTCACACACACGCATACACATACATATACAACTACATACAACTACATACACATACAACTACATACAAACACGTGTGTGTTTGTTATTAGTAAAAAAGGCGCCAAAACTCAACTCACTTATCATTCCAACACATTTGCAAAGACACACGGACGGACAGAAAAGGTAAATTGGTTTTTATTTTACTCTGTATATATTTTATTATATAATATTATATATAGATATATGTATATATAATTGCAGTATGAAACAGTGTTTATGTATAAACAGACGACACTTATATATAGTTACCAAGCCGCCCGAATTTACCTATTCATATTTAAATGAGAATATCAGAGCAAATCTCTTTAGTACATTCGTGAAAACACGTATTATACTTCGTAAACACTTCAACTACAGTTTTGTACAAAAATCGAAGTGTAATTTTAATTCCGTGAATTATGGGAGATTTTTTTCCGAAATTTGTTCCTATTGTGTTTTCAAAATTTGTAATTCTGACAAAAAATGGATACGAATTTCATTATATCAAGCAGCGAGTCAGAATTCGAAGGATTTTCTACTGAAGACCTTCATAAATCTAACTCTATGACTGAAAAAAAAAGCATCTTTATATAAGAGTGAAGTTGTGTGTCGTCTCCTCCTACGATTTAGATTCCTAACTACTCCCACATTTTGCGGTGCAGTTTAACCAAAAGCGGGTATCTTATAGTCGTGATTCATATCGAGCCCTTCTGGGTATTAGCGTGCGTCTACGATGAGTCTACGATTTTAAAAAAATTTACCATCATATTTTTCCATTTTAATGCATTTTTTTCGCTTTTATATAAGGGAAGTAACTCTCTAAAAATATCTACGATGTGTCAACGATTTTAAAAAAATTTACCTTAATTTTTTTTCAATTTTTAATGCATTTTTTTGCTATAACTCTCTAAAAATGCTTATATATTTATTTCCCTTACAACCCGAGCAACGCCGGGCGATACTGCTAGTATATATATAAACGGCAAAATGTCTGTCTGTGTGTCCTTTATACAAACCCACAATTTTTCAAGGGTGGTCGTGCACATCTTTACATTTCCCCAGTCGCCCCACAAAGCCATTAAAAAATCAATAGAAGTGACTTTTTTGTGAATTTTCTATCCAAAACCCAATCAAAATACCTGAAACTTGATATGCCAATTGAATGCCAGCTAGCTGTATGTGATTGGTCGGAGGTTTGGACAGTACTCGCGTGTATGTGCGCACGCACGCAGCTCTATATACATGCACTAACACTATGACCCGGCGTTGCCGGGTTATAGTGCTAGTATAAATATATAAAGATAGTAACATGAAGGCAGTGTATGAGGAATACCGAATGTCTTCATGCACTACCTGCTTGATAAGAAACTCGGACACTCCCATGACTGGCGATTGACCTGATTAGCTTGGAGTGATTGTTGTCAATCATGGCCTGTATCTCACCAACAAATTCAGGAGTTCTTTTCTTATTAGAACGATCAGAGTGAGTTTTCCGAGCTACCGTACCTTCGTAATCACCATTAGACTCATACAATTCTTTCCGAATCCTCTGCATTGTCTTCAGATTGACACCCAAACACTCTGAAATGTTCGTCTTGGAGCTTCCGGCGCGAATAGCAAGCAGTACAACATGTTACCAAATTTCTGGCAGAGTGAGTTCCGTCATAGTCCTTTTTTTTTTCTCACAGGCGGTGCCCAACTGCCCCTACTATCCTGTGTGGTTCACAAAATGAAAATCAAAACATGCGCTTGCGTGAAATAAAAAATATAAAATCGCAACAGTTTACCCATTGTACGCTTTATATATATATATATATATATATATATAGAGAGAGAGAGAGAGAGAGAGAGAGAGAGAGAGATAGATAGATAGATAGATAGATAGATATACATATATGTATGTGTGTGTGTGTGTGTGTGTGTGTGTGTGTGTTTGTGTACGTGTCTGTACGCATGCATGTATGTATGCATGTATGTATCGATATATAAGGGTAAAATCTAGGGATCCAAGTATAGGAAGTTTGTAAGCTTCAAACAGTCTGTCGTAGGTATAGAAAACAAGAAATGGACAATGTCTGGTAAGGAACAATGCGAATTTATTGGCATCGAAGGTTACACACTTTTTCCCATAGCGAAGTTACGAAGAAACACGATAAACTGAAAGTTTCTGTGTTACTCAGGGTTAGCAATTAAAGTTGCTACAAATGCGAATAAAAATCCAAATTGAGAGTATGGAATGAGTGAAATCCTGTGTACATATGTTTTTTAGCTACTTGATCCTCTGATGGTTCAATGAGAGGTACTCTACTTAACTAATCACCTGGCCGAGAATACCTTAATTAAACGAAGGTTACATTGTCGCTTGGAATTTTCAAGTTAACTCATCGCAGATGTGAGTTGAAATGAATACCAAAGTCGGAATAAAATTTCAAAAGTTTGAAGAAATAAAATGGTCAAGAATTAAGAAAGGGATGGATGAGGTCAAATATGGGGGCGTTGGAGACATATAAGGTTAATACAAATGAAGAAAAGGAGAAGGAAAAGAGGAAGGAAGAAAATGAAAGGAAAAAAGTTGCTACATACATATAGGAAAACTGTTAACGTCACTAATTGTGACTGAAATAGCCGAAGCACCTATATTGCAAGAAATAAGTTTTTAACTCAGTTTTTAACTCTTATTTCTTGCAATATGTATGTATATATATATGTATATATATATATATATATATATATATATATATATACATACATATATACATACATGTATGTATGTATGTATGGATATATGTTTGTATTCCCCTTCTTATACCCAAAATTTTTATAAGTTGTGCTTCACTATCATCCTCATGTTTTCTCCTATTCTTTTTCTGCCCTTTCAAAAAGACAAACACACTGTACCTATTGTTAACTGTTTCTTATATGTATTAACCCTCCCAACCACTTAGACCCTTTCAACAAGCCTAGAGGCACATTCATCATCCAACCTTTATCTGCCCATCCCTGCAGAATACTGAGGAGATGGAGATGGCATGAAGGATTTCGTTGCCTCTCAGCAGAAACGGTCGTAACGAACTAGAACCTACTAACAATCTGATCTTATGCTCTTTTGCTCTTTTCTGTAATATTAGTACATGTGTATGTATCACATAGCATTCATCTAATACTTTCTAATACTTTGAATAAATAGACATACTTGAATAATATAATAGTCTACCGGCTGATGTATGTCGTTTTTGCATCCTCCCCATTTTCCTATTTGCCGTATATATATATATATATATATATCACTGACGAAGGGAGGGTTCTTATGAACTAACCCTGAAATCGGTCCGATATGGTAATAATGAAATTTTTTAGAAATTTATGTCTACTTTTTTCGAGTAGCGTGCGTATTGTGAAAAATTATATGGTTATGGACAATGTGTCAAATTTCGGCATTAGAATTTTTTTCGTTTGCCCTTATTTATAAGTTGTATATGTGTGTGTGTGTGTGTGTGTGTGTGTGTGTGTGTGTTGTGTGTGTGTGTGTTTGTATTTATGAATGTATGTATATATATATATATATATATACATGTATGTATATATACTAGCTGATGTACAAGGTAATTCCCGGGAAAGCGGGGCTTATCCCTTGGTTCCGTTCTTATAATTGTTTCGTTCATCCAATAACAACAATACAAAGTATGTAGCCCTTAAAACGGCTTTTGTGCATTTACAGAGAACACCGAACTGTCTTACACAGGATCTTGTTTTTAGCAATTCCCAGTAAGTTATGAATATCCAAATTATGAAATCAGTTATGTAATAATATGAAATTAGTTACCCAATAGTAAGAATTCAAATAAATTAGCCCCGAAAAGAGCTTTAATGCGTTCCCAGAATATACAGAACTTAAGAGAAAATACTAATAAGGTATATATACTAAAATTGTGAAGCATGTTACGTAATAACAGGCTAATCAGATATGAGATAATAATTCAAAGTCAATAACTCTGAAAATCGGTGCTAGTGTTGGTATATTCGTGAATAAGCCATTAACCGAAATAAGTGGATCTATTGTTTAGGAAAATATATTTCAGCGTGTACAAATAACAGTGAAAAATAAATAAATAGTTACTAGGATAGCAAAAATTCAAATAAGGGCCGAGGATATTACAGCCTACTTATAAAGGTAGAAATTTCAGGGTTAAGTGAAATGCTTTTGTATAACATGGATAAATTAAGAAATGGTGTCAAACGCAGGAGTTATTCAAATCATTTATACTTCCAACATATGTTTCGAAAAAAGCATTGAGATTATTCTGGAGGAATAAAAATTGGTGTAAAACAATGCAATCATCTCGTCAGGGAATAAAAAAGAAACAAAACACATCAATAAGCCGTTTTAACCAAATGTGATTACCGGGTACGTAAGTATGTGATGTAAGGAGAATTCTAGCAAGTTTTTTTTTTTTAAACTGTTAATAGATTTCACGTGAAAGGTAATTTAGAGAAAGAGAAGGAGGAGAAAGAAAGAAATGAACAGAAAATAAAGAGTTGATCGGTTTAACACAACACTTCATTGCATAACAAGCTTCCAAACATTCTGACTGCATACTGCAAAGTAGTCAGCTGTGATGAGCAGTGTTTAGTTGGATGAGTTCAAAGTGCTGCCACAGCCGTCATTCCGGAATAACAAAATTTTGGCAGGTCAGCTTATTAGAATACAGTTATGATATAGTAAAATTACAATAATCTAGGGCAGTTATAATTGGGTTTCCTGAAAAAAGTCTCAAAACTTTTGGAATGGGCCTCGTATGTTCCTTGATTAAAAAAAAAATCTCCTTCGATGTTTTCAAGCTGATCACTAATAGAGTAACTAAGCATCGTTATTTGAGTCGAAATGGATATAAGGATTTGTGAAGATTCGAGATTCGAGCTCAAATTAATGTGTGTGTGTGTGTGTGTGTGGTGTGTGTGTGTGTGTGTGTGGTGTGTGTGTGTGTGTGGACGGACGTTTGTATATATGAATTTGTGTACGTATTCTCGTGCAAGACCATGAGCAGGCAAGTCATGCCTATCTGTCTGTTTAGTACAGAAGAGTATATTTTCGTTTTATGTATAAATGCATGGATATATTTATCTCTGCTCTATTTATGCAAATACATCCGTGTACACAGATGTGCTTATATCTTTATGATCATTGAAGCCAACTATGGCAAATCTTCCCTCTACCACTAATTGATTGAATTTGAAGGGCCTGAGTCAGCTTGCTTCGGCCTTTATTGGAAAATACCAGCATTTCCAAGCATTTTAATGAAAATCTATTGTTGAATAGCTTTTGTACCTAATACAATAGGTAAGAATAAGAATCGATAATCAAGCCACAAGAGCTAGTATGAAAGTTAATACCATGCATTCATATTGGGGTAGCTTCTAATGAAGTTGTTGTTGTATTCCACACAGACACTCGTTATTTTCTCTCGCAACGAAACGTTTTTATCTCTTTCATATTTAATAGTATGGTGGGTTTTTTTCCTGAATAGAGAAGGCATACCTTTTTATTTGAACATTTTTTGGAACTTTAGGCGAGATAAATATATTTACTGCGAGCCTGCCTTTTACACCAATAGTTTACTTTTGCTCCTAGTCACAAAGAACAATGTAAAGTATGTTGTTCTTATTAGAATGTTCTACAAATATTTTGCTTTCAATGTCTGGATACATTCTGGTTTTGGTGTGCCTGTCTTGTGTATGCCACTATCTGCAGAATCGTCTCTACAAATAGAATTATAAATTGCTTGGGTAACAGTTTTATGGGAAAGTATTACCTTTCTGATATTTTAAGGAAGTTAGAATGATGTTGGTGATATCGTCCACCATAATTTGGCATATTTTTACTGGCCAATGAAAGTATTGACAAGAGTTCCAAAAACGGTGGAGGTGATCTCAGGCTGCTCTCGATGCTTTGGACATACATCAACAATCAGTGTCATCATTGGAGAAGCAACGAGAAATAACACACGCTTTCAGACATGTGGTTAGATCTCCTTAAATCCTACACAAGTGTTCTCCACCGGCTGATCCAAAGTGAACAGGAGTCCTACCAAATACTAACAGTAGTACTCGAACTCATGATGTCCCACATCGATTTGCTAATCATGAGACTGACCGTGTACAACATCCGCGTAGGTGTACAATATCCGTAGTCCTATTCGTGGCGGCCAAGAACCTACTGTTAGAGATAAGACGAAAACTATCAGCAGGATCTGAAAATGGTGATAAATTAAGGCCTTCAGTCATCAGAGCTTTCATGGACATCATAACGGTCGTGACACCAACATTTCGAGGGACACGGAAGACGCTGAACTTACTGGAAAAGATGGCCACATGATCATACATGAAGTCCAATCCAGAAAAACTTCGGAGCTTGAGTATTTTCAAATGAATGCTGATAAATAACGTCTTCAGCACTCAAGGACCTGAGATTCCAAGAATTCAAGCAAAAGATTGTTCGATATTTTAGGCAGTACTTTTCGGGACAAGGGCAATATCAAATTACGCCAAAACCCAACTTAGCAACTGACTATTAGCAATTCACAAAAGCCAGCAATGTGGAAGATTCAAAGTATGGTGCTTCCTGTATGGCATCATACTCAAATGATTGCAGCAGCCATTCTTGACTTGTGACTTTGCCGTGGCTCAGGTGCTGGTAATGGAGAGGTTTTCCACGGTGGCCTCGTGCGGAAGGTGGCTGGTGGTTTTCCAATCTTCAAGCCAATCAACCTGTACGGCAAGACCTCTCACTTCTGCTTATTAATTTTATCAGTAATAGAATTCCAAACTACCGAGGCATAGTTAGCACATTGCTTCTCTCCGAGAATGAGTCAGACATGCCAACAAAACCGTAAAGATGAAAGATCCAGGAAGTTGTGAAAGAAACAGAGACACGAACTGCAAACAATAGATTGTTGGAGTTGTCTTTCAAGGGCGGCTATAACTTGGCAACAACAGGGGAACAAAGAGGGGAAAATATCAATGCTAAAAGCAAGTGGGAGTTCATAATGTAAAGTATCCGCTATTCTACTGAGGAAGATCACCGTGTAAAGACCGTAAGACTATTCTAAATAGATACAGTAAAACCAAGCACTCGAGCGTCCTCTATTCTGAAGGGAACTCTGGAGTACTGACCAGAGAAAATTGTTCTTGATGTTGTGTGTCACCACTGTTATCTTGCCAATCTCCAATACACTTAAAAGATGAGGCAAAAAAAGACTAACCCTGTAAGCAGTGTGAACCAGCTCATTATTCCTTGAACTCCATTTTAACCTGATTCCCTAGGTCAATGGGATAAGTGTCATGTGGACAAACCTACAGAGGGTTAAACCCAACAAACCAAAGCATCAGCGCCTAAGGGAAAGTTACAAGACTACTAAAATAAAAGCAACAGTAGAGGTTTTCTACTTTGCGTTCAACCCAAGACTGAGAGATTAAAATTGATTGAAAGACTAGGCTAATCTTCCCAGAAGAGGTGGCGGTAGCATCCCTCAGACCAAAATCGTTCCTTCTATCCAAGAGTAGAAAAAATTTCACAAGCTTAAGAAAAGCAAATATCAAAAGTTGATCGACCAGATGTTTATCAAGAGATGGATCGCAGAGATAGGCATGGCAGCTGAAACTAGCTAAAAATTGCTGTTATTGACAAGGGACCGCAGGTGGAAATTACGCAAGCGAAGACTAATTCAGCCCATGCTGTCACACTCAGGCGAGGTGTACAGGTTGAGGTATGAAGCTACCAACAGATAATTCGGAAGAGTTTCCGACCGTTCGATAAATTTAGAAGAGCTTGAAATACATTTGCGTAGTTCCTGCAGATTCTGCGGGGGCTGAATCATCTCCGATATTTATTTCACCTTTCACAAGGTCTTTAAAATAAAACTGGATCTCTTCTTGTCAGGTGTCCCAGATGAACCAACTTCACGGCAGGAGGTGCAGATGAGGGCAGCTGCATCGAACTCTCTCATGCACCAGATGGCAATTGCTAAAAAGCATTCATGAAGTAAAATCACGTAGCAACACCAAGTGGCGGTGCCCCAGCATGGCCACAACTCGTGAGCTGAAACTAGATAAAGATAAAGGTGATGATCGGAAGCATCCTTATCTGTTTTGTTAGTCAAATATTTAGTATTATTCATCGCCACTGAATAACGAAGCTGCGTCTTTCCTCAGCAGGTCCAGGAAACGCTACACTTACTGCATCTACACATGCATCACTTTCTGTTGTGTTCAAGCAGAACAGTCCAGCTTATGTTGACTCATTTGAAATTGTTCTGCTCTCAGAGGTAGACTTTCGCTGATCTTTTGCCGTTGGTTATACCTAAGTCTAAAGTAGATCCTATCGGTATCGCAGATTATGTGGAGTGGTGATTAATATCTTTTTAGTCCTTACATGACTGTCATATATCTCCGCAAGTATGCATTGCATTGTCTGTGAGTGTGTGTGTGTGTATGTGTGTATGTATGTATGTATGTATGTGTGTGTGCATGTGTGTGTGTGCGTGTTTATTTGTGTGTGTGTGCATGTGTGTGTGCGTGTTTATTTGTGTGTGTGTGTGTAAAACGTTACCGGTCGCACATACAGAGTGTATGTGTTTGTTCATACACATAAACGATACTGAGTGTTAAAGAACATTTGAATGTCACTGACCAAGCGAGACAACTCGCCTCGAAATCACCGTGAATGGTGTATACTTATATTTCGCTGTTAATGTGACATACATTAGCCACTACACACATTTTTTCTCTCTCCTTGTTTTCTGTGTCCCTTTCTGTAGAAGAGCGTAGGCTCGAAACGTAAAAGACTTTTTCTATTCCTGAGCGCTATACTAATACCTCTGTTTGTTTTGTACACCACCTGTCTTCGTCTTTTGTTTTTTTCGTAAACTTTCCCTATATATATATATATATATATACATACGTATGTAAGTATGTATGTATAATGTATATTTCTATGGAGGCGTACATGTATGCATGTGCGTCTATGTATGTTTATACGTATGTATGTATGCCATACAGTAAGTTATAATAGTTATAATCACAAATAACGAATAACTTTTTTTATTATAGGCGTGCAAATTACAGAAAGCTGAACTACGCGTTTTCATCTAAACCAGTGGTTCTTAACCGCAGTCTATATGGCCCTTGGGGTCCACCTAAGATTTTGTTGCTAAAATCTGTGCTTCTACAATACACAAATTTAAACAAATCTTATACAATTCCATATTTAATGCTAAAAATATAATAAGAGTGCTTAAACATTGAATGGCTATGGGGGTCGATTCGAGTAAAATCAATGGGGTACATTGAGAACCACTGATTCCATCAATTATATTTAGAATTTTCTTGACTTCTCTGGCGATACAATTATCTGAACTTCTCTGAAGTATAAATCACTGATCACAAATTTGTGCAAAAGCAAAGCTTCATTTTACCCGAAGAATTTTATTACAGTATTCAGTCAACTGAACTACCGTTCTTTTACAACAAAGGAAGATGCTATGTTGCTTGTTGAATTTATGTTGCTGTTAGCATTTGTTATATGTCAGTTTTGCATTCACTGCATCTCAATTATATAACTTGTTTTATATTCAATAGTCTTCAGAATGATGATGGTTACAGATGGGTTTGCGGATTCTTTAACCATGTTCCATGTTGATATTTTCATAAGAATAATTGCTGCTATTGATATTGCTGTGAGACACATTAGTCCTGATCAAGCAGCCTCACAACCAAATACGTTTCAGGCATAAAAATCCCGGTTTTTTTTTTCAGACATGATACATCAAGAAGAACGGTAACTAATCTATTATTAATTTTATAAATATCAAGTCATTATTTGAGGGAGAATTGGTTGCTATTTTAACAGGTTAAGCTCTCCTATTTGCGTTTGAAGGATATATTTTTAAATATGTTGCTCACTCCGAAACGTTTCCATCAATTGCATCAGAATATACGCACAATAATAGAGTTTCCATAATTTTAGAGCCATATCACTACTAACTCATCCTACACTTCAATGGTTCCAATTAAAATTGGGTAATTTTTCTTTTGATTTAATTCTCTGTATTCCAGAGCAATGTCTGTAAGTAGGTGACAACTGCTCCGTCAGCTCTGTCGTATTTTAATTGCGATTCTTGTTACATCAAATGAAACATGCTTTTCTAAACATTCATTTCTATAAAAATCAGGTTTTATTTTCCAACAATTAATTCCCTTAATTTTTTTTTACGTTTTACAAAGCTTAACAGGAAAAAGTATCTCAATAGCATAGATTATTACAACACAACAGGATATATATCACTTGTGTTTCTAGATTCAAAAATAAACTGCGATCATTGATTTTAATGAGCAAGGGCAATATGAAAATTAAACTCATATAACAATAAACCTTTTGCCCAGATGATGCTTAATAGGTACAGTGAACAAAGAAATACTAGAAAATGTTAAAATAAACAATGACACATTTCACCCTATTGTAGCAACTCGGACAAAATGTGAAGAATAAATTATTTTGTGTATACTCTTCATAAGCATTAAAGAATTTACTAAAGATAAGGTTGTTATACTTTCTAGAAAGTTCATGAAAGTAATCTATTTTGAAACACCAAGGAAATAAGATGCATTAAAAATTAAAATAACTTTAATTTTATGACATCAGAAATGAACATTTATAAATAAAGATGGTTAATTTGTTTTTCTGATGATAGATTATAACATCTAAATAAATAAAACCTTGATTTATTTCAATGTGAAACTGCTTTGTTGACACTCAAAATGTGATTAAATACCAGTGGATGCCAAAAATTAACTTTAAAAACGAGTTCAAGAGTTAGAGTGGCTGTGTGGTAAGTAGCTTGCTTACCAACCACGTGGTTCTGGGTTCAGTCCCACTGCGTGGCACTTTGGTTAAGTTTCTTCTGCTATAGCCTCGTGAATGGATTTGGCAGACGGAAACTGAAAGAAGCCCGTCGTATATGTGTGTGTGTGTGTGTGTGTGTGTGTGTATGTGCGTGTGTGTTTGTCCCCCCCAACATCGCTTGACAACCGATGCTGGTGTGTTTACGTCCCCGTAACCTAGCGGTTCGACAAAAGTGACCGATAAAATAAGTACTAAGCTTATAAAGAATAAGTCCTGGGGTCGATTTGATCGACAAAAGGCGTTACTCCAGCATGGCTACAGTCAAAATTACTGAAACAAGTAAAAGAGTAAAAAAAAGAAAGACGCAACGTAGCGCGTCTCAGAATTAGCTTAGAAAAATAAATTCTAATAAGAATAAGAATACAGATGTTGTTTCATAAATGTAAGCGTATTAAAGGATATGCTTAGTGAATACTAAAAGAAAACTAACTAGTACACAAATGGGGTCTTTACCTTTTGACAGACAGATTTAAAAAATAATTTTTTGTAACTAAACACTTTCAATCTTCGGACACTGGTAGAAAGTGTCATATAAAACATCTTTTACTCTTAGCATTTTTTAGAAAAACTTATATTTACGAATATATTTCACGTTAAGTTTCTTGTATTTTGGTAATTTTAACCAATCAATGACGTGTAAAATCACTTCCGTTGTTTGTCAACAACAACTATCAGCGGTGAATTTTTGTTTGCCACTGTTATTTATGACATCGTTCGTGCGTTTCTACTGGTTTTGAGGTTTTAGGGTTAGGGTTGTCATAAATAACAGTGACAAACGAAATTTACACCACCGGAAGTTCTTGTTGACAAACAACAGTAGTAATTTTATTCAGCTAAATACACGTCATTGATTGGTTGAAATTACTGAAATACGACAACTTTAACGTGAAATAGCTTCGGTCAAAAGATAAAGATTCCAGAGGTGGATGGTAGTGACATTAACTAAACATTAAAACAGCAGGTGTATGCTGGTGACATTAAATGATTATACTAGAAAAGCATTGAACTGAGCATTGAACAAGTAAATGAAGGCGATTATTAACGTCCATTAAACTAGCGGCGAAGGATGACATATAACCGACCAGTAAATTTGGGGATAGTGGAGCAGGATATACTAACAGTCAGTTAAACTAGTGGGGAATAGGGATGTAAACTGACCCTTAAACTTGTATGTTACTAGCTTGTTACATAACTAAGAACCAAGCTACAATTCTTGTTGAAAGCTTTCAATATTTTTCAACTAATCGTTGTATTATGACAACATTTACAACCCATTTAGTTCCTGAATGAATTGAAAGAATAATTTTACTGTTATTTGATGTCAGTGAAAGAAATCTATTGATTACTGCATAATAAAGCTTTGATGTTGCTTTTGCATTAAAAAACCGCTTCCACTTTCAAAGATGCTAAAATCTGTACTCGATGCAATGAAAGAATTGCTTTTATTTGAATCCCTGATAATCATAAAAGCTTGAAAGAAATTTTCAAAATCAAATAAAACAATTCCGAATAAAATATTGAACAACATTTTTATCACAGAAGTGTGACAATATAGTATAGAGCTTATTTATTCCAAGCTACTTAACAGAAAGGAAATAATGCGGTGGCGAAGGTAGTGTTACTGAAATGCACGATCTAATTTCGTAAACGGTCAATCGCAGGAAAATTTCGTCAAGAAATGAATGTAGAGTTATTTTATGAAATAAAGATAATCAATATAAATATAAAAGAAAATTAATTACCCTATTCAGTGGAATACTTTGAAGGCTAATATAGATTTCAGACTGACAGTGACACAAAGTTGGCAGAAACATCTGAGGGACGCTTTTACATTATTTGCTTTCAACACTCTAGACCTGATCAATACCTATTTGGCTGATTTTGTTTCTCATCTTTAGTTAAAGAATAATTTCAGTAATATACGAAATTCATCTGGAATCCAAATGATCGGCAACATATCTTCCTTACACAGTTGACTATGGATATAAGAAAGAATCAAAATTCTGGAGTAAAATATAGGAAGGTAGATAATAGGGACACTAGCGTGCGGTTCATAATGATCCACTTTTTCAATTGCATCCCTTTATGCTGGGAGTTTAATTCCAATTTCAAATCGATAAAATACTTACGAATCAAGTACTGGGAGGGGGTACTTAAAAAAATGTGTGTTGCATCAGGCCATCACCCCAAATATTGAATTTTTGTGTCAGTATTCTTATAGAAATGAATATAAAAAGCATGTTTCATTTGATGTAACAAGAATCGCAATAAAAATACGACAGAGCTGACGGAACAGTTGTCACCTACTTACAGACATTACCCTGGAATATAGAGAATTAAATCCGAAAAAAATAACCCAATTTTAATTGGAACCATTGAAGTGTAGGATGAGTTAGTAGTGATATGACTCTAAAAATCAGTATTCTGAATTTTAAAATTATCCAGTACCGTTTCGTTCGTATGACGAACTGCATTTTATAAATTGGATCTTGTAGTGTAGGGAATTTTATATTTAGAATTTAAATAAATTAATGAAATTAGCTCTTATCAGTTCCAGACTAGTCCCTCCCTCAGATTTTATTTCTGATTTGTTGTGCCTGACATCTGATTAGAAAAGAATAATTGTTGGGATATGCAATATGAAATCACACTATTTTAACTTGGTGTTATGATGGCATTGAATATGTACATAATTTAACATGAATTATCGTTATACATAAATCCACATTTGATATTTAATGCATTCGTTGTGTATCTAGAATAGTCTTTAAATCTAAGTGGCAAAAATTGCTTTAACCATTTCAGTAATAATTTTATTTATTCAACATGCAGCTAGATATTTGCGGTAAATGGTATTCAATTAAGGCGGCGAGCTGGCAGAAACGTTAGCATGCCGGGCGAAATGCTTAGCGGTATTTCGTCTACCGCTACGTTCTGAGTTCAAATTCCGCCGAGGTTGACTTTGCCTTTCATCCTTTTGGTGTCGATAAATTAAGTACCAGTAACGCACTGGAGTCGATATAATCGACTTTATCCGTTTGTCTGTCCTTGTTTGTTCTCTTTGTGATTAGCCCCTTGTGGGTAGTAAAGAAATAGGTATTTCGTCTGCGTTACGTTCTGAGTTCAAATTCCACCGAGGTCGACTTTGCCTTTCATCCTTTCGGGGTCGATAAATTAAGTACCAGTTACACACTGGGGTCGATGTAATCCACGTAATACCTATGTCTGTCCTTGTTTGTCCCCTCTGTGTTTAGCCCCTTGTGGGTAATAAAGAAATAGGTATTCAAATAAGGAACCAAAAAGTCATTTAAATCAGAGTGAAAGTATACATGTGCATGTTTGTGTGTAAGTAGGCTACGTATATATATATTCACCATTTTAACATATAATATCATATAGTAAATTATCACATATTCATGTTTGTTCTTGAATAATAGCCGAAAGAGCGCATCCCGGCTGGCTTTTTGCTTGCCATTATATGATGTTTACACATTTAATTCCCAATTTGTGTCCTTTTTCTGTTGTTACATCAAATTTTCCTTTGTATCCTTTATTTATCTAATAGTAATCACTCAGGGATCTTTACCTTTTGACCGACAGACTTACAAAATAATTTTTGTAACTAAACTTTCAAACTTCGGACACTGGTAGAATGTGTCATATAAAACATCTTTTACTCTTAGAATTTTTGAGAAAAACTTATATTTACGAATATATTTCACCTTAAAGTTGTCGTATTTCGGTAATTTCAACCAATCAATGACGTGTATTTAGCTGAATAAAATTACTGCCGTTGTTTGTCAACAACAATTATCGGCAGTGTATATTTCGTTTGTCACTGTAATTTATGACATCGTTCGTGCGTTTCTACTGGTTTTAAGGTTTTAGGTTGGGGTTTTAGGGTTAGGGTTTGGGTTTTAGAGTTAGGGCTAGGGTTAAGGTTTTAGGGTTAGGGTGTTAGGGTTAGGGTTGTCATGAATAACAGTGACAAACGAAATATACACCACCGGAAGTTCTTGTTGACAAACAACATCAGTAACTTTATTCAGCTGAATACACGTCATTGATTGGTTGAAATTACCGAAATACGACAACTTTAAGGTGAAATTACTTCGTAAATATAAGTTTTTTTTTTCAAAAATGATAAGAGTAACATATGTTTTATATGACACATTCTACCAGTGTCTGAAATTTGAAAGTGTTTAGTTACAAAAAATCATTTTTTAAATCTGTAGGTCAAAAGGTAAATATCCCTCACTCAGTAAATATTTCTTTTATTATTTATCGGACTCTTGATCTCTCTCTGTCTATTTTCAATAAACTTAAAGGTAGTTTATCCTCTACCTACGGGATCATTAGTATATATTGTATAATATATTTTGCGTCTGAACCTGCCTAGAGGTGTTAAAAATAAAGATGCGAATATTCATTCCACTATACAGAAACCTAACAATTATATCTCGTTTCGTTACCAAAGGAGCTTAGTTTCAAATATACACCTTGAAATAAATGTTAATTATATCTATTTTAAAATATGTGAATAATATTATTTTGTAATATGTTTCTATATTTTATATGCACTTAAAGACATAGTTTTGTAAAAGATTTGTCTTTCCTTTCATTTAAGAACATTCCATATTACCTATTTAATTCCGTATGCTGTGTAACAAAATATGAAACCTATATTAGGGTAATATATTATTAAACGTTTTTGATAATAGTAACTGACTAGTGCGCCTGATACTTTCTTCAAAATTATTAACATACGACTGACATATCTATTACCTTCTATGCTAAAATTGTACGTTCCCTCTGTAATCAAACGTCTTCTCAAACCTTCTGTGCAATAAATATTAATACGCAACATATATGTGACGTATTAATAAGTGATAATTCAAATGTTTGATATATGACTACTTTCTTACATTAGTTTCGATACAAAATTAACCGATAGCAATCTCTTTTTAGTAAAAGAGCGCTAACATGCTACAACCTTACTTCTGTGATCAACATATTGTATGTAACCTTTTCAGTAAATAAATAATTATCTTGACTAAAATATAAGCGCAGGCATGGTTGCGTGGTAAGAAGCTTGCTTCCCAACCACATGGTTCTGAGTTCAGACCCACTGCGTGACACCTTGGTTAATTGTCTTCTACAATAGCCTTGGGCCGATCAAAGCCTTGTAACTTTGCGCCGTGTGTGTGTGTATGTGTGTGGATTTGTCCCCCACCGCCTCTTCACATCTAAGCGGTGGTACAATCATTAGTTCGATATTACAAAGAAACTGACTTTACAGTTTTTACAATATCCCTTTATAGATATCCATCCAACCACCTTCTCCGTCGACTATTCTTGACAGGGGCCTCTGGTACTTCCTCAAGAGGGCTCAGCCGAATATTATCCAACCATCTCGCTTTTGGTCTACCCTTCGGTCTCCTGCTTCTCGCCTCGGCTCCAAGAATTCATCTTCCGATTCTTTCGTGTGACATTGTGATTACATGTCCGTAGTATCGGAGCTGTGCCTCCTAACACGAAGGAGTAAAGATGTAACGGTTTGACCTATTGAGATTATTTTGTCTCCTAGCTACGCACCCTAAGAAATAACGTTACTTCAGAGACCCTTCGGAGCCGCTTGCATTTGCAATCGTACGTTTTCGGGCATTACCCAACATCCCTGCCTTGCAACATCTCTGCCTTTCAACCCTCGGCAGCGAACCTATCCATTGCATGCTGGAGATCATCTTCTCAAGAGTCAGGTAGCATCATGTCGTCTGCAAATAAAAGCTGACCGATCATACACCCATTGATTGTGATACCACTTCCACTACGGCCGCGTATGTCAGGAGAGTTGGCCATATGTACCCCTACCGAAGTCCAACATTCACGGTGAAATGTTTCTCAACAGAGCATCCTTTACCCAAACACAAACAAGTAGATATTCGATTAGAAATGTCAAGGCAATCAAAAGTTGCCCATTAAACTCAAATTCCTGCAAAACCCTCCAGAACATTCCAAGCCGCACGTATTCTGATACCTTTTCCACGTCTATAAAGACATTTTTGCTCTAAATAGATTATAATTATTGCTTTTCTTTTCCTCTAACTAAATTTATATAGATTTGAGATAGATAAATTGGTCATCATGACGATCAAGTCTTTCTGAGAACGTGAGTTGTTCTGTCCCGCTGAGATCAAAACTCAACACTTATCTTGAATCGTCAGTAATTTGCCATTTCTTCAATGACGCCTATTACAAAATATACAATAATATATCACTGTTGCATATATAACTGCTATATAGATGCTATAAATGTATTTTTACCGAAATATTAACTATTATAATTGTATTATCCAATAAGTTCATGCAAATTTTCACGTTGAATTTGTCTGGAAGTAATCTAGCGTTGGAATACAAATCCAACGTATTTATGAATGGTTGTATCGTAGCTTCCTTTTCAGAAAATCGATTAGAGAGGCTGGTCAGCGATCGAAGACAGCTATGCCGATAGCTAACCCATGACTTATTTGCAAATACTGTCGTTCCATATAACATTGCGAAATGAAAATATATCAATTCAAGACATTTCTACAATTCATGCATTGGAGCTTATAAGTCTATAAAAGAAATGGTATTAAATCATTTATCAGTTCAGAGCGAGTTCCTGATGAAGAGTCTTGGTTTTATGATTCTTATTTCTCACGTTTTAGTATTCAGAATTCAAATTTCCCATATTGTTATATATTCCTTCTTTTGTATGTGAGCATAATGCATGGCCGAGTGCTGAAGAGATTTGCTTTGTATTCACGAAAGCCTGGGTTCTCTTCAACTGCGCTGAGTGTTGAGCAAGCGTCTTTGCCGCACCTTCGGATCGACCCAAGTTTTATGAGTAAGTCTGGGCACACAGAAACTGGGAGGAAGCTCATCAGATTAACTGGGCCTATAAATCCAATGCGCCAGTCTTGCCATACTATCACAGACACAAGGACAGTTTGTTTGTGGAATACTCAGCAACTAACATTATAATTCCATGAGAAGTTAGTTGATTTGGTCGAATTGTAACACTCGTCAAAACCGACAGAGGATCCATTTAATGCGTATTTATTGGTGTGCATATGAGTGTGCTATACATAGATAGATAGATAGATATAGATAGATAGATAGATAGATACATACATACATACATACATACATAATACATACATACATACATACATACATACATACATACATACATACATACATACATGCATAGGTAAATAGATACAAGCGCACACATACATACATATATATGTGTATGAGTGTGTGCGTGCTTGTGTATGTGTGTGCACGTACGTGTATATACGCATGCGTTTATGTCTGTGTGGCCTTTTCTTTGATCAAGCAAATGAAACGTATACTAAGTGCATATAGTGGAGTCTGTTGATTTTATTTTCAGAACTAACACTTCACTTCTTTCCTCTTGGCTGATACGACGTTTGAGTTGTACAGATGTAAAAGCGATGCACCTCAGCCTCGACAACGTTGCTCGGTTGGTGATGAGTGTTGCAGTTTGACAACAATTACTGAATATTTAGGCGTTAGTCCGTAAAATAGCGCTCTTAACTGTCATCCAGAATATGCTTTTTAAACATAAAATATCGTGAAATAAAATTCACGAAAAGTTATTTTTAAAAATTCTTTAAAGAATATTTTAAAATTATGGATACAATTTCTTTAAAAGAAAACCTAAATAAAAATTCGAGAAATACTATGAGAGAAAAAGTACTTGAAGAAAAAAAAATATCGTTTGTTTGTGCTGGTTAAACAATCAATCAGTTGTTTGTTAGTCAAAGTTCCTTCGGCGGAACCCTCTCAGTGACTTAGTAATATTTAACTATGTATGTATGTATCTATCTATCTATATATCTATCTATCTATCTATCTATCTATCTATCTATCTATCTATCTATCTATCTATCTAGACTGTTTCCACATGTTTTCCTCATTCATCCCGATCTTCCGTAATGGCCCTCAGCTCCTGTACCCCTTCCATACCAGTATCCTCCAGCAAGTTGTTGATATAGGTCGTCTTCCTTCTCCCTCTCCTTCCGTGTGTTGCCAGAGCAGACTCAAAGAATAAACATGGTGAAAGCCGGAGGCTGATTAACTGCATCACTGGTCGCAAAGCTGCAAAGCAGCCAATAATCGAAGGGAAATAAAAAAAATGCTACGATTAGTCGACATTGCGTAATACAGAACTTCAACGGCTTTATACGGTAACATATTTGCTGAATTATTCAACAACATGGATACTGTTATAAAAGCAATATGGCAAGGATGTGCAATGAAATGAAGAAGCAGCAGCAAAACTGATCCCGATAAAGAAGAGGATAAAACGGAGAAAGTTAGCTGATGATCCTAGGATAGAAAAAGCACGTAGTGAAATGCAAGAGGCATTCAGCAACTATCAAAAAGCTGCCAACGACAATACCAAACAAACTTTACAAAGAAAAGCAGAGGGTCTAAAAAGGGTGTACCAAGAGATTCAAGAAGAGGAACTGGAGGAAATCTCTCAGGTCGATAATGCAGACGCAAAGAGTAAACATGGAGATAGCTAGAGGCTGATTAACTCCATGACTGGTCGCAAAGCTGCAAAGTAGAGAATCAAAGGGAAATCAAAGGACGAGAGGATCGAGAAGTGGTACACTCATTTCTACAACTTACTTAGGAAGGATCCGGAAGTTGACAGTGAAACAGAAAATGAAGAATTAGCAAAGATACTTGGAGATTTGCCAATCGAGGATTGAGACTTCACAAAACAAGAAACAGAAAGAGCTACAAGTAACCTGAAAGAAGGAAAATAAACTGGTCCTAACAAAATCTCACCAGAAGTACTAAAATGGTGTGATTTAGATGCCATCATCCTTGAATTTGCAAACAAACAAGCTGTGATAGACTTGCTGCCGCTGCCCAAAACTGGAGACCTAAATAATATTCGGTATTACAGAGGGATCAGTCTGTCACCCATTGTTGCAAAAATGGTCAACAAGATGATACTTAACCGAATACAACCTAAGATAGACAAACAATCTATGACCAAATCAAAATGGATTCAGATCAGGACGGTCAAAAACATCTCACATTGTCGCACTTCGAAGACTGACAGAGGGAGTTAAGAGCCATACCAGGAAGGCTATCATTATCTATGTAGACTTTAAAAGGGCTTTTGATTCAGTACATAGAGGAATGATAGTGAAGATATTTAAAGCATATGATATTCCACTAAGAATTCTGAGAGCAATAAGTAAGCTGTATGAGAACACAAGAGCGAAAGTGATCAGTCCTGCTGGAGAGACGGAATACTTTGAAGTCAAAGCCGGAGTATTACAAGGCGACACGCTAGCACCTTATCTCTTCGCCATCGTTCTGGGGTACGTAATGCGTAGAATGTATGAGGGAAAAGAAGAACTGCATAAGCAAAGAAGTAGACAGCATCAAGCAGTAACAGTAACTATGCTGATAACCTGGAATTACTAACAGAGAGGACAGATCAGGCACGGGAGGTGCTGAGCAGAATAGAGCAGGAATCGGGGAAGGTAGGATTGTACTGTAACGCAAAGAAAAGAGAGCTGCAAGTATTCAACCACAAAATACTCGTGTCAGTGAAAGTGGGAGGCGGTAAGTCATTGAAGGTAGTTGAAAATTTCAAATACCTTGGACACAAAGTACTGAAAAAGACATCGTAGCAAGGAAAGCTCTTGCTTGGAGCGCATGCCATATATTGAGAAAGGTATGGAGTTCAAATTGAAAGGAAATTGAAAGTGAGGTAGTTTCTGGCAACAGTGGAATCTGTTCTTCTATACGGGGTTGAAACATGGACGCTCACTAAAGCACTGAAGAAGTAGCTGGACGGTTGTTATACGAGGATGCTTAGAATGGCACTCAATATGTTCTGGAAGAGTCATCAACAAACGCCGACTTATAACAGGGACTACCAAAAGTAACATATTTAAATAATTGACTAATAATAAATGAAAATAAAAATAATAAATTCCTAGCACCCATGAATTGGATACTCCTATCTCGCATTTCATGTTAAATTATAGGATATCTAGTGCAAGTATCGTTTATATCTTCCAGGAGATCATTGTTGGTTTCCGGCTGTTACAGTAGACGATAGATAAAATCGTTTTCTAAGCAATCACAAAATTTCTGATCAAGTTTCAGAGAAAGACCACTATATACTGCTGATATAAATAAAGCTATAATTTTTTGTATACGTATATTCTTTCCTGCTCTAGGCACATAACCCAAAATTTTTGAGGAGGGGGGCAGTCGATTAGATCGATCCCAGTACGCAACTGGTACTTAATTTACCGACCCCGAAAGGATAAAAGGCAAAGTTGACCTCGGCGGAATTTGAACTCAGAATGTAGCAGCAGACGAAATACCTATTTCTTTACTACACACAAGGGGCTAAACACAGAGGGGACAAACAAAGACAGACAAACGGATTAAGTCGATTATATCGATCCCAGTGCGTAACTGGTACTTAATTTATGGACGCCGAAAAGATGAAAGGCAAAGTCGACCACGGCGGAATTTGAACCCAGAACGTAACAGCAGACGAAATACCTATTTCTTTATTACCCACAAGGGGCTAAACACAGAGGGGACAAACAAGGATAGACATAGGTATTAAGTCGATTATATCGACCCCAGTGCGTAGCTGGTACTTAATTTATCGACCCCGAAAGGATGAAAGGCAAAGTTGACCTCGGCGGAATTTGAACTCACAACGTAACGGCAGACGAAATACCGCTAAGCACTTCGCCCGGCGTGCTAACGTTTCTGCCAGCTCGCCGCCTTCTAATATGATAATATTAATTTACTAAATTGGTAGCTTCAGAAAAATTTCAACACTCCGGTCTTATTTTTCTGTCGATTCTTCCAGTTTGTTTCTTTTAAAAAATCAAAGGCCAACTGCATCTTGATAAAGTGGATTTCTAATTATTATTACATCGAACATTTGAGCTTGCCTAGCTTTCGCTATTCAAAGTTAACTCATTCTTAATTGCTACGTAGTCATGATGCTCGGAAATAAGTAATGAATACATAAGTGAAATACGCTTGAGAGATGAATCGTCATAAAAGAAAAGAAACATAAAATCTAACCATTATTCACTCCATCATTTAGCAAATATTTCCACGTTTAACATAATTTTGTCCCTTGTATATACACAATGCAATTTACTTTATAAAATCTACATTTTCTGCATTATTAAGCAGGATATTATGGAACTTCTTAACACGTAACCTTTAGTGTAAATAGTATATGCGAGAATATAATTTCTGTTGCTCCGTCAATAATATCTATCAAGGCATGATAGGACTTCATTATTCTCGATCAGTTCAGCACTGCCGTGAACGCTGCATTTGTACAATGCGGAAGCAATTCTATCAGCACCGTTCAAACAATTTTGGCACTGATTTCTCTTATATTTCTATTGCTTCTCATTTCGTCATGTCCATTGGACTACAACGAATCATTTTGGTTGTCGTGAGATTTACAAGAAGCGGATTCATAAAATGATTCCATCGTTTGTTTGTAGAGTTATAGCATTTTCTTTCCAGATTCCGAGATTTCACGACATTTTGCGCATTTTTAACGCTGATTCCTTCCACTGGCCAAACTTACATGCCAAAAATGGTAGCTATATATTCAAGCATTCCATGCATTTGGATATCAGATTTCAGTTTCATTCAGTTTGTTTTCAAAGAAATAAGCAAGTTTTTTTACATAATTTCTGTTTACATTGTAAACATTTTGTTTTATTCGTTCGTTATTATCTCGATAATAACTTGGTTGTATATAAACTTTAATTTTAAACTTTGTCTTTTCGCGGTCATACATACACTCACGGTCACACATTTTTGCGGTCATATACTCACAAAATGTTTCGTGTCCATCTTCGTTGGTTGCAAATTTACACACAGACTTCTTTGTTAAAAACTGATGGAGAAACTGATGACAATCCCCTTTGTTTGTGTGACGTACAAACTTTAACAAGTCATTTACATCACGTCATATGGATCGTTCTATTTATGTAGCAATATTTCTTATTGCATAGGGCGGCGAACTGGCAGAAATGTTAGCACACCAGGCGAAATGCTTAGCAGTATTTCGTCTGTCATTACATCCTGAGTTCAAATTCCGCCGAAGTCGACTTTGCCTTTTCTCCTTTAGGGGTCGATAAATTAAGTACCAGTTACGTACTGGGGTCGTTCTAATCGACTGACCCCTTCCACCAAAATTTCTGGTCTTGTGCCTAGAGTAGAAAAGAATATTTTTTATTGCTTCACCTCAAACTGAAAACTTAATGCTTTACATGAAATAAGAGAAAATAAGATCCCCGTTTATACTCATTATTCTGTTGGGTTAGATTTTGCTACCTGATAATAAAATATTCATTTCTTCTACATTTACATTTAACAATTGCTTATAATTCCTTCCACTGCTTTGGCGACACAGCGACAACCATTAAGACTTTACCTATATAGGCATACCTCGATGTACATGGGACAACACATACATCCACACCTATAGACAAATATTGAAGAGCCTCTTTTGAATATATAGAACATGCAGTATCACATATGAGTTCGATCTAAACTAATAAAATCAATACGAATTTAACCACTATGGTATAAAGTAAACTACAAAGAACAAAATACAATATTAGAATGTAAAAATTAATGCATATTTTAACATAAGTATTTCAAAAGTAGCACCTAAGTCAGAGATTCCCAACCAACGTCCATATTGCCCTTGAGGGCCATGTAAGATTTCATTGTTAAAACTCAATTGCAAATAATTGGTTATTCTTCTACAATACACAAAATATTTGAACAATTTTTAATGCATCTTCAAATAACATTTAATTCTTAAAATATAATCAGATCTTTTAAACATGTGGATCCATCCTAGTAACATAGGACTCAAAGGGATCCACAGATAAAAAAAAAACTGTTGAGAAACACTGCTCTAAGCGATTATGTCCAAAATGCAGAAGGACTTTGTTTCCAACCTAATACATAACGTAACATTGGTAACAAGTGATCTTTGACAAATGCTAAGAGGTAACTATTTATTAGTGACATATCATGGCTAACAGGAAACAACTGATCGGTAGCCATGCGAAAAATACAGTCAATAGACAGCCTGTACATATTATACAGGTATGGAATATTCTTTGGTTATCAAGTAGAATTTTAAATGCCTACGTCCTCAAATAACATTCAAATGTTCAATTTACTGTGAATAATGTCATTTGTCCGTAAAATATCAAACAGCGCATTCCACTTCATCTCGCTGGTTGTCGTGTGATGTTGGAGAAATTAATTCGTGAGGAGTCAACCAATTCAATGAAAACTACTAATGCATTTTAGTTCTATCAATCAACCGCATAATTAAATTAATCGCAATTTAAGTGATATTGTCGGCTCTATTCACGAGGATTTCAAATTAGATGAATAACTTGTGATGTCATATTTGACATGAAGAGAAAATGTTGATTTTGCTAAACATTAGATTCTAGAGTTTGCGTTTTTGCTTAAACATTAGACTGCGGCTATACTGGGGCACCACCTTGAAAAACTATTAGTCAAATGAATCAAGTCCAGTTCTTTGTTTGAGGCCGATTTCTTTTGCCGAACCGCTAGTTATGGTGACGTAAACAAACCAACACCGGTTGTCAAGAGGTGGCGGGGACAAAGAGACACGAGCACACACATACACACACACACACACATATATCGTTGCTATTATGTTAAACTGTCGTATATCCAAATTTGGCCAAATAGGTCTTTTTCAATATTTGCTTTTGCTTGCAATAACCAGTTCTTTGGGTCAAACTATCGTAATTCCAACTACTTCAGATGCCAAGATGTCAAAAATTGTCAAAGTGTAGTACAACGGTTTTGCTATGGAATGGTGAAATTACTTTTTCGTTTTCGACTTAGGACACTTTTCCAGAATAGCAACGATCTGTGTATATGTACATATATATATATATATATATATATATATATATATATATATATATATATATATATATATACATGTGTGTGTGTTTGTGTGTGTATATATATGTGTGTGTGTGTATATGTATATCACCGTCACCGTGACCGACCAGGCTGTTGTTACACATCGCTGGTCACAATGCGCTTCGCATTGTTTTAGCCTTCAAATGACGCCACGCCACAGGCTAAGCAAGCAGGCCAGTATATTTATGTATGTATATATATATATAATATATATATATATATATATATATATATATATAAGCACAATGGGCTTCTTTCTGTTTCCGTCTACACTTGCAAGACTTTGATCGGCCCGAGACAACGTATTATGCTATTCGAAAAGAGACTGATACACATCCTAAATATCGGAACATAATGCGTTTCCATTCTGGGTTACTATTCACGAGATTCCTTAAAATCGTAATGAATAAAACTAATTACTTTAAATATCTATTTGTACATCATATTCATTTCTTTATTTTACATATCTATTAGAAAAAATGGCATTGATTCCCTACAGTTCTGAAACGGTGGGATGTCTTTAATTCGGTCTAAAACGAATATTACAAAGAACTTCATTCGTCTTTCTCATTGGTTTGTACATGGTCACCAATTTACATTGACGAAAACTATAAATTTACATGCATGTCTACGCATACACATCTTTATGAAATACCTGTCACTAGACAATTACGATTTATCTACTATTTTATATTTAGCTCTCAAGGGTTACATATAAATCATTTATTTTATATCTCATCTACGTCAGTGAGATATATAAAATCAACAAGTAGAACAATCAATAAAATTTTACAGAAAAGATAAATTAAACTTCGAAACCCAATAAAAACCCAGACATAAATCTCCTTCATGACGCCAATGCACTCTGTCACCGAGCTATCTTCACTCGTGAGTTTCTCGCCAAAGACAACTTGATATCGCTTCCGCACCCGTCTTATTGCGGATTTCCGTCTCTTCCTCTTGATGAAAATGCAGCTTAAAGGTCACCATTTTAACACTGTTGTCAAGATCCAGATTGAATTGCAGGTCTTCGACTCTCTTACGGAAGACGACTTCCAGCCTGGATTCCAAAAGTGACAGGAACGCTGGGACCGGTGTGTTTCTGCGTAAGGTGACTATTTCGAAGAAAATGATGTTAAAACTTAGGTACATAAGTTATTTTTAATTAAACATAACTTGTCCAGGAGCCTTTCGATACCACCTCGTATATGCATTGATATATAGATGACATATACACTAAGAATATTCAGTTTTTTCATCAACTGTATTTTTTTGTTCCTGAATTAACTTGAGAGTAGCTGAGCATTCTATAGGCATTTGTACTTTAACTGAATCTTCAAGCGGAATCTGTGTGACAGGGTGTGTAACAATGTACCGGTTGAGTTACAGGTACAATAAATCCGACGGGCTTCTAATAGATACGTCCGCCCAATTTCATTCAGAAGCTATGAATATACCTTATGATAGGGAATGTGACATTTGCCCACGATGGGTTTAAATTAGGCTGTCCGTGCTTGAAAAGCTAAAAGCTAAAACATTAGGCAATTCACTAATACATACATACATACATACACACGCATATTTTTCTGTGTATAAACATAATTTGTGTATATATATATATATATATATATATATATATATATATATATATATATTATATTATATATATCATATTATATATATTATATTATATATATTATATTATATATATTATATTATATTATATATATATAATATATATTATATATATTATATTATATATTATATTATATTAAATATTATATTATTTTATTTATATATATTATATTATATATATATTATATATATATTATATTATATATATATTATATATATATATATTATATTATATATATATTATATATATATTATATTATATATATATATATTATTATATTATATTATATATTATTTTATATTATATTATATAAATATATATATATATATATATATATATATATATATATATATATAATATATATATATGCGTATGTGTACACATATGTATATATTCATATAACACAGACTGCTTTTTCACAAAATCTTATGAACGGCCGCGTGAAACTCTGAGTAACAGTTGGTGAAGATTTTTCCGTCTTTAATAAAATAATGTTTTTCTCTACCTTTGGTATTCGGTCACTGATTTCCACCTTCTTTTGCACCTATGTTCCTAAATGTGTGTGTGTGTGTGTGTGTGTGTGTGTGTGTGTGGAGAGAGATAATAAGCACAGGTGGCGTGTAAAACGTACGAGACCCGTTTCGGTCGAATTTTATTTGATGTAGTTAATAAAGATTGCATCATAATTCATAAACCTCTATCATCAGGTCCAATTTTAAACAGGTAACACTATAAGCAGCGACCCGGACATAACCAGCATTAACGGGAAGAATGAGGTCTTTAAATTTTACATTACGAGATATATTCTAAGTTAAAGGAGACATGTACGTACATATATGCGCACGCATATACATACATACATACATACACATACATACATACATACATACATACATACATACATACATACATTACACACATACACACATACATATGGTGGCTGCCCCCTCGTTATCGAGTATGGCCATTGCACGAAGCTTAATCAAAGTTGTTATCGTGCAATGCCTGTGCAAGAAGATTTTTTTTAAAGTGAGGAGAGGCTGTGCACTGAGTCAATCCCACTCACTAAGCAACGGCAGCCATAATCCGAAAAGAAGAACAAGTCAACATCATCGGTAACCACTGAGCCGCAGGTTTTATGTCGGAGTTATCCCAGTTACCTGAGTTACCTTCTCCTAACAAAGGCTAGGAGTCCTTCACTCCCAATGGTTTAACCGCGCGATCGGGTATTCAGTTCGATTATTTCTATCTCCCCGCGCATGATACACCCGTAAGACATTTATTGGATGGCCGTTGACTCTCAAGAGTTCCTCCGCCCTTTGACGGGTTTTGTTTTTCATACATACATACATACATTCATACATACGTACATATGTATGTACATAATCATTATCAGTCAATTTTCCTTTAAATCACACATCACTCTCCCAAAAATGAAACATATCTCTAAGGTGAACTGGGTACAGTTATAATGTTCTTGATAATAAGTTTAATCAGCGACTCAGTCAAGCAAAGAAGGGATAAAACTGAGACGGTCGGATAATGTCCATAGTCTCAGTTGGTTACGCTTGCAAATCCAAACGGAAAGTCTAATGACAGTTGCTTTTGAAAGGACTGTGTGGGGAAGGTAGTCGAGCACTCTAACCTCACGACCCTCCCAGGAACAATGGGCTGAAATAATGGATGGATGGATGAATGGATGGATGGATAAATAGATGGATGGTATTTCCATCAGGCAACACTAATTTTTCTAAAAAAAAATATATTTCATGAGTTCAAATGAAATATCTAAAAGCACAATAACGCTCAAAATTTGAGTAAATACTGAAAGTTCCGTGTTTGCTTTTTAAATTTTGTTTATGACCGACTTTACTTGATGCATTTCTTTGAAAGAAGAGTGTGAATAAAGGGAAATAATTCAACATAACCCATAGTAATCTTATTTCTTTACTGCCCACGAGGGACTACACACGGAGGGGACAAACAAGGACAGACAAACGGATTTAGTCGATTATTTCGATCCCAGTGCGTAACTGGTACTTATTTAATCGACCTCGGAAGGATGAAAGGCAAAGTCGACCTCGGCGGAATTTGAACTCAGAACGTAGAGGCAGACGAAATACAGCTAAGCATTTCGCCCGGCGTGCTAACGACTATGCCAGCTCGGGGCCTTGTCATAAACTTGGTTAATAAATACGAACTCAATTTGCATGAAATCACTATATAGAGAAATACAAACGATTTGGTGGGAGGAGTTTCCGCTGGAGAGGTAAATATAAGAAATGGTAAAGATGACAGTTTTAGAATATTGCGTGACAAAATCACCTTCGAAGGTAGATTCATAATTTGTCTGTGTGTTCAGATAGTTGTTCGCACTAAGAGATTAAACAACGTTCAAGCTATGTACTACAGATGAGATTGTTATAAATAAGCGGGGACACCACTAGCTGGAGTCGCATCGAATAAGATTTTAACCGCCAGAGATATAAAAAAGAAGTATGGACGGGAAAGGAGATATAGAAAATGACAGGATAAAATGAAGGTGAACGCACGATGTGTCACTTCAGTCTTAGAAGAGTCGAGAGAATAAAAATTAAGTGACAGGTGTCAGAATAATAAAACAGAAAAACATATTAAGTATCAAAATATTATTGTATTTCAATAGTTGACAGAACAGCTATAAAAATAGTAAACATTAATAGTAAGGAGAATAATTAATAAGGTACATAAGTATGTATTCCCGCTAATGGCACATTGACACATACAAACATATGTGCATACATATAAGTATACGCACCTACATAACCACGTATATATATGTATATACATATGTATGTATGTATATATACATATGTATGTATGTATATATATATATATACATATATATATATATATATATATATATATATGAATGTATGTATATGTATGTATGTATATATATATATATATTATATATATATATATGTATGTATATATGTGTATATATATATATATATATATATATATTATATATATATATATATATATATATATATATATATATATATAGCTGTATAATAATACAGACAAGTGACCGAAAAAGTATGAACTAACCCTAGCCAGAATCGAACCCACAAATCAACGCTAACATGGCTCCTAGCGCATCCGATTGGGCCGAAAGCTCATCCAACAATTTCAGCCAAACTTAATGAATATATACTAAAATTGTCTAATACTACATATAAAATGTGTAAACAAATTAGAAAGGCTTTGTAAGTTACGGAGAGAACGCTACTATGGGAGACTCATAGTATAATAATAACTGTATAATGATATATCATAATAATATTTATTCTCCGATTTGAAGCGACAATTTTTAAATACAAAGAAATGACCGAAAAATTATAAGCTAACTCTAGCCAGAACCAAACCCACAAATCGACGCTAACACGGCTCCTGGCGCTTCGAATTGGGCCAAACGCTCTCCCCTCAGTTTCGGCCAAACTTAATGAATATATACCTGAAATGTCTAATACTACGTATAATATTTGTAAGCAAATCAGAAAGGCTTTGTAAGTCACGGGGAGAAAGCTACTATGGTTGGAATTCATGAGAGAGCATTTATAAGTGTCACTTCAAATCAGAGAGTATATATTATAATGATATATTATTATACAGTTACACTACAAATCTTCCAAACCTTTCTCTCCGTAACTTACAAGGTTTTCCTGGTTTCTTTACAAATATTATATATATATATATATATACAAATTATATATATATATATATATATTCACACACATATACACATACACACACACGCACACTTCTAAAGATATACTAATGAAACTGCATAAACACATTAATGTAGAAATATAAGTGTATTATGCATACTCATACATACATACACGCATGCATGTATGCATGCATACATAATACATACATACATACATACATAATACATGCATACATACACGCATGCATGTATGCATGCATACATAATACATACATACATACATACATAATACATACATACATACACGCATGCATGTATGCATGCATGCATACATAATACATACATACATACATGCATTCATACATACATGCATACATACATACATACATACATACATACATACATACATACATACATACATACATACATGTATACATGTATATATACAGATAATTCAAAAAATTAATATGTAAGACATACAGCAGAACGAAAATGCCACTAGACATGCAATATAATGTAATGTGAAACAAATATATATATATATATATATATATGGCGATAAAATAGGCTACTATATAAAGTTTATGTGAACGGTTAGCATACATTACTCCCTGTAACTAAGTAGCACTTGTGGGTGAAGTGTAGTAGCAGAGAAAAGAGAAATACATCGCGAAATGTATGTGCATATTATGTTAGAATTCATATATTCCTGCATTGTTTATGGCTTGGATAAACAGTATTTTAAGAAAGTTTTATCGATCATATTATTGGCTAATTAAGCTAATTAGACAGACTTGGTTTCCCTCTTGGAATTTCAAGCGCCTCCGCTGCACCACCTGCTCCTACCTCTGTCGTAAGGAAACCAATCGATATAGTGGACTAGGAAATGACGTGTTTGGCATTATTTACTTTCAATCAATTCTCAGACGGGTCTAGCTAATGAAGAGTTACGTAGATTTTGAGGTGGGTGGCGATTATTATCAAAATGTTTAAGAGTTTTTTCCTCGTGATTAAAAGGTTAATAGTTACTCAATCTCGCTTTAAATTCCATCACCGTCGTACGGATAAAGGGGTAAACTTTGTTAGGTGTACAAACGGAATATTTATTCACTATGTTCTTACGGAGGTATTGGTTACCAAATAACTATTATCTCAATCTCTACAGTGACAAGCTCGCCATAAAATAGCTGTTTGAGTGTGCGTTCATCTACCATTCGAACAATATGGCCAGACCATCTCATTTGTTTTTCTTTCAGAATCATTGATTTAATTGAAGTGATACCTGCAGACGCAAATGCATCTGTGTTTACAGTAAAAAAAATATCCCAGTTAATGTTTAAAATGCGACGAAGGTTTTTTGATGGAATCGTTCGAACAATTTAAAATGTCTTTCATAATACGTCCATGTTCCAGGAGAATACAGCAGGGCTGGTAAGAGAAACGATTCGTAAAGAGCCTATTCTGTGTCTTTACTTATATGTCGTTTGCGCCAAACACGTGACTCCAAACCACAAGAAGATTTTGGGCCATATACCTCCTTAACATAAGAGTACAAACCCTTGGCAACATTTCTATCAGCTGCTTCTTACGTCCCTTTTGCTCTATCATTCCAACGTGGAGGCGCAATGGCCCAGTGGTTAGGGAAGCGGACTCGCGGTCATAGGATCGCGGTTTCGATTCCCAGACCGGGCGTTGTGAGTGTTTATTGAGCGAAAACACCTAAAGCTCCGCGAGGCTCCGGCAGGGGATGGTGGTGATCCCTGCTGTACTCTTTCACCACAACTTTCTCTCACTCTTACTTCCTGTTTCTGTTGTACCTGTATTTCAAAGGGCCGGCCTTGTCACTCTCTGTGTCACGCTGAATCTCCCCGAGAACTACGTTAAGGGTACACGTGTCTGTGGAGTGCTCAGCCATTTACACGTTAATTTCACGAGCACGCTGTTCCGTTGATTCGGATCGACCGGAACCCTCATCGTCGTAACCGACGGAGTGCTTCCATTCCATCATTCCAACGTTCCAGTTTAATTTTCTTTAGAGAAGTCTCCGCTTTCCATTCTAACTTTCTGTAATCTTCGTTGGGGTTCAAGGACTGAGAAAGAAGTGTATTGCCTATGTTTTATTTTTATAAAAGAATATCATTAACTTTTTGGGTACCTTAAGACCAGACTATTGATGGTCAGTCCAGCTCTCCGCTCCTCTCATGGCCCGAACACTAGAAACATCTTTCACATCACGCTTTCTGGTCAAAATATAATCTATGAGATGCTAGTCCTTAGATCTTGGGTGCATCCAGGTGGTTTTATATTTATTTTTCTACTTAAATGTTGGGAACATTTATATATATATATATATTATATATATATGTATGTATGTATGTATGTATGTATGTATGTATGTATGTATGTATGTATGTATGTATGTATGTATATATATATATATATATATGTGTGTGTGTGTGTGTGTGTGTGTGTGTGTGTGTATGTATGTATGTATATATATATATGTGTATGTATGTATGTATGTATATATATATATATATGTGTGTGGTGTGTGTGTGTGTGTTGTATGTATGTATGTATGTATGTATGTATGTATGTATATATATATATATATATATATATATATATATATATATATATATATATATATATATATATATATATATATATATATAGCTGTATAATAATACAGACAAATGACCGAAAAAGTATGAGCTAACCATAGCCAGAATCGAACCCACAAATCAACGCTAACATGGCTCCTTGCGCATCCGATTGCACAGATTATTCTCAGTACAAAATGTCAAAAGAGCAACTCCATTTTTATTACATTTTCCAATCCCACGTCGGCCTGAAACAGGTCATGAAATGTAATCATTTCCAACTTTTGCGTTAAAATCTCGCAATATGTCCGGCTTGTCAGAAATTGGTACTTTCCTCAATAATTGTACTAGAGCATCATAAAACTGTCCTACAGTTTCATTAGAATGAGATATTGTTGCTGCTTAAATACTGAGAACGGTAAGAAACCTACCTTTTGTCAGTTTTATACGGCATGACATGCATCGTACAGATATACCACTTGGAAATTCTGCAATGGAAGATAATGAATTCTTGAGAGCAAACCCAACACCAGATTCTCTACGCTAGCCTTTAGGTAGGTCTTTCCAGAAGATAGTATATCCATAAATAGGCTCATTTATCTGAGCCTCACCAGAGAAACCAGTTTCAGAGAGTGCAACTATATCAAGGGAATCTACCCTACTATCCCTCTAGCGTCTAACGTCTGACCTCTGACCTCTGACTTCTGCCTGAAGTCAGAAAACCATGATAGACCGTTAGCTCCTACACGCATTTTTTCTCTCCTTTTTTCTCTCCTTTTTCTCTCCTCGTTTCTCTCCTTGTTTCTTTTCTGTGTATCTTTCTATCGAAGAGCGTAGGCTCGAAACGTAAAAGACTTGTTCTATTTCTATTCCTGAGCGCCATACTAATACATTTGTTTGTTTGTACTCTACCTGCCTTCGTCTTTTGTTTATTTTCGTAAACCTTCCCGTTATATATCAAGGGAATATTTATTAAGCTCACATGCAATAAGTGCAGTACGCCTTTCTAGCCTCTCGTTGAAATTGTCATGTAGAAGTGTTCGCACATTCCAAGAACCAAAATTCAGAAGATGTTTATTTTCACTTCTTCTTGAAGATTGTTTGACCACAGTGATAGGATAACGACCGGACCCAACCTGTGACATACTGAGACCCCTGCTGAGCCTGACCTGTTCCCTTGACGTTCCAAAGCCTGTTTTTTTGCCATTTACTGAATCTATTTGAGCCATTTCAGAATAAGTTGCAATTGCATTTTTAGGTTTCTCCCAACTAATTCAAGGATTTTACCAGAAGTACCTGTGCAGATGAATAATTTTTCAGTGGGTGCAGCTTGCAATGCAACTACCTCCACCTATTGGTCCAAGATGGCATTCGCTGGTGTAACATGAGAATTAACAAAACCAGGGGCTTCCAAGGTCTCAGGTGTTATTTTGGTAAATTCTTTCTCCTAGGTAGATTACCAACCAAGGTTAATGAGCTTCTACCTGCCCATGAGGTAGGCTATCCCACGCCAGACACCCAAACGCTCCATAGAGTGATTAAACATCATTCCGGTGTCCGACTCGGAGCAGCTTATACATACATTAGATACTTTTTACATACATACATACTTTTTAAATAGATATTTACTCATATTAGTTGGATGGCCGTTGACTACCCATGAATTCCTCTGCCCTTTGACTGGTCTTAATTTTCGTCCCGCAGGCTGTCCAACAATCACCCTCTTCGCCAAAAAAGCTTGGTGGCGTTGCCAGTTTAGTCGGCGACGATCCGACCATGTAACAGGTTGTACTGGGTTACATGTTACCAGTAGCGAACAAGAACGACTAATAGCACTCGAGGGCGACCTGACTAAGACATATATATATGCATAGTTATATAGATAGATAGATAGATAGATAGATAGATAGATAGATAGATAGATAGATAGATAGATAGATAGATAGATAGATAGATAGACAGACAGACAGACAGATAGATAAACAGATAGACAGATAGACAGACAGATAGACAGATAGATAGATATATTGCAGGTGCCACCGATATACAAAGTTCTCAGTCTTATCGTTAAAGGGATGAAACTGAGTATTCTGAATATTAGTATTTTGGTCGATAACTGATGAAGAATTAGAGTCCTTCTATGTCTGTCCTACGTGTACGTTTTGCAGTATTTGATGCATTATATATATATATATATATATATATATATATATATATATATATATTTACGCACACACCGCTTGGTCTCTTGACCGAAGCCTTCTTACTACAGAAGCTACCAACCACTCGTACTCGCTGACACGCGTGCGCACACGCCTACACATACATACACATATTCACTCACAAATACACACAACTAGCACCAGGATTACTCTCCCTAGCTATTAAGAGCCTCGACAACTCACTTCCGGTCATATGTCGAAGGTGTGAACACAACCCACGTGCGTTTATTTTCTTGTCTCTCTTCTTACTTTTCTTATCTCCTTTCCTTTCTTCCTTATCTCAGGTATTTGATGAAGGTCTATTTCTGAAACGTTACACTTTTGCTCAACAATTTTACTCGATAACTTTTATTCCTTCTTTCGGAGTCAACCTAAAAATATTGATTTCAAATTTTGGCACAAAGCCAGTGATATCGGAGGAAGGGAAGACGATAACATCGAACCCCAGTGTTCAACTGGTACTTATTTTATCGACCCTGAAAGGTTGAGAGGCAAAGTCGACCTCGGCAGAGTTGAAACCCAGAACGTAAAGACGGATGAAATACCGCTTAGCATTTTGTCCTGTGTGCCAGCGATTCTGCCAGCTCTCCTTATAACAGTCGGCCTAATAACATTAATTGTGAACGTCCCTTTTCTCTCTCTCTCTCTTTCTGTCTGTCTCTCTCGCTCTCTTTCTTTCACGAGATGATATGTATGTATGTATGTATGTATGTATGTATGTACGTAGGTTGAAAAATGCTCGTATCCCCTTGTAGGAGAAAGATAACATATTAACGAAAGTTACAAAGATACAAAATCAATATACAAAAGACCTCGAATTGACATGTTGCCCAACATGTTTGTTTTAGGATATTTTACGGTCAATAACCTCAGCTGTACATTGCATGTAACGCCATGATTAATTACGTTCTGACACGATTAATTATTTAGGTCAATTCTAAACTAGTAATGAAAATTATTGATTGAATACTTCAGCTCTGTACTATTTAACAATTAAGTATTAATGGTCTTCTTCTATATAGATTACTAATTAAATCAGAGCAACAATGGAATTTAAGTATGTAAATGAAACTTTGTGGTTCATTTGAGAAATTAGCAGATTTAGAATCGAGATTTGAGATGAAAGTAGAATTCAGAAAGGCGAAATGCTTCGCACATATATTCAATTAACCGATCTTAATAATCGTTCCCTTCTATTTAACATTTAGTAAAACAAATTAATTCTATTCATCTCTTCCTTAGTTGCTTTATCTTAAATCCTGTCAGTTCTTCTTGTATGTGACATCCTCCACTTGCTTTATTCTTCTGTCTTTCCCGTATAATTCATACACATCTGCTTTTATTGTGTTGCTGTCTCCTTTCCCTCGGCTTCCTCTTTCAAAGAGAATCCCGATAAAACTTTTCAAGAAAATCCAAATATAATATTTCTTTTAATTGGCTTCATTTTCATTTACTCATTTCTTCATCAAATATATATAATCAAATGTGTGCGGAGCAAGAGTTGTAGAGAGCTGCAGAAAATAATTGAGCAATAGGCGCAGGAGTGGCTGTGTGGTAAGTAGCTTGCTTACCAACCACATGGTTCCGGGTTCAGTCCCACTGCGTGGCATCTTGGGTGAGTGTCTTCTGCTATGGCCCCGGGCCGACCAATGCCTTGTGAGTGGATTTGGTAGACGGAAACTGAAAGAAGCCTGTCGTATATAGGTATATATATATATATGTATGTGTGTGTGTGTTTGTGTGTCTGTGTTTGTCCCCCTAGCATTGCTTGACAACCGATGCTGGTGTGTTTACGTCCCCGTCACTTAGCGGTTCGGCAAAAAAGACCGATAGAATAAGCAGTGGGCTTACAAAGAATAAGTCCCGGGGTCGATTTGCTCGACTAAAGGCGGTGCTCCAGCATGGCCGCAGTCAAAATGACTGAAACAAGTAAAAGAATAAAGAGTAAAGAGTAATTATCTATTTAATAGTCAGCAACGTGAAATATACTGAAGCGGTTTTATCGGTGGCGGGTGGTGAACACGTTTTACAGTTTTAGAATTGGCTGATTTGCTGCAACAGATATGTATCGTATCAGTGAGATTCGTTTTTGTGTTTGGTGAATACTCGGCAAATGAAGGTTTCCCAAAGAGCTGGATCGCCTTCTTTTGGATCCAGTCTAAAACATGAAATAATAGCAGCAGCAACAGCAGCAGAAACACCAGCAGTACCAGCAGCATTAGTAGTAGTAGTAGTAGTAGTAGTAGTAGTAGTAGTAGTAGTAGTAGTAGTAGTAGTAGTAGTAGTAGTGGTGGTGGTGGTGGTGGTGGTAGTAGTAGTAGTAGTAGTAGTAGTAGTAGTAGTGATGGTTGGAATCGTCGTCGCTGTAGAAGCAGCAGCATCTCCCTCTCAACATGCAAACATTACCTTCGTGTGTGGACCCCGCGTTTGTCTTGTAAAGAGCCAGTAACTATTCTAACCTTCAACAAGTCCATATTTCGAAATAAATAAAAATAAAAACTACAGTAGCATCCACCCTTAGGGGTAGCCATATTGAGATGGCAAATATACATCACGATGTGTTACCGCTACTGTATATAACTCACTTTGATAAAAATATACAGTTCTATATTTAAGATATAAATATCCGTCAATTGTAAATAATATTATATATCGCTGAGTAAATTTTTCCAAGATTATGAGACATAACAGTTTTCTTTTAGAGGAAATAGTTTTCACTGTGCATTATTTATGAGTTTGGTACCACATCCGATTTCAGTGCTTCATAGTGATGCCTGAGGTATACACCTTGGCAGGTCCCCCCAATCTACAAAAATACTAGACTATCACCCTACAGAAAAGCGGTCTCGAAGAAGTAGGAAAATAGTCGATTCACTAGATACGGATGCTAGCTAAAGTGTTGAGATAACTACAATCACCTCACCCAAGAACGGGGTGACGACATATAAACGTTATAACCATGTGAAAAGGCACATCTCAGACTGTTGCAGATCAAATGGACCGTTTTATAGCGGCAGAACGAACTCTATAGAAACCAGAAGTTAGAGTGAATGGCAGAAGCAAAAGTGTGTCAGAACATCTAAAAGTCTGGTCGACAATGTTATATAATTATTTATGATTAATGAGTATAAGTGGGTTTCCATTATATTTATAGCGAATGTATCAAAGATATGAATGCTTTAAATAATCAGTGGATGACACCTGACACTCACACACACACACAACAACAACAACAACAACAACATCAAAAACAACAACAACAAGAAAAATAGCAAGATCGATACTGATAGTATTTAGTGTGATCTTCAATAGGTTGACGTTTACTTGGACAAACACGGCTTGACAGAGACTTGCAGTGAACTGCATCTCTGGAAATGGATGATTAGGCAAACAGTATGGAAATGTGATATGTAATAAATGCCGAGGAGAGAAGAGACAGGCGCGGTAAGTGGAATGGATGAAGATGGGAAACAAGTTGCTAAACCCAAAGAAGTAAACTATATAATTTTAGTGGCAGATAAATGGAAAAGAGTTGGGGTGGAGACAATTCGTCTGCGAGTCAGTAGTTGAAGTGTACTGGTGAGTGACTCTTTGACAATCACCTTTATGGCTTTTTTTTTTTGTATGAAGACTTACGACACATTACGTAAGCAATGAGCCAACAAATTTGAATTAATTAAAAATGAATGTAAATTGGGAAGAAGCAACCCATTAAATCAATTATTAATGTAAATCAATATATGAAGTGGAGACAAGTTTAAAATTTAAATTTAATGAAACTGATTATTGTGATGCAATGGGGGAATGGGCCTGGTCATAAAGGCTATGATTTGCTGAGAAAGTATAATAATGGTTTCAAATTTTGGCACAAGGCCAGCAATTTGGGTGATAGGGGTAAATTATTTACATCGATCCAGTATTCAACTGGTACTTATTTTATTGTCTCCGAAAGGATGAGAGGAAAAGTCAACCTCGGCAAAATTTGAACTCGGAACAAATGAAGTTGTCATCGTGTTTGTCATATATCAAATTCACTTGCTCCTACACACCCACATTCAATTATCACTAATTAAATTTGGTCACAATTAACAATTAAATACTGAGCTAATGATTGTTTTCTCCTTACTAAACGTTTGCTCTTCAAACAGAAAGCATTCCTGGGTAATTTCCAACAGTCATTGTTCTTTCATATGTATCTATGTCCCAGCTACCTAATTAGTGCTCTAATAAGGGACGAATTTGAGTAGGTTAACGTAGGTAATGCATTTTTTGGAGATTTAATTATGGCAATAATTTTTATGTGTAATCACCACAAGAATTGACCAACGCGTTTGTAGTGACTTTAAGTTCATGCAGTGACCTATAACATTAACGTCTAACCATATGCTTTTATGCGTAAGACTGATAATTCTCTATTCGAGTGTTTATTTTAGGTTTCTGTTTCTTGAAGTAACACAAATGTGACATGTCTTGCATGCTCTGCAGAGGACGCATATGAAATGTTGGTATTATCTTCATTTGCCTTTGTGTCAATATAACCAGTTTCTCTATCGTTAAAACACAGAAGAATGGATGGAAGCACTCCGTCGGTTACGACGACGAGGGTTCCGGTTGATCCGAATCAACGGAACACCCTGCTCGTGAAATTAACGTGTAAGTGGCTGAGCACTCCACAGACACGTGTACCCTTAACGTAGTTCTCGGGGATATTCAGCGTGACACAGAGACTGACAAGGCTGGCCCTTTGAAATACAGGTACAACAGAAACAGGAAGTAAGAGTGAGAGAAAGTTGTGGTGAAAGAGTACAGCAGGGATCACCACCCCCTGCCGGAGCCTCGTGGAGCTTTAGGCGTTTTCGCTCAATAAACACTCACAAAGCCCGGTCTGGGAATCGAAACCGCGATCCTATGACCGCGAGTCCGCTTCCCTAACCACTGGGCCATTGCGCCTCCACAAACACAGAAGAATAAGGGTAGTAGAAACAGTTGAATCTAGGAGTATGCCAAAGCTGAGAGAGTGAGGAACTGAAAGACTCAGTAGTGCATGTTGATGAAGAAAGTTCTTAAACAAAGAGATGGGGGATACATACAACATAGGTGGGGTACTTAGCAATGAATATATTCCAAAGATTTGAAGAGAAAGGAAGAATTATGCATACCGCTGGTTAACGATATGTTAGCTAAATGAAAACCGTGCTTGCGATCACTCTTAGATCACTCTTAGATCGCAAGGTGATCATAGTAAAAGGATATTTTCAAGACCTTGTGTATAAATGTGGTGGCATCTGACACGAGGTAGTTAGGTTACGGTTGAGTAAAGTCTGTATAGGGTAAATATCTAGCGAGTGTTTGATGTAAATATTGAAGATATGGAGACGTGTATATATAACTAGGTATTCATTTGTATTATACCACAACATTCGTCATATTTATTGGCTGCAAAGCACTTCATAAACACTGTGTTGTTGTGTCAGGCTTCATATTTATGATATTCAATTTCAACTGCTATTTTCATATTCTTTTCAACTCGAGCATAAATTCTATTGATGATGATTTTTTTTTTCATCTTCAAAGCATCCATGTAAATGAGACCGTTCAATAAAAATAGTTCACGCGATATTGTGCAAGCATTTATATGTATATTTGTATTAGAGAATTTGAATATCAAATGAATATTTCAGTAACGAAGCTATTATAACTTCTTCAAGCAAATAATTACATATGCAAAACATAATATATTTTATTGGTGAATTAGCTAAGCTATAGTGATAATAATAATAATAATAATAATAATAATAATAATAATAATAATAATAATAATAATAATAATAATAATGATAATAATAATAATAATAATGATAATAATGATAATAATAATAATATAATAATAATAATAATAATAATAATAATAATAATAATAATAATAATAATAATAATAACAATAACAACAACAACAATAATACCTGACAACTCTGAAGGTAAAGAATAAACATCAATTGCTGTAAAGCAACTAAAATCTAGGCTGAAACTGGAACTACAAAATACCGCGATAAAACGATGGCAAGAGAAGTCCTTCCATGGTAAATACTGGAATAAGCTAAACAGAAAAGAAACAAAGTAAAATCTCGACATTAGTTGAGAAGCATGGGTCTCAAAGCAGAGACTAAAGAGTCTTTAACTGCAACAAAAGATCAAAGCCGCCACACCAAAAACTACTAACTTACTGGTAGTAATTCAGCAATGAATAAAATGTATTTGTAGCACCAGATAAAATGTGTATAATGCATACAATGGCAGAGGTGGGAAACCGTCGTTTACTTTTCATACATCTGCGTGTGCAAACATGCATGCATGATGCATTTAGAAATATTTAAATATCTATTCGTGTGTACTTCTGAATGTGCATATATGTGCATATATATGTGTGTGTGTGTGTGTGTGTGTGTGCATATATGTGCATATATATATGTGTGTGTGTGTGTGTGTGTGTGCATATATGTGCATATATATGTGTGTGTGTGTGAAAAACATACAGGCATCCACTGCGTTTTGGCTATATCAGGTTACAGTATTTCGCGCTTACGACAACTGTAAAATATTACCATTAATTTCGGAGTACGGTATGTAATTTCGCGCTTAAGGAAACTCGTACTGAGTAGTTTTAAAAAGTTAACAACTTAAAATGACACTTTCTTCTTAATTCAATGGCCACTTGTGTTCTATTTAAGATCCAAGTACTGTATATAGTCAACGAGTTAACTATCACGATATACATATACACACATGTATATGTAATGTACATAATGTGAGCATATATATATATATTTATCTATCCATCTATCTAGATATAACATTGGTGATACAGAGCATGAAGAAGATAAATATATACATTCAGAATAAAAACACATAATGTGGAATACAGGTGTATTGTAAAAATCGAATGAATATCTTTCATCTAAGGATTGGCTTCAGACTAAACAACCTCAACAATAAAATTGGCAAAAATGGTTTCAAATTTTGGCACTAAACCAGCAAGTTTGGGGTTGGGGGTACGTCGATTACATCGACCCTAGTGATTAACCGGTACTTATTCTATCGATCCTGAAAGGATGAAAGGTAAAGTCGACCTCGGTGGAATTTGAATTCAGAACATAAAGACAAACAAACTGCTGCTAAGCATTTTGCCCGGCGTGCTAACGATTTTGTCGGCTCGCCGCCTTCATACAGTTAGCGAGAATAATATGACCACTACACCACCAACAATACCTGCCCACCATCACTAACATCTAAACCAATCATCATCATCAACATTATCAACTTCATCATTATCACTATCGACCCACTAACGTTTGAATCCAACTGGCTACAAAAAATATCAGCATGTACGCCAACACATATGTCTGCATGAATCTGTGTGTGCATGAGTGTTGTGTATGAGTGCATGTGTATGTGTCTCTATGTCTTAAGTTAGAAGTGTAAGGAACGAATTGCCTATAAAAGCTGGTGACACTTCAACTAACTGTAATCGTATAGTACTCTCTCTACCTCAGTCTGTCACCTCTTAATCTCATTTTCATTATTAAACCCACAGGAATAAGATAATTTTCTGCTCTCACAAAGTAAAGCTTTCCTGGGCCGCCATTTTTATATCATATTTGTTGTGGATAATTAATCGACACTATTCTTGTTTTTACCTTCAATTTAAGGTTTCTAGAAAGGATCTATCAAGTAGACCTGAAGGCAGCAGTGCGAAGACGAATGGTAAATGGTTTACGCTGGATATTAAGCTTGATGTTTTAAAAAGACTTGATGCATAAGTAAAACTAAGTTTGCCAAAACAATAAATCTTGCAACGTTTACATTAGGAACAATACGTGACAACAATGAGAAAATTATGTCAAGTGCTCAAGCAGCTATTCCATTAACTGTCTGCACCTTATTTTCCCATAGATCTAATGTAATGCTTAAAATGGAACGACTCTTGAGGGAATGGATCGCGGAGCAGAGTTGGCGTAATTCGCTGATAAGCACGATGGTAAAAAAAGAAAATGCTAAAAGTTTAAACGGCGATTTGCAGAAAAAGAAAGGTGAAACTTCCAATGAGAAAACCTTTTTGGCTAGAAAAAAAAAAGCTTCTCTGAAAGGTTTTAGAAGCACAACATAAAAATGAGTGGTGAGACTGCGAGTACTGATACAGAGGTTGCTGCTAATTATCCTGAGCAGTTGAAGAAAATTATTGCTGAAGGAGGTTACACACCAGAGCAAGTATACAATGTTGATTAAACTGCACTGTTTCTGGAGACGCATGCCTGAAAGAAATTTTATTTCTTGAGAAGAAAATTCGGAACTCGGATTTAAAGCTTCCAAAGATCGTCTGATACATCTTTCGGAAAAAGTTCGAGAGGACGCAATCTCAATTGATAATATGGAAATCAAAATGAAAATTAATTTCGCATTACAGTATTTCGCGTTACGGCCAGATTTTCAGGAACGCCTTACTTCCGTAAAGTGAAAGATTCCTCTGTGTGTGTGTGTGTGTGGTGTGTGTGTGTGTGTGTGTGCGTATGTCAGGTCGCTCTTGGGCGCTGCTGGTAACATGTAACCAAGTACAACCTGCTGCATGGTCGGGTCATCGGCGACTAAACTGGCAATCCCATCAACCTTGCTTGGTGAAGAGGGTGATTGTTGGACACCTTCAGGATAAGATCTGCCAAAGGGCTGCAGAGCACATGAGCAGTAAACGGCCATCTAGTAATATGTGTACATGTGTATGTATGTATGTATGTATGTATGCGCGGGTACATGGAAATAGCTAGGTTGGTTTCCAGGTGCGCGGTTGGCCCACTGGAAGTGGGAGGCCCCTCTGTTGTTGTCACAATATCTCTCTAGGAGAAGGAAACTCTGAAAGAAAACTTGCCACACTGTCAATATTCGATGATGTAAACTAGTTCTTTTCGAGTTTATGTTGTCTCTGTTCAGAGAGCGGGATTGGATTTGTACAAATTCTGTCCCCACAATGAAAAATCATCATGCACAGGTATCACTTGAGAAAAGTAAGACCTATGACTAAAATGGTTGGTCGTAGCCTTCACATGTGTGGAACTTTCGATCGGGCGATAGCAATATGCAAACACGAGTCTGTAGCCATTATATGTATGTATATATTGCTGTGCATAATGTTATTTACAATGTTGTGCAAAATGATGCTCCCCTTATGTTATGTGTCCAACATGTGGTGTTAAGACATTGTAAGCCTCTGAAGAATATTATGCGGAGTATAGTGATGCATATATAGTGTCTATTTACATCCGTGGTGATGAGTGGCAAAGGACATAACGGAATGTGTGCTGGGATGTCTGCTTGTATTTCAATGCAATTTTTGTGCATATTGACACCTATATCAGTTTCATAGTTTGTTACTCCTACTATCAACTAAGAAGTGTTTGGATGGAGAGAATACACGTTGCCTGGAGAGTGCTACCACTGGATGGTCACTGGAAGGCTATGACGTTAATGCAACCTGGCATATATATATAAATATATAGGGAGAGTTTATGAAAAAAAAACAAAAGACGAAGACAGGTGGTGTACAAAACAAATATATATATATATATCTATATATATATATAATATATATATATATATATATATAATATATATATATATATATATATATATATATATTATATATATATATATATATATAATATATATATATATATATATATATATATATTATATATATATATATATATATACATATATTGATTTCCAGTTCTGGCAGAAGGCTAGGAATTTTGGGAGAGGGCGTAAGTTGATTACATCTTCCTCAATAATCAGCTGGTACTTATTTTGTTGACCTTAAAAGGATGAAAGGCAAAGTCGACCTCGGGTGGAATTTGAACTCAGAACGTTAAGACGGACGAAATACTGCTAAGTATTTTGCCCGACGTACTAACGATTCTGCCTACGCGCCGCCTTACCCACCCGGTATATATATATATATATGTACTCCTAATGTAATGCTAATGGTGCATGGTGAGGTGTGTCTGCAAGAGAGGCGTTTGCATGGCAGAACCCAGTTCATCAAATCGTAAGTACTAATATTTAACTTATATGCTTCACAAAATGTATTCTTTCAATCAAGCGCTGATGTACTATTTAGAAACAGTTTGGGTATTTGGAGTCAATACAAAATTACGGTTGGTGAGGTTGAAAAGCTGATACGTACAGTGGTGACATTCTGTAGTCCATGTCAAAATATAAACAAGATGTTATGCTTTGCCACGACAGTCCATCATTAGTGATATAAAATTGGGTTCATGTATTGACGTTTTTACTACAGTAATATTATTGAGCGGGTATATTATATGGTATATGCGTAGTATTTATAGGCTTCTTATGAGAAACGTGTGTATTGTAGTTGCAGAGTAGTATTTCCATGGTTAATTCAGGAGTGAAACAAGTATATTAAAGTGATTTTATTGTTACATTGTTGTTCATTGATGTTAGCGAGGGTGTAGGTAGTTTAGGAATTAGAGATGTGTAGGTTGTGGGGGGGTGTAAACTTTGAGTACTTATAATAAAGATGGAGATCAAGAGTGATATTGGTTGTAAATATATGTAGGCTGAGGAAATGTAGGCTGAGGAAAACCGGACCAGCTAGGGTGGATTTGTGGCGCATTTAACATGGGAATATACTTAAAATACTCTGCGATCTTTTAGGCGCCATACTAGTTTCGATAATAACGCTGCGTTACATATCTTTCTGTCTATGAATAACGCATTGTGTTCTGCATATCTTTCTTTCAAGGTGTTCTCTGTCAGCCCGATATAGGTCCTTGTTTTGCTTCCTACAGTGGGTGTACGCATTAATTATCTGACGTTATACAGCTTCTGTGCGTTGTGACTGAAAATTTGCGAGCGTATATTTGGAAGGCAACTACAACTAATTTTAACAGTTTCACTGGCAAATTTTGTTTAGCTTACTTAGAATATGAAGATCTACTAAATCAACAATTACTGCCTCGTCGTAGCTCCTGCCTCCATGATGACGTCAAAGGGTTCATCAGTGTTCTTTTGAACATCATACGAAATCCGAGTTGTTGCAATGAAGCAACATCTACAGCTGAGAAAATTGTTCAACTAATATCTCACTCAAGTTTACAAGTGAGATGGTAGCTTTCAAACACCACTTACTATCTTTAAAATAGAGTAATTGTAGAAACTAATTCTGAAAAGGTGAGAAGACCATAGCTTCAGAGACTGTGTGTGCTAAACAACACTTAGCTCAATAATTTAAATCATTCGTTATCACTCTACTTTCCATGCCAAACATAAGAGCTCATCTACACCAGGTTGTTAAATTCTCCAGCAGAATATCCAAGCTTCAATCAAAGCTACACAAACGAAAATATATTTCATAGGAAGATTATATTAGAATAGTTACTTCCCCAACGCATAATCATTCGTCAGATACAGTTACATATGTACACTAAGAACATAATATAACCCGTCTATATTTCTTGCTCCAAGCAAATTGTTGAATATAGCGCCAATCAAACCCACTTCATACCCTCTTACAAGTGACTGCAAAGAAGTCAAATACAGTCGGACATCATAAGCGAACGAGATACTCAATGTTAGAAATTTCCAAAGTGGTCTCTGAAATATTGATTTCAAAGTTTCACACAGAGCCTGTAATTTCTGGGTAGGATTAAGTCGATTATATCGTCTCCAGTACTCAGCTGGTACTTATTTTACCGATACCGAATTGATGAGATACAAAGTAGACCTCGGCGGAATTTGAACTCAGAGCTTGAATATGGATGAAATGCCGTAAGGCTCATCGCCTTACATGGTTTCTGAAATATCAACTGCACACATAGAATGGATTCATACATAGTTGTGTGACCAAACATTTAGCCATGCAAACGCATATACATATACATCGAGGGTACCCAAAAGAAACCAGTATTTTGCAATATTATTTCATTCACTTACTTTTAGGTGTTTGCACTTTTATCTCCTTCAAAGTATTCTTCATTTGAAGCAATGCATCGGAAGGTCGACGGTCGCCCTGAACGAGGTTGGTCTTCAAGCAACAAGTGGCCAATCCTAAAGCGTGAAAACCACCCATAAACTTGTGTTTTGCTCATGGCAGCCTCCTTGTAAGTTGTTTGAAGCATGACAACTGTTTCAGCCGCCATTTTCCCCAGTAGAAAACAATTTCACGGAAGAACGCTGTTCCTTTCAGCCATGGCAAAAATCGATGAACAAGGGAGGACCACTGCAAAACAAAGACGCACTACGTGGCAGTGCGACTTCACTCGACGACGCCTTTTGGCAGGCTGATGCCTGAGGGTTGCATCAAGTGGCTTCTAGCGGCAGAAGCATGAACTACAACGAGGTTGTCCCACAGGGAACGTTTCGATTACTTTTGGGTACCCATCGTATACCACATACAAACGCACCCGTATATACTCATGAAATACAGACATATTTATACACTTACACATACATCTACAAGCAATCTATGGGCGAAAACTAAGGACATTAGAAATGATATCGAACACTGTATTGCTCTCACTTTTGTTGAGCAGGAAAGGGTGAGTAGTAAACACGAAGATAAAATGAAATGAGAAGTGGTAAGAAGGGGTCAGCATGGATTTGCTGACCCCTCACGAACACAGAGCCATTGGGGTCATGTGTTCTTGAGTGGCAGCCACCTGTTATAGCTGCAAAAACTAATGTGATGAAATTAACAGTGCAAGACATAAGGCTCGACTTGTGTCAATGAGAACCACAACAGAGCTTTCTGCCAGGAATCGAAGATATCGATTATGTTTTACAAGATTTAATTACAAGAGATCTCACCCTCTTTCTCTCTCTCTCTCTTTCTTTCTCTCTCTCTCTCACACACACACACACACATCACCGACAAAAATGGCCATGAATATTTCATACTACTAAAAAGAAAACCGAAAATGTTGAAAATAATACATTTTACCGGACATGAAACAAACAATTATAACACAAAATATTAATAACATGAACGAACATGAATAAGAAAACGTGTAGGAATCATGCTGTTAACACCATCAATAGGCATACACGTATCGCATCGAGTGTAAATATGAGCTGCGATAAATTTGCCTTTTCCTAAAGTTTTATCCAACTGGAAAACTCTCGATATGAAGGATTTTCCCGAGAAATCAAGCAGTAGCAAAATATTATACATCAGAATAAAACCAACCTTCCACAAATAATTGCAGAGGCCCTCGAGAAGAGAAAAATAATATAGCTATGCCTTGTGCAAAACGTAGTTGGTTTCTCATTTTATCCAAACTCGAAAAGGAAGAGGAAGACGGATGTGCTCTGTTTAACATTATAAGGAATGATGGAAAGAAATTGTGAATCAACAATTGAAACTGTACCGTCTTCATTTCTAGAAGCAAGCAATGAGATCCAAAATTCTTTGGCCACCCACAACCTGTGTCGTCAAGGGAAGCCAACCACAGCAATAAAATCTAACTCGAAATGACCAGGAAGCACCACATCATAGTAGCACCAAACCATCTACCTATGGAGATGAGAATTAAACAGAGGCTGATCCACTGAATAAGCAGAATGAAACCCGACAGAAAGAAGTAAAAGAGAAATGTGAGAAAGGAACACTCACCGTTGAGGAACGTGAAACTATTCTCCCAAGCTGAACTAAATTAAATACATAGCCTCTCTCAAGAAAAATAAAGTTCCAACGAAACACTTGTACGAAATACATAAGGAATATTCAACCAAAGTGTAAATCAAGTAGGAAATGTGATCGTATTTTAAACAGCATAGCCATTATGCTGTTCGTGTAGGAAAGAGCTGAGGGTTGGCAACAGGTAGGGCATCCGGCCGTAGTAAAGCTAACGACTACTAATAGCAATGTGTTGGTATCGTTAATTTTTCCCTTGGTAATCATAGCAATCTTTTGCTGCTTTGTTTCGCTTTCTTTTTGGTTTTAAACCTTAGCTCTGTTCATTGTCCTCAAATTGATTCTATAGCCACCGGTTTTTGTGTCAGTTTTTCGGTGATTTCTCGTTGGTTTTCATCTAGGCAATTCTCTTCAAATATCCTTTCATTTTGTGCGCTGCTTTTTGCCCTTGTTTCAACTACGAGCATTGCATTATCTTGACTGGCTTCTGATTTTGTTCTAACCCCATTCATACCGTTTTTGTTTAGATTAAATCTGACGTCAAGCTATCAAGATAGCGATTTTTAAGGCTATACTGCTAATGTCCCCTTTTTTTGCTCGAGATATCATCTCTATGAAGTTTTCAAAACCTTATTTTAAAAAAAGGCGCCCACCACTTAAGACAGGTTTGAAACTCACACGCAGTCAGTAGTTTCATTGAAAATCCTTGCTATACAGGTTATCGACAAAGCTTAGTCTGCCTTGCCATGTGTGAGATAGCTTATAACACGCTGATTGCTAATCAATACGTCACCCTTTGCAAATCATATTCTTTTTTTTTCCAACCATAACCCAGTTATACTGTTAATGAATATCCGCCATAGTGTTGTGAAATGTGAATATGACAATGGTTTGGTATGCACATTGCTATATATAAGCCAGCGTAGGTTCTGTTTGGTGGCTTTGATCTTTTTGAGTGAGTCCTTCCGCCCTTTGACAGATTTTGTTTTTCATCCTACAACGTGTCCTAATTTAGAAAACCCGCAATATGATTTTCCCCAACAAGTACTTTCGATGGGGTTGACGGTTTGTTGGGTTTCGACTCGGCTCATTTTCTTTCCTCTCCTCAGTGAATTGGTACCGAAAACTCATCATTAATATTATTATATTAGAGAAATAGAAAAGTTATTTAATGTATGGGACGGTTATTTAAATGCTGGAGGCAACTACTTCGTTTCGGTGTTAAGAAAACTCATTTTATTGGCGTTGGTAGAATTAATGATATTCAACATGGTGACAGTTATTCCATTCACCTCGAATTAAGAGGTAACTTTCTGATTTATCAATTGAGTTAGCTTCGATAAACATAGAAATATTGATATATGCCCATTTATGGTGATTCGCTATAGAACGGGGGAAATAGATATCTGCACATAAAAGACATTACAGCGTATATATATACGTGACTCATAAAGTTACGGGTATTGGAACTGGGGCATCTAGGAGCATTTTCGAAGTGAGGTTTCACTATAATAGAAGTTTTGGATCTTTTCGGTTTGAACGGCAATTTTTTCTAGCGGTGTCATATGACCCTGGTATCGATCTATTGCATTTCAATCTCTTTTAGGGTTAGGGCTAGTTAGGGTTAGTTAGGGTTAATTAGGGTTAGTTAGGGTTAGGGTTAGGGTTAGGGGTGGGGGAAGGGTATCTTTTTTCTTCACAAATGTAAATAAACCCAATCTGTTTCTTAAACGAGGGACATATTCATACGGCATAGAATGCTTTTTAACTCAATAGACGTCAGTGATTGGTTGAAATTGCAGAAATTGAAGAAAAAACAACAAATATCTTACAAACTATAGAATTTTCTCAATAAAGCCAAGAGAAAAAGATGTTTTATAAACACATTCTACCAGTATACAAAGTTTAAAATTTTTTAGTTACCTAGAAATTATGTTAAAAACTGGCGTTCAAACCGAAAAGATCCGAAGTTTTAAGGGAAAGCATTGTGTTACGATTCTCTTAGGGGTATTGAGTGCTTGTGGGTGCGTGTGGTTCCACAAAACACAAGTGTTTGTTTGTCCATCATTGGTTGGTGGATTCATGCTGAACTTAGTTCGCGGCCCTCTATTAGCCGAAATTAGCCAGTTATATGTGGTAGAATGAGAAAGAAAGAAATATATAAAAAAAAACTAGAAAAACACAGAGAAAAGAGAGCAAGAAACCTCCTCAAGTCCTTAGACGGAATGTTGCTTAATTCTACTTAATAAATAAATCGCAGTGTTGAGGAGGGAGAAAGAAAGAGAAGATATCAACAGATATGTAATTAACGATGTCAGTAGATTCATCTAAGCATTTTTTTTAGACAGTGATAGAATTACTACATATTAACATAATTAACAACTATTAACAACAAAATTTAAAACCAATAATTTACAATTAGCAATCATAAAATATATTAGATAAAAGATAATATTATAACACTATTGAAGAAAACAGCTGAATACAATGGGCCTGAGTTTTATTTCTATCACAGAATATGGCTCTCTTAGAGATCTTAATGAGCTGCCCAACCCCCTTAGCTGAAATTAACCGAATTGTTGTTATGATTATTATTCTACGTACTGAGTTCAAATTCCGCCAAGGTCAATTTTGCCTTTGAGGGCTTCAGCCTATAGTAGAAAAGGATTATTATTATTATTATTATTATTATTATTATTATATTATTATTATTGTTACTATTATTATTATTATTATTATTATTATTGAGTGAGAAAGCAGTGCATGCATCAAAGTGACACTGGGGTAAAATATACTCTTTTTTCTACATCTTGTTGTTGTTGTTATTATTATTATTATTATTATTATTATTATTATTATTGTTATTATTATTATTATTACTATTATTGCAGCGAACTGATAGAATCATTAGCACGCTGTGAATTATTCAAATCCCAAAGAATCCCTCTCAACACATGGCTATGATGCTCTCCCACTACTTCTGCTCGTGATCAGAGATGCACATATCGTCAGCCACTAAGAGACATGCTCAACTGGTTAAGGTCAAACAACTGACAAGCAAATCTGTGGTATTGAGCAGAATATTTGCTGTAGCCCATGTTTTATACCGAGACAAAACAATGTACATGATAACACTTCCAATCAGTTAAGAACAGAAACAGTGAGTGCCACTGCCTGGTACTGCATCAGGGCATTATCATCATCATCATCATTATTATTATTATTATTATTTACTTTTAATCTGCATATTTGTTACAATCAGTTGTCGAGACACACCCAGCGTCCTAGAGCGAGTGCAAGATAAGAGATGTTACAGCATGACTGAAAGCTTGGGGAGGGGAAGTGGCAGGGTCAGTTGCGAAATATCTTCATGTAATACAACACAGACATTTAAACTGATAGGGTTTTCTAAGTATGTGGGCAGTACTTGTCAGCACAATCTTTTGGATTTCTCTGTGACATGATTCACCAGGGATATTATCTAGATGTTTTTGACATCCCTTTCTTATCATACCTAGAGTACTCACAATAACAGGAACAGTTCTCGCTTTAAGATGCCATATCTTTTGTATTTCAATTTCCAGGTCCTTATATTAATTTGTCAATTCCTTGGCAAATATATTTTTATCAGAGGGAACACTTACATCTATTAGTCTGCAAGTATTTTTTTCTCGGTCTTTAATAACTATTTCTGGTCAATTAGCCTTGATCGTTCTGTCGGTGTTGACTGGTAAATCTCAGAGGATAGTGACATTTTTACCTTCAACGATTGACTCAGGATGGTGTTCATTCTAATAAGCAGGAGGGCAGATTTTGTTGTGTTTACATATTTTCCAATGTAAATACTGTCCTACCCTATCGTGGCAATTTTTGTATTCGTTTAGTGTCGGCACAGGACAACCCGAAACGAGATTTTTTCGTCAAATATATCGCAGAATCTGCATTTAGGATCAGAACCGTTTTGAAGAACGTTACTCTGGTAGCTTTTGGTAAGCAAGCTTTGATCTTGTACTGCTAATATGAAACCTTCAGTCTCTGCTTTCAGTCCTGAGCTTCTCAGCCACTGATGGGTTGTTGCATTTCGGCTTCGAATTTTATACTGTCTATGCATAGGCTTCTGACTCCACCGCTCTTCCGTTTGTTTCTGCCCGTTTTTCTTTTTTTCCTATCCGTTTTGCTTGTTTTGGTGGCAGTGGTTTCCGGTTCTTCATCTAATTCAGGATGAATGCCAAGTTCCTTTGCGAATTGGCAAGCTTCCTTGGCAATAGAATCTGACTTTTTGCCGCTTTCATGTTTGCACACAAGCCAGTCCTCTGTACTAGATCAGAACTTGTTCATTGCTGTTGTGGAGGTCCTATAGTACAGTGCTATTTGCATCATTCCCCTTCCTCCATTACTTCTAAGTAGGTACAGACGATAGACGTCTGCTTTTGGGTTCTTAGTTTTCTTGTCTTCCTGTCCAGGCGTTGGAGCTCTGTAAGATTCCACTTAATGACGTTAAAACTGTATTAGTTTACTAGAAGTGCCATCGTCGTCGTCGTTGTCGTTGTTATTATTATTATTATTATTATTATTTACTTTTAATCTGCATATTTGTTACAATCAGTTGTCGAGACACACCCAGCGTCCTAGAGCGAGTGCAAGATAAGAGATGTTACAGCATGACTGAAAGCTTGGGGAGGGGAAGTGGCAGGGTCAGTTGCGAAATATCTTCATGTAATACAACACAGACATTTAAACTGATAGGGTTTTCTAAGTATGTGGGCAGTACTTGTCAGCACAATCTTTTGGATTTCTCTGTGACATGATTCACCAGGGATATTATCTAGATGTTTTTGACATCCCTTTCTTATCATACCTAGAGTACTCACAATAACAGGAACAGTTCTCGCTTTAAGATGCCATATCTTTTGTATTTCAATTTCCAGGTCCTTATATTAATTTGTCAATTCCTTGGCAAATATATTTTTATCAGAGGGAACACTTACATCTATTAGTCTGCAAGTATTTTTTTCTCGGTCTTTAATAACTATTTCTGGTCAATTAGCCTTGATCGTTCTGTCGGTGTTGACTGGTAAATCTCAGAGGATAGTGACATTTTTACCTTCAACGATTGACTCAGGATGGTGTTCATTCTAATAAGCAGGAGGGCAGATTTTGTTGTGTTTACATATTTTCCAATGTAAATACTGTCCTACCCTATCGTGGCAATTTTTGTATTCGTTTAGTGTCGGCACAGGACAACCCGAAACGAGATTTTTTCGTCAAATATATCGCAGAATCTGCATTTAGGATCAGAACCGTTTTGAAGAACGTTACTCTGGTAGCTTTTGGTAAGCAAGCTTTGATCTTGTACTGCTAATATGAAACCTTCAGTCTCTGCTTTCAGTCCTGAGCTTCTCAGCCACTGATGGGTTGTTGCATTTCGGCTTCGAATTTTATACTGTCTATGCATAGGCTTCTGACTCCACCGCTCTTCCGTTTGTTTCTGCCCGTTTTTCTTTTTTTCCTATCCGTTTTGCTTGTTTTGGTGGCAGTGGTTTCCGGTTCTTCATCTAATTCAGGATGAATGCCAAGTTCCTTTGCGAATTGGCAAGCTTCCTTGGCAATAGAATCTGACTTTTTGCCGCTTTCATGTTTGCACACAAGCCAGTCCTCTGTACTAGATCAGAACTTGTTCATTGCTGTTGTGGAGGTCCTATAGTACAGTGCTATTTGCATCATTCCCCTTCCTCCATTACTTCTAAGTAGGTACAGACGATAGACGTCTGCTTTTGGGTTCTTAGTTTTCTTGTCTTCCTGTCCAGGCGTTGGAGCTCTGTAAGATTCCACTTAATGACGTTAAAACTGTATTAGTTTACTAGAAGTGCCATCGTCGTCGTCGTTGTCGTTGTTATTATTATTATTATTATTACTACTACTACTACTACTACTACTACTACTACTACTACTACTACTACTACTACTATTCAAGGCGGTGAGCAGGCAGAATCGTTAGCGTGCTGGACGAAATGCCCAACGCTACGCACTGGGTTAAATTCCGCTGGAGTCGACTTTTCCTTTCATCCTTTCGGGGTCGATAAAATAAGTACCAGTTAAACGCTGAGGTCGATGTAATCGATTCGTCCCCTCTCCCAAAATTTCTGCCCTCGTGGCAAAAGTTGAAACCATTAGTATTTTTATTACCTCCACCTTAGTGAACGCGGAGGTATTGTTTTCAGTCGTGTTCTTTGCTTGTTTGTTTGTTTGATGGATTGTATATCCGTAGACAAGAATCGCTGGATGGATTCGGATGAAACTTTCAGGGATGTTTGGCCTCATGAATGGCACAAACTGATTAGATTTGGGGATCGATCCGATACCGGACAAGGATTCTAGATTATATTTACTTTACATGAATACGATCTTACGTTAACTTTCAAGTCTTTCTCAATTATCTCCCTTTAGGCTGTAACTATTTTGAATGGTGAATTTGTTAACTTTAGATAAGGATAAACTATTTATTACTGTAACTAAATTTTCTACAAACCACCTTCACGTGCCATGACTACCAATGGCTCTGGATTCTTTTTCCGTTTTTTTTTTACTTACTTTTTGAGAGCGGTCGGGTTCGCCTTTAGTATTCTCGTTTGTGCGAGCAGTCGAGTTTATTTCAGATATTCTCGTTTTAAAAATCATCTCCGGCTAATCGTTGAGAGGACGTTGGAGTTGCCTTGGCGGAAGTTTGCACTCTCTGGGTGCTCTCGTTGTTATTATTATTATTCCTTCGTAACACAGTGTAGGTAAAAATGCACCGGAGTCTTTAGTCATCTTTCAAGTTACAACAAGAACCTCAGGCAGATAATACTTTCTGTTATTATTATTTTTTTTTTTTCTATGTTTGACTTTTGCTTTACATTTGTACAAGTTGCTCCAAGTCTCACCCAGAGACCTCTATTATTATTATTATTATTATTATCATTATTATTATTATTATTATAACCATCATCATCATCATTATTATTATTATAACCATCATCATCATCATTATTATTATTATTAAAGTAAGTTGGCAAACTGGCAGAACCGCTACTGCGCCTGGCAAGAATGCTTAGCGGCGATCCTTTCACTCTTACGTTCTGAGTTCAATTTCTGCCGAGGTCGACTTTGCCTTTCATCCTTTCGGAGTCGGTAAAATAAGCACCAGTTGAGCAGTGGGTTTAATCCAAGTGAATTACCTTCCCCCAAAAGTACAGGCTTGGTGCCAAAATTTGAAATTAATGTTACTGTTTTTGAAGTAAAGCGGCGAGCTGGCAGAGTTATTAGCACGCTGGGCAAAATGCTTAGCGGCACTTCATCCGTCTTTACGTTCAGAGATCAAATTCCACTGTGATAGAATTTACCTTTCATCATTTCGGAGTCGGAGGTGTGGTCGCCGTTTATCAGACGGGATTTTCTGCTGCTCGTCTCATTGACGTAGCTACCGTCCCTGAACAAACGGAGACCAAGAAATAGCGCTTGGCACTTGGAATGTCGACCTTTGCCAGTTGGGCAATGCGATCGATAGAAGTTCCACATTGGAGTTCTAAGGGGGAGTTCTAGTGGCGGGCAAGAGTCCAAGGGGCGTTGAAGGAGATCAATTAGCTGGTCTTTTTCGGAGGACTTTTGGATCGGGACCTATGGATAATTGTCAGAAACCCCTGACCTGACAGTGCTACTGAGGGTCTCTGTAAGTTCGAGACAAGTTCTACAGAGTGATGACACGAGAGTGAAAGGTCTGAAAACAGATACTTTTCTCTTCGGCCAAGCCTTAATCGACTTTTTCAAGTTCCACTTGAACAGGAAAGTGAGGGCGGAGAGTGAAATACCGCTCCACCCCCGAGTATTTCTGTTGAAAAGTGGGTGTGTGTAGCTAAGATAACCCATGTGTATGGGCCTACTCCGAACATGCGCCTGTAAACCGGAAGATGGTAAGAGAAGAGAGGCGACTGCCTGGGATACACTTTGGCGATGGGGATGACCAGGATGTGTGGGGTTCCTTGACAGCCCCAGGGTGGAACCTTTTTCCTTTTGGGGAATTTTATTGTTAAATTTTTGTTCTGCATTGTTATTGCTTTATTTTATTTTATACAGGAATAATTTACTACCCCTACCTGTCCCTTGTGTTGTATTGTCCATAGTAGTTTTGTGTTTGGCCCTTGTGGCCAATAAAGAAAAGATTTATTATTGTAGTTGTTGTTGTTGTTATTGATTTGACTCAGGTTCGTTCTTATTCCTGATAGAATTTATGTGGTTAGCAGATTACTACCTGTAACCTTAGCTATCCACAAGCTTTCAATAGTCTTTAAAGAGATGAAGACCCTCCTGATAATCTTTCCTGTCCCTGAAAGGAAAACTTTCTGTAGAAGCTCTGCGGGTCACTCTATTCCAATGTCCTTCAACCATTTGTCTATATCTTTGCTTATAGTTCCCAATACACCAATCATTAGAGGCACAACCTTTACAGTTTTCATATTCCAAATTCCTGCAATTTCACATTTTAAAGGGTTATATTATTTTTGTTTCTCATCCACTTTCTTTACAGTCTTGGAATCAAACGGGCATGATGGGCCAATCAGAAACCAGCTCTTCGTTTTACCTTATCTATTATTGTTATGTCTGGTTTATTATTTTCTAGCTTCTTATCCACTTGAATAGGAAAATCCTATAAAATTTTGCAGTTCTCCACTTCAGCACTTTTCTGACCCGATGATCGTACTATGTACCTCCAGATTCGTATCAGCATTTCTGACAAAGCTTCCAGGATAAAACCTTCACAACTTGGTCATGTCTCCATTTCTTATATTCTCTTTGCGCCAACTTGGGACATTCTGCAACAATGTGTGCCACTGTCTCATTCCAAGTTCTACAGACTCTACATTTTTCTGACACCTTCTTCCCATACACACATTTTCTGAGGTTGCTTCTTTTTATCGCTTGGTCTTGAGCTGCTACAATTAAGCTCTCTATTTCTTTTTCTAATTGCTCTTTTAAAACCAAGTCTAGGATTTTGTTCCACAAAAATCCTCAGCAGCTTCAAAAGCTGATCCTGCAAAGGTCTCTCTTCAATCTATTTAACATGCTCTCTTTGAATTTCATTCTTCTTTTCTCTTATTCCACTCTTGATCACCTGCTCCTTATTCACAGTCTACAGCAATTTATCTCTGCCGTTCTGTAAATATTCTAGTTGGCATGTTTTCCATCTGTACACACTCTTCCACAGCAATTAAACCTCTTCCATCCTCGTCTCTCTTCATGTACATCTAGATGATATGAGCTTTTGAATGGTAAGCTCTATGCATTGTCAGCAGCTTTCTAGATTTTCTGCCAAGTTTCCGGATGTCGTTTTTGTCCAGTCAACAATTTCCGTCCCATAACTGATTAGAGGACTGCTCTAGCATTTATTGGTTCAACATTTTTTGTATTCCCTACGGGTAATTTGCTTTACCTCTTCAAGTTTTATTTCATCTGCCTCCAGGATCCCCATGCACTTATACTACTGTCCTTTCACAACCGCTTTCATTGTTTTCCCTTTCGGCATTTCAGTTCTTTGGCTTCCTTCAAATCTTCCTCATTTCATCATTATTATTATTATTATTATTATTATTATTATTATTATTATTATTCAATTTCTTTCTTCAGAGCTTCAGCATTTCTCCATTTTCGGCAATTCTGCTATCTCCAGCGCAAGCGATCTCTATAACCAGGCACGATTTTTCTCCTTTGTCTACCAGTACAATATCAGATTCCTGATGTTCAATTTCATGATCACATTCTATTATGAAATCCAAAAATATCTCTAAGCTGTCATTTTTTACCACAGCCATTGATTCGTGTAAAATATCAATTTCTTGCATTTTCCAATCCAAACTTATTATATAGTTCCCAGTGAACCACTATGGTGACATTATCATGCCTTCTTTTCTTTTTTTTGGATCTTTTCGGTTTGAGCGGCAGCTTTTTCTAGCGGTGTCACCCATAATTATGGCCCTAGTATCGATCTATTGCATTTCAATCTATTTTAGGGTTAGGGTTAGGGGTGGGGGAATGGTATCTTTTTTTCTTCAGAAATGTAAATAAACCCAATCTGTTTCTTAAGCGTGGGACATATTCATACGGCACAGAATGTTTTTTACCTCAATGGACGTCAGTGATTGGTTGAAATTGCAGAAATTGAAGAAAAAAAACAACAAATATCTTACAAACCATAGAATTTTCTCAATAAAGCCAAGAGAAAAAGATGTTTTATAAACACATTCTACCAGTATACGAAGTTTAAAAGTGTTTAGTTACGAGGAAATTATTTTTAAAAACTGCCGTTCAAACCGAAAAGATCCTAGATCGTTACTAGGGTCATAATTATGGGTGACAATTTCATATGACGTCGCTAGAAAAAACTGCTGTTCAAACCGAAAAGATCCTTTTTTATTTTTATACGCCAGTTTGTTGCATTCGCTTAAAATATGCCACACTATCTCTCCAGTTTCACCACACATTTTTGTATCCTGTTTGTATTCCTATTTTGAATCCTGTAGGACCGGATCCAAACTGTAAAAGGATGATTTCATTTGATTTATAGTATACTCCGTAATACGTGAGGTCCTCCATGTAGTGCAATGTTCTGGTTTGCATAAATATTGTGATTTCCCGGAAAACGTTTGATGAACTTCTTCGTTCCTCTGCATGGGTTTATTAGCCTGTGGATGTATTCGATCTTTCCTACTTTACTCTTTTACTTGTTTCAGTCATTTGACTGCGGCCATGCTGGAGCACCGCCTTTAGTCGAGCAAATCGACCCCAGGACTTATTCTTTGTAAGCCCAGTACTTATTCTATCGGTCTCTTTCACCGAACCGCTAAGTTACGGGTACGTAAACACACCAGCATCGGTTGTCAAGCAATGCTAAGGGGACAAACACAGACACACAAACATATACACACACACACACTTATATAAATATATATACATATATACGACAGGCTTCTTTCAGTTTCCGTCTACCAAATCCACTCACAAGGCATTGGTCGGCCCGGGGCTATAGCAGAAGACACTTGCCCAAGATGCCACGCAGTGGGACTGAACCCGGAACCATGTGGTTGGTTAGCAAGCCACTTACCACACAGCCACTCCTGCGCCTATCAAAGCATTCAGAAACATTCTGGTCAAAAGGTTCTTCATATTTTTCGTAGATCCAGTATTATGGATCTCTTCCTGAAGACAAGATCTGATTGCAAATCTCTGATCTTGTTCACTGATTACCGTCCCTGCTTTTACTCGAGCACTATCCATTTGTGCGTCTTCACTTAATCCATGTCTTCATCCCGCCACCATTTTACGTACTTCTTGTTCATGTTTTGTGTAACTGAAACATTGTGCTACAATCGTTTGGTGTAAACAGTTGTCACCGCTTTTTTCAATTTGTGGGGTTTCCGAGATATGAAACTACTGAAATATCATGCATCTTTCTTGGAGGAATATATACGCTGTTTCACAATAACGAGGAATGGGTTTTCTGTTTTTGTCTGGTGTGCATCCAGACAAATTATATAATGGTAATTTTGAAGGTCAGTCCTCCTAAAACTGTTTTAGTTAATAACATTGACATTTTCACATCACTACATGTTTTTCTAGGATGTTAATAGTTTTAAATCTGTTAGATGCATTCACTTTACTTTCTAGTACCGCTTCTTTAGTACTCTCTTGATCGCACTTTTAGTATTCACTTTCTTGATCGACACCTTCATTGCTGAGCGTTGTATGCGTCTCTGAGTGTTGATTACATACATACATATATGCATACATACATACATGCATACATGCATACGTCCGTACATACGTCCATACGTACGTACGTCTATACATACATACGTCCATACATACATACGTCCATACATACATACGTCCATACGTACATACGTCCATGCATACATACGTCCATACGTCCATACGTACATACGTAATACGTCCATACGTACATACGTCCATACGTACGTCCATACATACATACGTCCATACGTACATACGTCCATACATACGTCCATACGTCCATACATACGTCCATACGTACATCCATACGTCCATACGTACATACATACGTCCATACATACATACGTCCATACATACATACGTCCATACAGACCTACATACATACATACATACGTCCATCCGTCCGTCCATCCATACATACACACATACATGTATTTGTACACAGCCCTACAGAAGTACTAACATACCTAGCCAAACGAGCAGGTCTTTATATCTCTCCATATAGCAGTCAGGTGAGTGACTGAAGATTCAGTCTCTTGCTATCCACTTATTTAGGTTTCGTTAATTTACGTGCTTCTATACTATTTTCTTCTGGCTCATGGATAAATTATTGCTGTCTAGTTATTTGTATTATGGTTGTCAATTTACTCGGAATTATGACGAAAGAATCTGAAAGATTTGAAAAATATGTTTACCTTAGGATATTACGCTTTCACTTCTCCGACTAAGTAATCTATTATCTACTAAGAATATTCCGAGACCATCCATTAGGCCAAGCCTAGAATCTTTTTTTTTTAATTCTAATGTATGCAGGAACTGTTGCGATGGTACTCTATGACATTTTAGGACTAGTACCTTTAGATTTTAAACCTTATGTACAGGCATCTAGCGAAGTCGTACTAAATGTATGTCTATGCATAGTAAAGTGACATTTAAATATACTTGACGAAGAACCGGTGTAATATCTATTGTCAGCTAGCGTTACGACATTGCATTTACATACTACATTGTGTAATAAGCACTTATCTTCGAAGGAATGGTTAATGGCTATTCACAGTTACATGTGTGCGGATTCTTGGCTTAAAATTCCACAGGTTTTAGAGTTGTAGAATTCCTCTTACTGTTAATTAAATTCTTTCGTTCCTCTGCTTTAGTGCTTTCACTGTTACTTTTGGAGTGTATATAATTTTCGTGTTAGAGTACATAGAATAATTCACAATTCCTGGTGATTTGAAATATGAGATTTTTCAATATGGAAAGGTATAGGTTTATCTCTCTTAGTAGAGTGATTTTGCTACAAAGGTTCAAATTAGCGCTTTCTGTGTTTACAAAAGAACTAGATTTATGTTCCATGATAGGATTATTAAATTAATTATTATTACCTCGATATTATCATCTCTAATTAAATTACTAAATATAGAATGTTCTAACGTTAGATGAGCATGGAGATTTCTATCTAGTATATGATTTGCAGTATTATGTATAAAAGAAAGAGTGAAAGGGAAAAATGAGAGATATTGTTTCACGGTCAGTAGAGGGATTTTGTTTGGGGTGTTTGTTAATTATATGAGAAGCCTTTATCTGTAAAGTTTGGTGTTATAGATAAGGAGAACCTTATCATGCATCGATCGATGATGCTACATCGTTTTCAGTCAGAAAGTCTTGTTTGTAATTCTAAAGAAGTAGCCACATCTTTTGTGTAAAGAGCGTTATACCAAGTTGCATCTTTTTTTTTCTGGGTTTTCTTAGCATTAGTTATATCCAAAGATATTTGATTCACAGAAATGATCTTTTTATGGATTTAGATGAGACTGTGTTTTTTAGAAGAGGTTTATAAATTAAATTCATCGTCTATTTTAGATGTATGTATGTATGTGTGTATGTATGTATGTATGTATGTGTGTAGAAATAATCGGACTGAATAACCATTGGGAGTGAAGGACTCCCAGCCTTTGTTAAGGCATCCTTCTAGGAGAAGGTAACTCGGGTAACTGGGATAACTCCGACATAAAATCTGCGGCTCAGTGGTTACCGATGATGTTGACTTGTTCTTCTTTTCGGATTATGGCTGCTGTTGCTTAGTGCGTGGGATTGACTCAGTGCACAGCCTTTCCTCACTTTAAAAAAATCTTCTTGCACAGGCATTGCACGATAACATTGATTAAGCTTCGCGCAATGGCCATACTCGATAACGAGGGGACAGCCACCACCATGTATGTATGTATATATCTATGTATGTATGTGTGCTTATATATATGACTATATTCGGGATTTAAGATATTCAAGTTCAGTATTTAGCAGCAACACAAAGTATTACGACGAGGCACTGAAAATAGTCTTTCAAATATATAACACGCCCACATGCCCACACACACACATATATTATCTCCATGAAATATATATGCAGTTGTCCATTACAATATAATATGAATACAACTTACCGCGCTTAAAAACCGACAAGTAAACCACAATAAATACTTATAGTAACCTAGTCTTTCGATTCTTACCGTACCAAAACACATGGTTCAACACTTCTGAATAGAAATCAAATAACATATACAACAGTCCATCCGCATAAAAGAATAAAAGAATATATATATATATATATATATATATATATTGATTATATCTACATAAAAGATGGTTCTCCCTTATTCCTATTTCGTGAGGAGGGACTGATATCATCCGACATTATCTAACTATCATTGGATGTTTGAATCGTGAACCGTAACATCTTCCTGTTATTAGGCGGTAGTGGTGGTCAAATCCCTGCACGTCATCTCCCCTTCACTTTCAGTTCAATTTCTCTCTCTTGAACCATCACCACCAAGAGGTTGTTTCTACTGCATCCATCACCCTTCACACAGCTGCCTATATTTCTCTTCCTGTTATTCTTCTGGCAGTAAGCATTCTCCAAACTAACTGAGCATACCACGAACTCCGACCGGCAGTAACCATGTCAGACATACCTTCCCTCCATTCATTGACTTGGTCGCACCCTTTTTCCCCCAGGACAATAACCTCATCTAGGTTTATCACTTTTGCATTCTCAAATCACAAATCTACATCTTGTCACATGGTTGTCTGTACGATCTGAGGAAGCAGCACCTCTTCTCCAGATCTTTTTTCATATCTCATGACTGCACCTCAGGTAGTATACTGCTTGTTCTTCTCCTGTAGCTAAGGGATCTTTTTCCGTCCCTCTAATTTTTGTTCTGTAGGGGTCTTGACCTAGCTGTACCATTCTTTGGTTTCACTTAGCTTAGGCCACTTGATTCAATCTCTCATAAGAAGAATACAGAGGTTAATATATATATATATAATATATATATATATATATATATATATATATATATATAAACCTTTAAAGGTATTTTTTAATATGCTGGCCATACATACACACATGCATGCATGCACACACACACACACCACACACACACACACACATACATACATACATACATACATACATACATACATACATACATACATACATACATACATACATATTTTATGTAAACAGCAGGTTGCAATGTTTCACCAATAACGAGAATTATAATTGTCACTAAATGTGACTAGGGTGTTAAACAACACCTACGTTGCTAGAAATAAGAGCTAAATGCTCTAATTAACGCACATGAATGAAAACATATACGCTATAACAGGGACCATAATTGTCCGAAAAAATTCCGGCTGAGAATTCTTAAGGCTGACGCGTCAGTTTCGGCAATTTCCATTGCCATCATTATTTAAGCCAGTTCGGCGTTTGGCTATTTTGGGAGTTGTTTCTATATTAGCATATATCTTTTCATTATCCAAGTTTTAGCGATTCGATAATGTGAATACACAAAATTAATGTAAACAGCAGGTTGCAATGTTTCACCAAAAAGAAGAGTTATAATTGTCCCTAAATGTGACTAGTGTGTTAAAAAACACTTACGTTGCTGGAAATAAGAGCTAAAATGCTCTAATGCTGTAGTTAACGGACATGGGCATTTTAACTCTTACTTCTAACAATATAGGTGATTTTTTGCACCCTAATCACATTTAGTGTATACTAGCAGGGATTTAAATGGCATAGTTTGTAAATATGGTACTTGGGATTTAAATGGCATAGTTTGTAAATATGGTACAGTTAAGTTGAAATATGTGAGAAAAAGAGGTGCAGCATTGACGACAAAACATTTGTGGAGTAAATGAAGGGCTCATACAACCAAGGGACATGTTATGCGTCTGTTTGGAAGATTCCAGGCCCTAGTCTTGTCATGGAAAAGTGGGTGGGGTATGTGATTTTTAAACGCACCAAAAAGCTCTCGGTAGATATACTCTCCTTTGCGGCTGTCGGTGCTGTCGCTACCACGCTGAAGAATCAGCAGACAGGAAATACTACTAAGTGATAAATTAAGCCTGTGTGCGCATCAACAGCACCACATGAAAAAAATTACGTGGTATAAATGATTGGCTAGGAAGTTCTTCAAAACAACACAGTCATGCGATATTTCGGTTTGGAATCAATAGTCGTGGCTCAATCAGGTACTCTTTCATGTAAATAGCATTTAACGATTATTAGGACAACCCAGCTCCCAAACGGAAACAATTCTGCATGCAGCGTCCGGGCACGCAAGGTCACATTAAGGACACGGTCTCTAATTAACGGGGTTGGGTCTTAGACACCATAAATTAGCAGGGTAATGCACATGCAATATTTTGGTTTGTAATCAATAACTGAAGAATATTTGTATGGGTTATTTGTATGTTTAGAAGGAAGAAGCTAAAAAAAACCGTTGAATAGTTGCTCTCGATTTAAACATAGTGCGTTCCAAACGGTTTTTATTCTAACAAGTTGCTACTTACGGTACTACGGGAACAGGTTATTATTGGTACCACTTAGACAATGTAGTCTGAAGTCTATATCAGTTCATCCATTTAGTACAACCTACTTATATCATTTCGGTAGCTGTTTTCTCCAGTTTGAACAGAAGCAATGCATGGACCATACAGACAGTCGTACATACTTCAGGAAAGAGGAATTTTTGCCCCCAGAGGCCCCATTACTCATTATGAGAGTCTAAAACCATTTCTGGAATATAAGTAATGTACGTTCCTAGTTTGTAGAAAATCAGTTGCGAACTTCAGAAGTTCTGCGGGTTTACACACACACACACACACGCTTAGTGATATATATAATATATATATATATATATATATATATATATATATATATATACATAGAGAGAGAGGGAGAGAGAGAAAAATTAGAATAAGTACGTCATCAAGAGAAATGTCTCTTGAACTAACGAAGCGACCAAGTTATGCGATCGTTCGTTTGTTTACTCAGGAAAGCGGATTTTGTGCGCATTAGGGCCCCATTATTCATTATGTGAAACATTCTAAGAGTCTAAAACCATCTCTGGGACATAAGTAATGTACATTCCCAGTTTGGAGAAAATCAGTTGCGAACTTCAGAAGTCGCATAATAAACGAAAGAAACAGGTACCTTAGATGTAAAAGTCATTTCACTTGTGTTTCAGTAGTTTCTAAACCTATTGAAATTTTACAAACATGCAAAAATATGCCATACACGATGCTAGCAAATTTATAGAAAAACCAACTAGAAATCTGCACAATCGAAACACCTTGATCCCGCTTACAAGGTCAGTCGGATCTTTTCTGTTTTGCTGCAACCATGGAAATTTCAAAGTTTTTTGAAAATTTTAAAATTCGGTGTATTAATTTAGATTTCCAAGCTGAATCTCAGGAGATATTTCACTTTTCCAGAATTTTTTTTTTTAATGTTATAGAGGCTTAAAATTTGATAAAGTTCGCCCAGTCGCACGACAGGATTTGAAAGCTTCAATTTTGTGCGTATCGTGTTTTAATATGAAACTGTAAATAAATCAACATCTGTTTTCCGCATGACATATAACTCCTCGTAGCGGTAATATATTTTTGAAATTTTCAGAAAATATTTGCAAATTTATATTCTACATTCGGGAATTCATACGATTATACAAATACCAAAAAGAAAATTGGGGGTGCATGATTTGATGACTATTTGACTGTGATTTTTAGCACATCTCTCGACCAGAGTACAAGCAGCAGATGGGCACAAGCAGCAGAACACAGCGTCGACGCACATGCTTTCACGTAGAATATATTTGTTAACACTTGCTATCTCGCAGACAAAAGAGTTCTCATGTTAGGCTTGTTACTATGGAAACATACACAAGCTTACGATTGACTAAAATTACCGAAAATTTGCAAACGTTAAAAATTAATAACTCTATATCTATTGAATTATGGCGGAAATGAATTTCATGGCATTGATTAGCATACAAAACTACATCATTACATCGAATATGAAATCAATTCGAACAGAAATTGAAGAGTCGGAAAATTGGCCGCCGAACAGAAAAGATCTGGAAAATCAAATAAACAAAAAGTTGGAGTAGCCATTGGTTTTCCTGATGACCTACATTCGCAAAGTTTTATCTAACAAGAATAAAAAGCAAAATAATACCTAAACACAAACTTAGTATACACTAGATTTGTTAACAACTTAATTGTTGGTCGCAGACCGACGAACGTGAAGAATAAAGGTAAGACCTACAGAGCAACTAAAATTTAAAACCCGAAACAATTCTAAAATGATTCCATTTCTAAATATGATATTGGTTTCAAATATTTGCATAAGACCAGCAATTTCGGAGGAAAGGTAAGTCGATTACATCAGCTTCAGTTCTCAACTGGTACTTATTTCATCGACCTCGAAAGGATGAAAAGCAAAATCCACTACGGCAGAATTTGAACTGAGGACGAAAAGACGGGCAAAACTCGGTAATTTTAGTCAATCGTAAGCTTGTGCATGTTTCCATAGTAACAAGCCTAACATGAGAACTCTTTTGTCTGCGAGATAGCAAGTGTTAACAAATATATTCTACGTGAAAGCATGTGCGTCGACGCTGTGTTCTGCTGCTTGTGCCCATCTGCTGCTTGTACTCTGGTCGAGAGATGTGCTAAAAATCACAGTCAAATAGTCATCAAATCATGCACCCCCAATTTTCTTTTTGGTATTTGTATAATCGTATGAATTCCCGAGTGTAGAATATAAATTTGCAAATATTTTCTGAAAATTTTGTACGGTGCGGTAACGATTCTGCTAACCCGCCGCCTTACTTTTAGATATAAAACATTCAGATTAAAAAAATAAAACAAGAAACTATAGAAGCATTACGCCAACCATACAAACAAATACATATGCCTACGCGATGGTCGCGAAAGCCCATATAGCTATGAAATATCAATGTGATAATCGTTGCTTAAAATAGGTTCTATTTTCTTTTCCACAAAATTCACAAAATTAAACAAACACCACTTAACAAGGAATATTCAAACAGAACAAGCTACTGGTGAATATTGACAGAAACGCAAGGCAACAAATACATCAAACATTACTCCAATTAAAATTACGCAAATTACAAGGAAAGTGAGTAATGTGTGTATTGTATGAATTACTTAGAAAATCTCATAAAATGAAACACAAAATTCGGTCACAACAGACCATAAACTGACATTAACAACATATTACAAAATCTCAAAGAACCGAAATCTCCATAACAATAACATGGTTAAGCGTCGAAACCCAAAAATGAATTATAAACGACAAATAATATTTTAAAATTCGACTGCAAACGTGTAATTTGCATGATTCATCATCTAACTCGCATTAGTCGCATAGCACAAAGACTTTCTAGTAGGCTCCCCACCCCTTTACACACACGGTGGCGAGAAATTGTAACATACAACACTTTACATCGTAGAGCATTGTGAAACAAAGTTGCATGTAAAAATATTGATTCTAAATTTTGGCACAAGGCCAGCAGTTTCGAGGGAGGTGGTAAGTCAGTTACATCGACCCTAGAGCTCAACTTTAGATTATCTACCCCAAAAGATGAAAGGCGAATTCGACCTCGACGGAATTTAAACTCAAAACATGAGGACTTACGAAATACCTATTTTTTTATCACCCACAAGGGGCTAATCATAGAGGGGACACACAAGGACAGACATAGGTATTAAGTGGATTACATCGACCCCAGTGCGTAACTGGTACTTAATTTATCGACCCCGAAAGGATAAAAGGCAAAGTCGACCTCGGCGGAATTTGAACTCAAAACATGAGGACGGATGAAATACCGCTAAGCATTTTGCCCGACGTGCTAACGATTCGGCCAGCTCACTGCCTTGTTCCGTGTAAGAATATTAGTTTCAAATCTTGGCACGAGGCTAGCAAGTTCGTGGGGAGGCGTTCAGTCGATTACTTCAACCCTCAAAGGATGAAAGGCAAAGTCGACCTCGGCGGAATTTGAACTCAGAACGAAGCGGCAGGCGAAATACCTATTTCTTTACTACCCACAAGGGGCTAAACACAGAGGGGACAAACAAAGACAGACAAACGGATATGTGCCTTCTTGCATATATGTGCCTTCTTGCACATATGTGCCTTCCTGCACATATGTGCCTTCTTGCACATACGTGCCGCCCTGCACATATGTGCCTTCTTGCACATATGTGCCTTCTTGCACATGTGTGCCTTCTTGCACATGTGTGCCTCTTGCACATATGTGCCTTCCTGCACATATGTGCCTTCTTGCACATATGTGCCTAATTGCACATATGTGCCTTCTTGCACATATGTGCCTTCCTGCACATATGTGCCTTCTTGCACATATGTGCCTTCCTGCACATATGTGCCTTCTTGCACATATGTGCCTTCCTGCACATATGTGCCTTCTTGCACATATGTGCCTTCTTGCACATATGTGCCTTCTTGCACATATGTGCCTTCCTGGACATATGTGCCAGTATGCCATATCAGTTCCCGGTTGTTACGCATAGAGAACAGACGTGTAGTGCACGCTCATCAGATTTTCGTTCTCATGCAAGATGACCGAACACAACGAGCAGAGACCATAAACCCATGTCCTATCACCAGTGGTGATGGTCTTCGTGAAGTGTGGGTCGTGCATCTTCCTCAGCTATTTCCATGCAGAGCTGCTTCTGCTTCTCTGCCAGGAACGAATTTCGCCTGCACTCTCCGTATGCACAAATCTTACGTTAGAATGGAACACACTGATCATGTGCTTATTCCCACTTCAGTAGCAATTTCCTGGACAGCCTTCCATGACTACTCGTCGAGCCTTTTCAATCAGCTTTTCGTATCGGTTTATGGATGGCCTGCCTGAGCGTGCTTCGCTCTCCGCTGAGGTGCGGCCGTGTTCGAAGAGGTTTTACCAATCCTTGGCCTGAGTTTTGCCCGTGGCATCATCACTAAAAGTCTGCTGAATATGCTAGATGATTCGAGCTTGAGCATCAACAAGCTTTTGGCAATACTTGATGCAATAACTCTGCTCGATGCGTTCGTGAAAACGAAAATCAGACGACCGTGCACTATACGTCTGTGCTCTATGCGTAACAGCCGTGAACTGATGAGACCTACCGGCATGAAAATATTCTCTCGTGCGCATGAAGGGTGACGTTACCTCCCACCTAAAGGATTTTGCCCACACAGCATTAGTTTTGAAGGGAGAAAATATAGTCGAATACTTTTTTTAATGCATCTCGCAAATATATACACATGCATATATACGACGGGCCTCTTTCAGTTTCCGTCTACCAAGTCGACACACAAGGCTTTGATGAGCCCGATGCTACAGGAAGACACTTGCCAATGGTGCCACTAGTTAGACTGAATCCGAGAGCAAAGTTCTTGGAAAATGTCAGCAAAATCAAGAAAGGCACATAGCAATTTAAGACATTGAAAATTATACTTATGAGAGCAAAATTTCGTAAACAAATCTCGAACGCCACTATTACTAATTATGGAGGACACAATTGTTACATATTCGTGTTTCACTAAGGCTCAGAGTCCAAGTTTAAAGATTGACAGAACTTTAGAGTAAACACATGTTTATTTGTAAGTCACAGAATTTAATCTGTAGATCTGAGGAAAATCAAATCAAGCAATATGGATTGTCACTTTGTAGGTGTATAACTCTACATCAAGTCAGTCGCAAGAATACAAGAAAAGTTCCGATATGTGGGCATAGCATTACGTGGCAGGAATAAATCTATGTAATTTCATAATACTTCCGATTTATATGAGCACAGATTCAACTATGGAGCATACGATGCATCAACAAAAATGCCATGTATTTAGTAGTATAAGCCGCACGTACACCTTTGGTATGTGTGTATGTGTATATATATATATATATATATATATTATATTATATTATATTAAATTATATTATATTATATTATATTATACTATATTATATTATATGTATACATAATGTACGTATGTATGTATGTACGTATGTAAGAAAACAAAAGACGAAGGCAGGTAAGGGAACAAAGCAGGTGTGTTAGTTTGACGCTCGGGAAGAATGGAAAAGTCTTTGACTTCCCGTGCCTACGAGCTTCGTCAGAAAGGATTGAGATGGAAAAAATGGAGAGAGAACGAAAGAAACGATGAGAGAAAAAATGTATAGAGATTAACGGTTCAACATGACGTACGTACGTATGTATGTATGTATGTATGTACGTATGTATGTATGTATGTATGTATGTATGTATGTATGTATGTATGTATGTATGTATGTACGTACGTATGTACGTACGTATGTATGTATTGTGTTTGTTTGCATAGTAGAAAGGTTTATTATTATCATTGGGGCGTAGTCGATTACATCGACCCTAGTGTTCAATTGTACTTATTTCATCGACACCGAAAGGATGAAAGGCAAAATCGACCTCGGCGGAATTTGAACCCACGACGAGAAGACGGACGAAGTGCCGCTAAGCTGCTTGCCCGACGTGCTAACGATATTGCCAGCTCACCGATAATAATAATTGTTTTAAATTTTGCCTCAAGAGCAGCAATTTTAGGGAAGAGATTAAGTCGATTACATTGAACCCAGTGTTCTACTGGTACTTATTTTATCGACCCCGAAAGGATGAAAGGCAAAGTTGACCTCGGCGGAATCTGAATCCAAAATGCGAAGACAGACGAAATGCCGTTAAGCAGTTTGCTCGACGTGCAAACGGTATTCCCAGATTGCCGCCTTAACAATGATAATAATAATAATAATAATAATAATAATAATATAATAATAATAATAATAATAATAATAATAATAATAATAATAATAATGGGTTTTTTTCTTCGATTTTGATGTATGAGGTTTTAACAGAGTTGTTTTACTTTCGCATTAGCTCAGATGCTTATGACTCTTATGAAGCTTTAACCCAGCCAACGATTTATAGACAACTCCACAGACTGGACAAAAGAAACGATGGTCATACAAAGCTACTGCCATATATGTGTGTGTTTGCGTTTGTTTTTATGTGTGTACAACACCACAAATACATATAGACAAATGCATGCCTATAAACATATACATGCATTATATATATATATATATAAACCACTGAATCGATCAGTCTGTCGGATGTTGTCATACTCCACTGATCACAGTGCTTTTCCAATGCTTAATGCTTTCTTGATTATGCCCTTCTTTTCCATATACTTGCCCAAATCGTTTCCCAAGGCCTCTCTGATCTCTTGGATACCACTATACCACTCGCCTACTGCATGGTTCTATCTATTAATTTTGTGCCATATACGACCCAGCGTGTTTGTAATTTATCATTGATGTTCACGCCACCTGTCGACCCAATGTCTCTAACAACCATATGTATATATAGTTAATCCAAACAAGAAAACAAAAACAAAAAAATAACAACACAAGGACGTGGAACAAATAAAGTATTATTGGACGCTCAGGAAAGAAGGGAAGAAGGAGGGTTTGACGTTTCGAGCGGAGCTCTTCGTCGGAAACATAGGAGAAGGAAAGATCCCGAGAAGGGAAGACAGGGGAAAAAAATCGCTATATATAAGAAGATTCGCGTAAATCGGAGCAGTAGTTATTGAGATATTCGGGGTTTGAGTCTATAAGTTCTCTAAACGGTGTATAATGGGAAAATGTTCCGAATATAACTTCATCCTGAAGGGAAAGAAACTCTATTGATTAGACAGTGATTTGACAACGAAAAAAATTATTTTTTTTTTATGTTAAATGTTTCTGTTTTCGCTTTTGTTAAACATTGTATTTTAAACACAAGCAGTATCGCCCGGCGTTGCTCGGGTTTGTTTCGACCCTTTAGAATTGGAATTTTTGAAAAGTAAAAATTTTGCCTTATGTAGCTTGTTATTCCCTTTAAATGAACATTTTTCTGGTTGAAATACACCGAAAAATGGCGACACTGAAGTAAAAAAATCGTAAAAAATAGTGATTTTCATAAAAAAAAGCATCTTTTTTATGTAAATAATTGCTGGTGCTAACATGGTCCAATTTGAATTTTTCTTGTACGGAAGGAAGAGCAAGCCTTCTATCATACTCTCAATTTTGGTCAACTTGCGCCGCAGGGTCTCGGAGGAGATAGTGTTAGTTGAAGACTACCAAACCTGCCATACACAGACAACTTCAGCTTTATATAGAGATATAGAGATATTTCTAAGTGAATGTGATTTCAAAATTGTTAGTTGTTTGTACAGTAGGTATTTATATTTTAGCTTTCTTCAAATAGACACAATTTTAATGTTATTTTTTAAAATTATTTTCAAGTGAATACCATTACAAAATTTTTTTTGGCATACTTAAAAACGATTTTAAAGTGAAAATGATTTTAAAAATACGGTCAATATTTCATGAAAGACCCGTTCGTAACCTCGGTGTGAAATAGTTCTCCATGGTTTTTTTCGTGTGTACTCAACATATCTCACCTCCAAAGATTTTGGCTGCTATTTCTAGCACGCCCTGCTACCATTTAACAGCTATTTGCAATAAAGGACCCGAAATACCTGGTACGTGGTAGCAGCATGGTGTGCAATAAATAACACCCAATTCTTTCTTTTGCAGGAGAAAAGAGTCGTTTACGCGTGATTTCGATGTCGCATTCACCGAAAGCATGCGAAATAACCTGAAAAGAAAAAACCCAGGAAACTATACTCTGTTGCTGGGAAACTTAGAGTTTCCGGTAACCCAACGCATAACGAATAGACTAGTGTATATATATATATATATATATATATATATATATATATATATTATATATTATAATATATAATATATATATATAATATACATGGTGGATGCCCCCTCGTTATCGAGTATGGCCATTGCATGAAGCTTAATCATGTTATCGTGCAATGCCTGTGCAAGAAGATTTCTTTTTAAGTGAGGAAAGGTTGTCAATCCCACTCACTAAACAACAGCAGCCATAATCCGAAAAGAAGAACAAGTCAACATCATCGGTAACCACATATATATATATATATATATATATATGGAAAAAAAAGTCAAGGTAGAAAATGCTAAAATAAATTTATAAAAAACATTTCAGTACTGGTTTCAGTTATTGAGACTTTTTCAAATGTAAGTATGGAAAACAATTAAACTTTGGAAAAGTTAAAAGAAAAGTTTTTAAAAGAATATTTGCATAGTGTTCAAATACAAGTGGTATTCTCCTTGTTTCTGTCTCTGTCTCTCTTTTTTACTCTTGTGGGTTCAAGGCTATATATATATATATATATATATATATATATATTATATATAGAGGGCATAATTATACATACATGCCAGGAGGCATTATATATACTTGCCAAACGCTAAGAGGGACAATCAGTCATTTCTACCAAAAATATTACTAATCCCACCGAATGCAATTTTTCAAAGTAAGACATTTAAAAATATAGGCCTGTATCACAGTGATTTCATACTTACGCAATCATCACAGGCCTATTTTTAAAGTCTTACTTTGAAAAATTGCATTCGGTGGGATTAGTAATATTTTTTGGTAGAAATGACTGATTGTCCCTCTTAGCGTTTGGCAAGTATATATAATGCCTCTGGCATGTAGTGTATAATTATGCCCTCTATATATAAATTAATATGTTCAATAAGAAATAATTATTTTCGAAATTTTTCTCTTATGAGGTTTTTACGCTATCTACCTGACAATTTCTTGTTAAGTTTTCCTTATTAAGTAGTTGTCCTTAATTGCAAAATATATATATATATATATATATTATATATATATATATATATATATATATATATATATATATATATATATTATAAAGAATATATATTTATTATATATGTATATAAATAAAATTAAAATTAATAGTAAATGTACGAAAAGTTATCTCAACACAACATTATCAAGGTAATCCAAATTGGTGAAATTCTCACTGAACATCTGAAAAAAGTTTAGCTCTTAAAACATGCTAACAAAAAAGGAACGCCGAACCAAATTTAACTTTAGACATTCATTCGTCCAACCAAGAGCGGCGTGATTAAACAACTAATTTAATTTATAAAAATACAATATAAAAAATACCATACTAGTTCCATATTTTTCGACAATTTGAGATTTATATAACAAAAAGCCTAATGTAGAAAATGATTATATTTATTTACTAAAATTGATGATGTCACTGGTTATCTAAAGAACAAAAACTACAGAAAAGAATTCTACGTTACGCTAAAGGAAAAAAAACTACAGATAATAATTATAAAATTTTTCCAGATGTTCAGTTAGAATTTTACCAATTTGGATTGCCTTGATAATGTTGTATTGACATAAATGTTCATACATATTAATAATTTTAATGATATTCTGCATATGTGTGTGAGTGAGTGTGTGTATTTGTGTATGTGTTTGAGCTCTCATAAGGAGGCGAGTGTAGGTCCCATCCAACCGCCTCTCAAGCTTCTTTGATAACGTCCAGGTTTCTGAGCCATATAGTAGAATTGGTTCGACTGTGGCTTTGAAGATTTCAAGTTTGAAGTCTCTACTTAGATTTGATGACCAGATCTTATGCATGTCATTACAGGCTGACCAGGCCATACCCTTTCTAGTTAGAAAATCTTTTCCAGATGATGATATGTATGACCCAAGATATTTGAAATCAGAAACCATATTTAAGGTCGAACAATGATGATGATGATGATGTGTATGTGTTTGTGAATATATATGCATACATGTATACATGTTAATGCTATTGAAACAGTTTTGGGATTTTTAATGTGTGATCTAAAATAAAGATATGATTTCCATCGTCCTGAACAATTGTTTGCTGTTTATACTCTGAATTTCTTAACATGCTGCTTAAGGATTGTTGAATTTACCTGTCATACATAAGAATTTACTCGGGATTTGTGGTCTATAAACATTTACTGGTATCTACTCGTTGGAAATTTAACCATATTCCTTTATACTGAGTGTGCACTTGATATCTGCCAGGATTTTTTAATCCCATTTTTTCTTATACCAATATATATTTAAGATATAAATTATAATTAAGGGTACTAGTAGATCAAAGCGGTTTCATTATACGCTATCCACTGATATGATAATTTTAATGATTATATCCTCAGTTTATAAACATATATATATATGTATATATATATATATATATATATATAATATATATATATATATATATATATATATATTTCCTTCTCGATCCATGCCAGACTCATGAGGGCCAGTCCAGTTTCCCGTTCAATGACATATATATTCCCCACCTGGACGGGACACTGGTCCGACGCAGGATTACTCCTTTTTGCCAGCTGAGTGGACTGCAGCAACCTGAAATGAAGTGTTTTGCTCAAGAACACAACGCGTCGCCCCGTCTATGAATCGAAACCACAATCTTACCATCATGTGTCGAACACTCTAACCACTAGTCCATACGCATCCATTCTCTCCTTGTTTCTCTCCTTGATTTTTTCTGTGTATCCTTCTGTCGAAGAGCGTAGGCTCGAAACGTAAAAGACTGGTTCTATTTCTATTCCTGAGCGCCATACTAATACATTTGTTTGTTTGTACTCTAACTACCTTCGTCTTTTGTTTATTTTCGTAAACCTTCCCGTTATATATATATATATATAATATATATATATATATATATATAATATAATATATATATATATATTACTTATTCAGTCATTTGTCTGCGGCCTTGTTGGAGCACCGCTTCTAGTCGAACAAATCGATGCCAGACTTACTCTCTGTAAATCTAGTGCTTATTCTATCGAACTTTTTGCCGAACCGCTATGTTACAGGGACGTAAACACACCAACATCGTTGTCAGCCGTCGTGGGACAAAGAAAGACACAAGCATATATATATATATATATATATATATATATATATATATATATATACGACGGGCTTCTTTTAATTTCCGTCTACCGAATCCACTCACAAGGCTTTGGTCGGCCTGAGGCTATAGTAGAAGACACTTGCCCAAGATGCCACGCAGTGGGATTAATCCCGGAACCATGTCGTTGAAAAGCAAGCTTCTCACCACACAGCCACGCCTAGGCCTGCGTGTATATATGTATACACACATACACATATATACATACATACATATATACATATATGCATGTATATGTATGCATATGCATACATGTATGTATATATAAATATATTTATGTGTGTGTGAGTTCATTGTATATATATATATATATATATATATATATATATATATATATATATATATATATATATATATGTATATGTGTGTGTGTATGTGTGTAGGTATGCACATATAAATGTACATCTATATATTTGTACATATATCTCTTATTTTTTATTTGATTCAGTCATTAGACTGCGGCTATGCTGGCTGGTGGTGGTGGGGGGGGGGCACATCGTTTGAAGAATGTTTAGTCGAATTAATGATCCCAGGACTTTTTTCAACCTGATAATTAGTCTATCAGTCAGTTTTGTGGAACCGCTGCCTTACGAGAACATAAATAAACCAATAATAGTGTGAGACAAGCATAAGGACACAAAATACACAGACAGACACGCGCACGCGCGCATTTATATTACAGTTTTACTCTTTTACTCTTTTACTGGTTTCAGTCATTTGACTGCGGCCATGCTGGTGCTCCGCCTTTTAGTCTGGCAAATCGACCCCAGGACTTATTCTTTGTAAGCCTACTACTTATTGTATCGGTCTCTTTCGCCGAACCGCTAAGTTACGGGAACGCAAACACACCAGCATCGGTTGTCAAGCGATGTTGGGGGGACAATCACAGACACACAAACACACACAAATTTTTACATATGTACGACGGGCTTCTTTTCAGTTTCCGTCTACCAAATCCACTCACAAGGCTTTGGTCGGCCCGATGCTATAGAAGAAGACACCTGCCCAAGGTGCCACGCAGTAGGACTGAACCCGGAACCATGTGGTATATATATTATATATATATATCTATATATTATATATATATATATATATATATACGTGACTCTGTGGTAAGAAGCTTGCTTCCTAACAACATTGTTCAGGGTTCAGTCTCACTATGTGGCACATTGGGTAAGTGTCTTTTACTATAGTCTCAGGCAGACCAAAGCTTTGTGAGTGGATTTAGTAGAAGGAATCTGAAAGAAAACTGTCGTGTATGTGTGTGTGTGTTTGTGTATGTCTTTGTGTGTGTGTGTCTGTGTGTCTGTGTGTGTGTGTGTGTGTGTGTGTGTGTGTGTGTGGTGTGTACCTTCGTGTCTGTTTGTCCCGCACCTCCACATGACAAGCGCTGCTAGTTTACGTTCTGTAAATTAGCGGTTCGGCAAAAGTGACCGATAGAGTAAGTATCCGACTTTAAAAATAAATAAATAAATAAATAAGTAATGCGGTCGATTCATTCGATTTAAGATTGTTCAAGGCGATACCCTAGCATGGCCGCAGTCTATTGCCTAAAACAAATAAAGGATGCGAGGAATTTCTTTCAGTTTCTATCTACCAAATCCACTTGCAACGAGGCTATAGTAGAAGACATTTGCCCGAGGTGCTACGCAATAGAACTGAAGCCAGAACCGTGCGATTGGAAAGCAAGCTTCTCACCCCTCCTCTCTCTCTTTCTCTCTGTATATACTATGTATGTATATATTTATATATACATACATATGTGTATGTGAGTGTATATATATATATATATATATATGCATATATATATTTTATATATATAATATATATATATAAGGGAAGAATCACTATTCTGCAATTCAAACAATGGTAGACATAAACCAAATCATAAATAAAAAATAACATATATATTTCATAAAACATATAACAAGATCACGAAAAGTATAAAAATGAATAATCAATATATAATAAGTAAAAAACATTTATATTTATATATATATTGATATATATATGTATATACATATACATATACATATATATACATATATATATATATATATATATATATATATATATATATACATACATACATATATATATCTTATATAGATGTATATACATACATATATATATCTATATATATATGTATATATATATATTATATATACATACATATATATATATATATATATGTATATATATATATAACATACATATATATATATATATATATGTATATATATACATATACCATATATAATATTATATATATAATATATTATAATATATATATATATACATATATATGTAGATATATACATACATATATATATATATATATATATATATATATATATATGTATATATATATATATACTACCATATATATGTATATATATATTATACATACATATATATATATATATATGTATAATATATATATACATACATATATATATATATATATATATATATTATGTATATATATATATACATACATATATATATATATATATATATATATATATATATATATATATATATCTATACATATATATACACTTTCATTAAAGCTGCAGTATTTTCACAAACATACAAGTGCTATTTTACTCCACCTTGTTTTGCATTTATGTGCTTACTTGTATGTATGTATACATGCCTACATACATATATATACATATATATATATACATACATATATGTGTGTGTGTGTATTTGTATACATACATACATATCATATAATATATATATATATATATATATTATATATATATATATATTATATATATACGTACATAAGTATATACATAATTATACGGATATGTGTGAATATAGATTACATATACAAACATGACTAAAAGAATATAACGAAGAATGCGTATAAGTTTTTTTCCATAGTTATATTTTCAAATAAAAACTATCAGTTTGCCAAAATACAGAATGTTTTGCCTGAGAACGACGATGCATTTCATACGACCTAAGTTTTAATATTTTCATTTCCTATCTCTTAAACATATACCTGTTCACTGCTGCTTATCTAAAATATATTTTACCTGTGTTTTAGCTAAGGCGTAACTTACTAAAATATATTTTCATTAAAAAGCAAGACTTTGAACAATTTTTATTATAGTTTACTCTTTACTCTTTTACTTGTTTCAGTCATTTGACTGCGGCCATGCAACTCGACGCCGGGACTTATTCTTTTGTAAGCCCAGTACTTATTCTATCGGTCTCTTTTGCCAAACCGCTAATTTACGGGGACATAAACACAACAGCATCGGTTGTCAAGCAATGCTAGGGGGACAAACACAGACGCACAAACACACACACGCATATATATATATAGACATATATTCGACATGCTTCTTTCAGTTTCCGTCTGCCAAATCCACTCACAAGGCTTTGGTCGGCCCGAGACTATAGTAGAAGACACTTGCCCAAGGTGCCACGCAGTGGGACTGAACCCGGAACCATGTGGTTGGTAAGCAAGCTACTTACCACACAGCCACTCCTGCGCCTATTCTACAAAAAATTATATACACAAACATGACTAAAAGAATATAATGAAGAATGCGTATAAATATAGTTTATAAATATTTTTTCCGTACTTATTTTTTAAAAGAACTGTTATATGTCTAGGTGTTGGTGGTGAAGGGGAGACGTGTATATAAAATAAATACCATTTGAACACTGGGGGGTTGATGTGTCACTCCCCACAAAATTATACAATACAGTAGAAAGAATTTTCTTTTCCTGCTCTTAACGTTCTGAGTTCAAATCCACTTTTTTCAGCCTTTGTTTTTCATTCTTTCGGGATCGATAAGATAAGTAGCAGTTGAGCACTGAGGTCGATGTAATCGACTTGGCCCCTCCTCTAAAGTGGTTTGCCTGGTGCCAAAATTTGAAACCATTATTATTATTATTATTATTATTATTATTATTATTAGTTACTTGGCAGAAGTTACCGAATGACTCTAGTGCCGTTTATTCCACATATGTGTGAGCGTGTGTGTGGTGTGTGTAGTAGTAGTAGCAGCAGCAGTAATAGTAGTAGTAGTAGTAGTAGTAGTAGTAGTAGTAGTAGTAGTAGTAGTAGTAGTAGCAGCAGCAGTAGTTTTAGTAAAAGCTAAAAAAGTATTGAAAAAGTATTTAAAAATATATTAAAATTTGCGTAGCTGTGCTTTTAATAAATAACACACACTCTTATATACATAATACATACATACATATATACACATATACATGCATACATACATACATACATACATACATACATACATATATACATACATACACATATACATGATACATACATACATACATACATACACACACACACACACATACATACATACATACATACATGCATACACACAAATATATACATGCATGCATACATACATACATACATACATACATACATACATACATACATACATACACGCTCTCACACACATAGATAGATAGATAGATAGATAGATAGATAGATAGATAGATTAGATAGATAGATAGATAGATAGATAGATAGATAGATAGATAGATAGATAGATAGATAGATAGATAGATAGATAGATAGAGTGAGAGAGAGAGAGAGAGAGAGATACAATGCATACATACAAACATACGTATATGCAAATCATATATATGCATATATGAGGTCATCCAAGGGTGCCCCAAACTTGAGCTACTGTGATTTTACACCAAGTGTGTAAATCTGTTTACGCCACTGTTTAGGGCGGTGCAGCCAGCGATAAGCTGGCGACCGAGCTTTGCTCTACTTGGATGCTGTGCAGTTCTTCTAATTCCAAAATATATTTTGTTTTTCTCATTTTGTGTCCATATTTTCCATCTCCGAACGAAACTGAAATTAGGCCTAATAAACAGATTACATTGATATCGAAAGTAGTTGGGGTGTACATCTATGTGTGCGTGTGTGTGTGAGTATGAATGTGTGTTCGTGCCTCTGTGTGTGTGTGTGTGTGTGTGTGTGTGTGTGTGTGTGAGTGCAACATTGTGTGCATTTCGTGTTGCATTTACTTACGCATGCACAAGTATGTTCATTTGTTTTCTTAGCCTATCAGCTTGCGTGTAAATATATGTGCGCATAAAGTCAATGCATTTATGTGCAGGCAATAAAAAGGTAGAACTGCACGAAAACGAGATACATTCTTCAAAAGATTTTTCTAATCTTCAAAATGAAATGTTTATAAATAAAAATGTTGCATTGTTTATTGCTTTGGTGGTGAAGAAAATCATGGGAACGACTGATGAGCTAGAGGGAAAATATGTACTGCCAAAATATCGATATATAGACTAAAATACCATACAAGATAATTTTGCATCGTGGATGATATTAACCTAACATAACTCCTGAATAGAAAACTAAACATATTTTTGCAGAATGTAAACAAAGCGATGTATTTCTATAGTTACTATTTATTCAGTTGAAGTAATCTAGAGATTGTCAAATTGTATAGCGATGAAGAATGAGAAGCGAGCTCTTAAAAGTGTTAGGATAAGAAAAGAAAAAAAAATCTTATCATAACAAAAAGTAACATACCTCTTTGAAAAGCGTTTAACAGTCCGCAGTGATAGACCAGCAGCTATCCATAAGTGCATTGCTTTGTTAGAAAGAAAAATAATATGAAAACTGTTGGATAGATCGGAGTCTTTAGCATTTAGTTGTGACTGAGAATCATTTCGTGTCGGTGATCAGTGGCAGAGTAAAGATAATTAACAGGACCTTGTCACCAGAGCGCAATGACTTGGGTATTAAAATCACATGGATAACATTACTTATTGTAACTGGTACAAGGAGATATATAAACGCGAATGAATACCAACCAACTCCGTGCTTGGTATGTGAGGGAAAAAACTCATTGATTTGATTAGCCACATGCGTTAGCATCCATTGGCAACAGGCAGCAGCAGCCTGGCAGAGTAGTCCGAACGAGTAGGACTCGTTGGATGGTGGGTGATTTGTGATGAATTACCAAACAAGTAGTCGATTGGTTTTGTTGTGGTTCTTATCGTCATTGTCATGTTTAACATTCGTTGTCAGTTTTAATTGCAGTGATCGCTTTTAATTGCAGTTTATCCCAGTTGCTACAGCAATCGTTAGCAAACGGGATGCGGAACTACTGGGACCGAGTTCAAGGTTCGTTGTCTGTTACTGTAATATGTCATTGGTCTAAACAAAGATTCCTGTCTGTTCTTTACTAGAGACAGAAAGCTAAGTGACATCTAAATACACTTACGGGCAACAATGCGTTTCCACTGTCAACTGTCAACTTTCATTTCTCATCTAACAAAACGAGAACGCTATTGCAGCTGCTACTACAACACCTATCAGGGATGCTATTACTTCTTTATACTGGTGCACTTCCAAAACATCAATATACTACTGCCACTACTACTACTACTACAACTACTACTACTACTACTACTACTACTACTAACTACTACTACTAACTACTACTACTACTAACTACTACTACTACTAACTACTACTACTACTACTACTACAAACTACTACTACTACTACTAACTACTACTACTACAACTAACTACTACTACCACTACTACTACTACTACTACTACTACTACTACTACTACTACTATGCTACTACTACTACGACTACTAACTACTACTACTACCACTACTACTAACTACTACTACTACTACTACTGCCAC